>NC_133034.1:20549318-20855681 GCF_048771995.1 Taeniopygia guttata | reverse complement strand
ACTGTGGCCCATTGAACATTTAAATCTTCTTTCCATCAGTCTGAAGCCCATAAGCAATAATAATAATACACATTATCAGATAAAAATGTAGTTCTCCATCCCGTGAGGTACAAATTTCTGCCACGAATTCTGTGACAGATGAAATTAATTTTTCATACCATTCATTTTTCACCAAATGGTTTGAGTGGAGGAATAGCTCTGTCAGCATTCTTCAGCACAAGGAGGGATGTTTAGTTTCATTTCCTCAGATGGTTTTATGGCCAGAGGACTTGACCACTTTTACTTAATCCAGCATCTGATGTTTATATAGCACTTAGCAAGCCACAGTGTTTGTATCAGCATTTTCTTACACGTAGCTTACACTTTCTGTCCTTGTCCAGACATATTTAATAAAGCAATAAAGTTAGATTTACACAATATGCAAAAACCCACACACATTATGGATTATCATGAAATACATCTTTGTGAAAATTCAGCTTTGTCATTTAGTTACATTTATTACAATGCCTGGATCCTCTGTGGTAATTCTACTGACTTTGAGCTGATTTATACTAGCTCAATATCTGACCCTATAAATGTGCAAATATATTTTTAGCTGTTTATAGCTCAAGTTCATTCTCATTTTTACTCATATCTTGCAAGAAAATAATACCTTGGATATGACTTCTCATAAGTTTAAGAAGAGGCCTGAGTTTACACATTTCAGTCTCTATACCTATCTAATTTGAAGACTTTTCAATTGGGACTTAATACAATGATTTAAATCATTGAATGAGAAGCTGAGAAGCTTGTAAAACGTTTCCTGCCAGCAACAGATTCCCACTTATTTTTGAGTGTACAAGGTCTGGTGCTGCAATAGAAGCTGTAAAAACATTTCTCTGATTTGATTTAGAGGCTAAGGAGATTTTTTAGCAATAGAAATATGTTGCTTATCAAAGCAAAAACCATCTTGTGCATAATTGGAATGAATTTCTGAGGTGAGCTGGGTGTCTTGACTCCAGTTCCTCTAGTGGGAGTATCCAGCTGTTCATCAAGCACTTGGGCAAAGATTCCTGGTGGAACTGAGTGAGGCCAGGTGTCACTTTTAGTCCCTTTCAGTTTCCACCAGGGATGGTGGAATGACTCCAGGTGTCCATCAGCACAAATAAAATAAAATTTAGACCAAAATATAGAACAAAAATAATCTTTAGAACAACATATGTCTTAAATCAGCATAACTTTCGAACACTATAGGCCATTTTGTATTACCCAGAGTGGCCTATAGGAGGTAGGGTCCAGTATAAAATATTTTCCAGTAGTTTGTGCAAAAGGTATGGTACTGAAATTAACTTCTGTGAAGATGAAGAAAACCCAAACTCCTCACAAAACAGCAGAAAGACTACTGTTACCTAAATATTGATTAAATACAACCTAAATTACCTAAATATAGTTTCTGAAGAATATTTTACACGAGGTTCAGAGTTATAATCTCTTTCAGAACCCAAAGTACTATCCTCGAATGGAGTGGAAAAATGCAAAGGGAGCACAAGAAGTATCAAAACAAGAATGGAGTTCTGAGCACATTAAAGCCAATAGCAAAATAATTGAACTAATTCACTGATTACAAGAGGGTGAGGCTATCATCCATGACATGTTTTATAAAATCCTTACAGAAGGGAGAGGAAAACATAAATTTTAATGTATTTTGTTATTTCTTTGGGTAGAATTCCTGGTCCAGAGTGATAATTAAATTGCAAAAATTCAAGTTAATTGCACTGAAGGCTTTGGGATTTACTGCAAGTTTATATGCCAGATCATTCTTTCTCCCTTAACTGAATACCTGAACATATGTTTAAATCTATGAATTATAAAGCTAAACAGTGTAAAATACATAATTTCCCTTTTTATATAAGGGTGATCAATATAAACCTGCCTTAAAAAGCTCCTTACAAGAAATGATTTTGACTTAGACACTCATAAATTTAATAGCTCCCTGGTACCTTCTCATCTATTGCTCCAGAATATAAACTTTTGCAGGGATGCACAATTTAAAAGCACTGCACCTTTCAAACCAAGTTTAATCCCAAAGAAAACATTAAAAAGTGCAATAGATTAATTTCACATGTAGTTGTATGCATGCATGCTGCTGATGGCTTGAACAATACCTAAAACTGCGACCCATTTCAGAGACTTGATGATTTTTACTCCAAGCTATACTTAATTTTAAGATTTTTTTTAACCTGATAGTGTTGTCCTACATAAGGTAATGCCACTCCTTTTTCTTTCTGAGTTTCTTTCAAAAATCTGTTCCTCAGCTGGACTATATTGAGGGAGAATCATTTGCTTCAACACATACTGCATTTATTTTATGCACATTACCTGTAGGTACAACAGCAGTCAGATCTCACCGCCCCGTATATTTAAGTACTATTAAGATTCAGGTATCTCTTCTGTTAAAGTTTTCTATTGTTTCAAAGAACTCCTTTGAATCTTTCAAAGTCTGTGCCTGTTTCAAGGTCGCTTCAGTAGTTTTCAAATATTTCTCCCCACAGGACTTTTTCAAAGAGCAATAGCTCAAAGCGGAACAGCTCTCTCCAGCTGGGCAGTTAGCTTTCAGCCTGCAAAATATGCCAGGATGTTGGCTACAAAAGTTGGTTGCAACATGTCAGACACTGTAGAACTGGTAGAATGTCTACAGAAGAAGCCTTACAGAGAACTTGTCGACCAGGACATCCAACCAGCAAGATACCACATAGCCTTTGGACCAGTAATCGACGGCGACGTGATACCAGACGACCCGCAGATCTTGATGGAGCAAGGAGAGTTCCTCAACTATGACATCATGCTGGGAGTTAACCAAGGGGAAGGGCTGAAGTTTGTTGAAAACATTGTGGATAGTGAAGATGGCATATCAGCCAGCGATTTTGACTTTGCGGTTTCTAATTTTGTCGATAACTTATACGGATACCCCGAAGGCAAAGATATATTGAGGGAAACGATTAAATTTATGTACACAGACTGGGCAGACCGGCACAACCCCGAGACCAGAAGGAAAACACTGCTGGCTTTGTTTACTGATCACCAGTGGGTTGCACCAGCAGTGGCCACAGCAGATCTTCACTCGAATTTTGGATCGCCTACGTACTTCTATGCCTTCTACCATCATTGCCAGACAGATCAGGTACCTGCATGGGCAGATGCAGCCCATGGAGATGAGGTTCCTTACGTACTAGGAATCCCCATGATTGGTCCTACTGAGTTATTTCCTTGTAATTTCTCCAAAAATGATGTCATGCTAAGTGCAGTGGTGATGACGTACTGGACAAACTTTGCAAAAACTGGGTGAGTACCAGATAATGAATGGTCTTGTATGCAAACTTTCCTTTTGTTGTCTCCCTTGGGAATTCCTCTGTCTTTGTAGGATGAATAAGAGATTAAGTATTGAGTTGGATATTTATGTTTACTGTAATGTCCCTTGGCTCACTTACATGTTCTAGGAAAAAGAGGGAAAAATATCTTTGTAGACTTTCTGTGAGGAAATTTTAAAATATACACAAAGCAAATTAAGGAAATTTTGCCAAAGTGTAAAACTAAGCATTTAACATATATGTAGAGTTAAAAACAGCTACATTAGTATCTGCCTTTACTTCACAACTGATACTTTCATCCCACGAGACATAAAATTACATAGATATTGCATCAAATATAATACAGGTTATTTTAGTAGCATATTTTGTCTTAAAGTCTCACTTCTGACCATAAAATATGTGACTTTAAATTTGTAAAGTTTTGCCCTCTTCATTAGTTTTTTTTGGTTTTTTCCACTGGAGTTCAAAAACCTTTGTTACATTTGACCACTTATTTTTGATTATGCATTGTACTTAGATGTGCTCTGCCATGATCCTTCCCCTCTGGAAGGACACAGACGATTCACAGGAAGAGAAATGCAGAGCTGTATGAACTTTTTGATGCTAAAAACGACAAGAAAATATTAATGTTCTCTCACAGTGGTCTCTCACAGACATTTGTCCACATCACCACACACCAGGCAATCTTCCCTCAGCAGCACAGGCTTTCACTGTGAGACGCCAACATTTTTAAGAATCGGGAAGTTGCTGAAGTCTGTGTAAAAGAAGGGTTCTTTTGCATAATGCTGTTTCTAATCAATATTATTAAGGCCTCTAATTTTAGGGAATAGCACTCTGCTCCATCCAATGGCAGTCTTAAACGTTTAGTATAAAATCTTAATTATGTTAATTTTATAATTCCATTTGAAATGCTTTATAACATTGGAGATATCTTTTTCTTTCAGTGACCCAAATCAACCAGTGCCGCAAGACACAAAATTCATCCACACAAAACCAAATCGTTTTGAAGAAGTAGCATGGACCAGATATTCTCAGAAAGACCAACTGTATCTTCACATTGGATTAAAACCACGAGTTAAAGAACACTATAGGGCCAATAAAGTGAACCTTTGGTTGGAACTGGTACCTCATCTGCACAATCTTAACGACATTTCACAGTATACCTCTACCACAACTAAAGTGCCATCGACTGATAATACTTTCAGACCCACAAGGAAAAATTCTGTTTCAGTTACTTCAGCCTTTCCTACAGCCAAACAAGATGATCCCAAACAGCAGCCAAGCCCATTTTCAGTGGATCAAAGGGACTACTCAACAGAATTGAGCGTTACTATCGCGGTTGGCGCATCTTTGCTGTTCCTGAACATTTTGGCCTTCGCAGCGTTGTACTACAAAAAGGACAAGCGGAGACACGATGTTCACAGGAGATGTAGCCCACAACGTACCACTACCAATGATCTCACCCATGCACAAGAAGAGGAGATAATGTCCCTCCAAATGAAGCACACTGACTTGGATCATGAATGTGAGTCCATCCATCCACATGAGGTGGTTCTTAGGACCGCCTGTCCCCCAGACTACACACTAGCTATGAGAAGGTCTCCTGATGATATCCCCTTAATGACACCCAACACCATCACAATGATCCCCAACACTATACCAGGGATTCAGCCCCTACACACATTCAACACATTTACTGGAGGACAGAACAATACTCTGCCCCATCCTCATCCCCACCCCCATTCACACTCAACAACCAGGGTATAGCCAGACAAGACGAAACAAACTTTATTTTTTGATGGATTACAGTAGGTGATATTACTGAAGATTACTTGGCTTTCAACCTACAAGACTCTTACTATTTAAATATGGAGGAATATTATGTGAATATACATATCAAGAACATTTGGGGTTTTGAAAAAAATGAATTGTACATATATCAAATGAACTTAAGAAACAAACAAAACAAAAGAAAAAAGAAACAAAAAACAAAAAACCCAACTGTTTGCAATTGCTTGAAGCAGTTGTCCTGAATGATACTTTTTCATTCACATTCAAGTATTAATTTTTTGAAGATTTAAGTTACATAATGGAATTAGGCATGTGCAACACAAACAGGAAAGAACTATGACTGAAAATTTTAAAAACCTATAAATATGCACAAGGGACACACTAATGGAATGTCAGATAATTTTCACCAATTTTTATTTGGACCTGTTTTCTTGTGTAGACCATATTTACATATTTGAATAAGTACACAAAGCACCAATGCTGTTAAGGCCTTAGAAAGGGGCTCATGCTGAAATCTGCCAGTCAGAGAAGTTTTACAGCCTGGCAGGTACAACATTATCACATAAGTGCTGTCAGTATAAAAGTTGTGGGAATAAAGGAAACTGGATATTTTTAGCACGATGTGCATGATAATTTATATGCTTGGTGGCTGTGCTGCTGATTAAGCCGTAATTAAAATTCTTCTCATCCCATTGGAGTTTTTAATAGAAGCTTTCTCCATCAATTGGCACCACCTAAAGAAGTTTTTTAAAGGGGCAAAAGTAATTACAGTAAAATATTTCATGGTAGCTTCCAAAAAATAAGGGATTGCAACAGTTCTTAAAGGTATTTATGGCATTCTAGGTATACAGTGGTGGACCCTCACTGATATGAATCCCAGACAAAAAAATTTATACTATTAATGTTCTTTTTCCTTTCCACCTAAATAATTTCTGACTTTGAAATAACTATAACTTTAATGGAATCTCCTTTGATGAAGGATTTCTAATTTTCTGTGATTTAATTACAGAGTATTTTGTTCAAATTGATGAGGTAAAGTGTGTCCAAAAATTTAATTGCAATGATATTTTGCCATTTAAAAATGCCCCAGTATTACTGCTCTGATTACACCTTTCAGCTTATTGTTTCAACTCATGTTGCATGTTACAAAGTTTACTTATAATACTTTAATATATTGTTAATTCCCTTTTGGCTATTCATTAGCTTTGTCATTCCAATTAATTCTCTAGACCAGATGGCAAGAGTATAGAAAAAGATGGTATATGAGAATGGGGAGAGAGCCAACAACTGGAAATTTAAAAATCTGGATATTACATTTGTTTGTGTGATTTGAAGTGAATGTTCCAAAATCACAAGAAATTTTTCATTCCCCTCTTGCTTTCCAGTAATTCTATACCATGGTCCTTTCAAAATGTTTGTATATGTAATCAGATGTACATTTATATAAAAGAAATAATTGAGATGGACTTAAGAGCACATCCCTGATAAATACTTTCTCTCTTACCTGTACTATATTTCTATTAGACTAAAGTTATGTGATTTTTTTTTTACATTTTTTCAAATTACTAGCAATTTTGATAGTTTGTAAGATAATGCGAAGAACTTTCTCTGACAAACTAACTGCAGTAACAGAAACATTTCTTTTCAGTTACTCTTTTTCAAGAATGAAAGCTTATTACACACAAAAATTGTATACTACTTGATGGAAAATTACTTTGTATTTCTTGGCCATATTACTGGTCACTGAGTGAAATAAAGATAATCTGGATAACGAATATTATTCCAATGTTAAGAGACCTGATCTTTGCTCATTAAAGAGCTAAAATGTTTATTGCTGTTTTGTCATTTTTTAATGAAGTAATGGTAACTGTCTCAAATAAAGAGTAATATCTTAAGACCAGTCTGGTTTTTGAAGACATGAGGGTGCCTTCTACAACAATAAAACTGCATACTTATAGGCCTGCCCCACCACAGCTATTTCTTACAGAAATATTGACATTGTGACTGTCATCACATGTAAATCTCCTCCAGATTTCAGGAATGAGTTAAAAATGCAATATCAACACCAAAAAAATAGGCGATGAACAGGCCAAATTGAAATAAATCTGCAGTATTCCATGATAGGAAAAATAATCACCTGGGTTTTATTGTGTGATTGAACTTTTATTATAAAAGATTGTTGAGAAGTTTAAAGCATGTTTGCTAACATCGAGCACAGACATTAAAAATTAAGCTGAAACCAAAATAAAGTATTGCAATTTTAGTTCTTTTACATACCTATTAAAAAAAAAAAAAAAAGAAAGAAAGAAAAGAAAGCCACTTAGAAAACTACTTAGTACTTGTTACAGTCCCCAGTTTTAAATTAAGGTTTTTTTGTAGAAGCACAAAAAATAGTCTTCAAAATCCAGGGCGGTCTGTGTGCAATTTCTGCCTGATGTGGTTGTGCTTTTAGACTGTGACCTGCCAATGTAAACCAATAAAAAGAATTGTCTGCCATCTGATAATTATTGTTTAATAAGAAGATTGTATTTTGCTATGTTGATGAAACAAAACAAAAAAACCACAAAAATATTTATGGCCATAAAACAAGATATTAATGAAATATGATTTTATGTGCTTTTCTTAACTTTATCAAAACCAAAATAACTTTCTACTATAGTTTTTTTGTGGCCATATATCTATATATCTCTATATATACAGTATCTGGTAATTGTTTACTTTTATTAGTTACAAAATAAATGATTTAGGTAAACCAAGCATGACACTACACTTTATTTCTGTCAGCCAATAGTATTTAAAATGTGAAAGATGAAGGCAACAACACAAATTTTGTCACTACTGTTTGGGAAAAAAAAAAAGTCCATTCCTGTGATGCAGATACTGTGAATGATATTTTAGTGGCTACTTTATACTGACATTACAGCAGCTGGCTTTCCAAAAGTAAGATGGTGTCCCACGTTTTAACACAACATTGAGAAAGAGCAAGAGGTGTTTTAAAGCTGAAATGAAAAGATAAGAAATGGTTTTGAAATATCTTCATGTGCTTCATGGAATATAAGTTTGTTCTTTTCAAAATATTTTATCTATTTGATTTGTTTTTCATAGTAGCATACACAAAAGCAAAATTGAGTGTGATATTTAATTTCTTGTATCATCCTTGGACCAGATTTACAATAAAATTAGGATATCCGTCAGTCTTTGGAAGTTCAGTAAAAATATAAAGAGCCTGCATTTATTGATTTCACACTTTTGTAAATATGTTTGCAGACCTTTTTAAGAAAATGTATTCTACCATTTTGAGAAAAAAAAATAACAATGGAATCATTGTCTCGTTTATCTATTAAAATTACAGGCAATATAATGTGCTGTGCTGACATTTCTAGGAGAAATAAAACCGATAAAAACTGCATTTTGCTCAATGGTATCTCAGTTTTACCTGGTATTCTCCACCCATGGAAGATTTCCAAGGCATGGATGAACTTCCCGGATAAAATCCTCCATAGGAAAATGTAGTTGTTATTTTTGTTGTCTGTACTAAACATGTGTCACAAGTCTTTAATTATTGGATGTTTTTGTTACTCACACACCCTGAAAACCAGATGAATAGAGGTCTAACAAATAAACATGTTACAGTTTTAAAGACAGCGCTGCACAGAAGATGCTGGAATTTCTGTTGCCAACTTCACTAGGAGATGAAACAGCTGACTTCATAGGAAGCTGTCAAACATCATGGTATTCCTTTGATGTTTGGAAGTTGTTGCTTTTTGCCTGTGATGTTAGTTTAAAATATTGGCCTTTCCCCCCACCTTTTTTTCTAGTATTGAACCGTTACAGATGGTCGCTTTTTAATGTAAGCGAACAGAAGATAATTTAATTAATATTGTGAAAATGTGCTTCCAAATAAATTAGATTAATGGGAAATTCCCTTCAGAGGTTTTGTTATTTTTCATTCAAAGCCCTTGTCAAAATATCTGTTGCAGCAGTTCTGCCTTTTTTTTTTTTTTTTTTTTCAGTCTGCAAGCTAAGGGACTTTCTCCAAATAACATTAAAATTCTCTTTCTATTTGAAATAATAACACTCTAAGATTAAGATGCCCTCCTGAGGCCTCCAAGTAAATATGAACAATTTGAAACATGGCAAATGAGCTTTTCCTCTAAACATTCTAATTTGATTACATTCTGGCACATCAACACATTTGTATGCAGACCAGAAATCAGCAGCATTTGATAAGGTGTTCAAGAGAACTTTGCAGCAGAATCAATGAGTTCATCACCATCCATGCACAAAGTCCCTTTTCTCTTAGGTTCTGTTCATGCCATTGTATAATTAATTTCTGATATACAGGTTCAGTAACACCTTAACTTTGTGAAATGGGAAATTGTGAGAACAAGGTAATGAACTTTATCTGGTGGAAAATGTTTAGGAAAAAAACCTGTTGAGAGTCACCTAGGAGGTGTAGAATTTTATATGCAACCTGGCTTCGTTCCTTTTTGTTGATATTATAATTCTCAGTAATTTGTACACCTGGGAAACCATAATTTCTGTAATAAGCTTTAGTTTTGAAAAATAATTTGAGTATTGTATGTAAATCATGGATTAAAACCTGAGTTTCGTGACCCTTTGCTACTGGGATGAATGGAAAACCTCATAGAAGTGCAACAAATTTGTACAAGCAAATTTTATACAGTTTCTTGAAATTTATTTTGTTTTCGTTTGGAGATAAAAGTACACAGCAGTAGAAGCTGTGTATTTGTCTCAGAAAATGCCTTCTTGTGTGCATCTGTCTCCGCATGCATACCCACATGCAGCCAATAAAGGACATTTCAAAACATGAGACTGACCAGGGAATTTTACCTTTTTGCAGCATTCAAAGGAGTGGAGGTAATGCCTGCCCCTCATTCTGCATTCTCCACTGCCATAGAGCAGCTGATAAGATGATGACAATGCTTTTAGCTCCAGCTGAATTAGTATTTATTGTGGGACCATTGGAATCAATGAAGCCCTGGCAATTGACACCAGCTATCGATCTGCTTCTGGACCTTTAATGTTCATCATGGCTCATCTCACTGTCCAATTTTGCATATCTTCTCATGCACATGAACACCTACTCACAGAAATTATTACAACTATAACTATCCTGATTTATGAGCGCTGCCAGGCTTTAAAATGTGCTTTACAATATGCTGATGGATATTGTATGTAAGCCCAAAATTCAGGGGAAAAAAAGTCTTCTATATTAAAAAAAATACAAACCCTGAAGTAAGAAGGATGCAAAGAAAAGATTAGTACCAGAGTTTGCAGCCTTAGCATGCTGTAGTAAGTTATATGTTAAAATCTATATATAGAAAGGAACATTTAGTTCTTCCTGATCCTCAAATCTATATGTTGACCTATATGTCAAAGACACAATGACACTTTACAGCAGTTGGAAGTCTGCTCTGTTCTGCTCCGATCTGGAAGGGAAGAGACTGACAACTGGGCCACATGTTGCTATAAATTCAGGACAGATTGTAATCTGAATTTTCCACTCTTGATGTCAGCAAGGCCAGGCAACAGCATCTGTGAGCTGAGCTTCATAACGAAACCATAAAAAAAAAAGAAAAAAGAAAAAAGAAAAAAAAAAGTGGAGGTTTTGAGCCTATAGGGCTAGCCAGGCTTTTTGCTTTACAGTTCTAAGAGCCAGTAACCTTTTTTCAAATGGAAGCTAAAACCACTGACTCTCAGATGTGATAATACCAGAGCTCAGTTAACAAGAGGTTATATACCTATGAGCTGATAACACTTCAATTGCACTGTTAAAAAGACCAAAAAAAAAAAAAATTCAAATAGTGATTTTTTTCAGTTAGTGAGGAAGTCAGGGAGCCTCACTAGACCTCCTGGGCAGGAAGGATAGAAAAAGAAATTCTACAAAACAGTTGTGGGCCAGATCCTGTGCCATACACTTGATTTATACACTTGATAAATTTTCCCTGGAATAAAATGAGAAATGGGGCAGAACCTTGTGGCAGGAGGCAGTTTGGGAGGGTGAGGCATACAGTGTACCCTGTTTCATTCAGGGGTTTGTAAAAACCACTTCAGCAGTAATTTTAAGCAATTGAGGCTATACAAAAGGTTCTAGAAATAATCCATGGTTCATGTGACACCACATGCATTTTCAGAAAAAGTCGTGCAATATTTCACTGATTGATGACAAATATATGGTTGTATAGTGTTGGTTTTTCTACTTTTCAGAAAGTTACTCCTATGTAGTGGTGATATTCAGCTGAACTACTGAATAAATTTCGCTCTTATTTGCATAGAAGTAAGTCTAGAGCAATTTCATGAAAGTGAAGAGTGGGGCCTACACTACGGTAAATAACACCCAAAACCAATTACTCTTGGTCAGCTGGCAGAGATTCCCTTGTTCAATCATATCCTGATTTTTTCTTTAACATCCATCCATTTGCCATAAATACATTTCTCTCTCCCCAGTTATTAACTGGAATAAGTGTACCCTGCTGTCCACAGAAGATGAAGATAAGAGGAACCATTGGTTTCCTCTCATGAATCATGACTTTGCTGTCCAAGAGCACAAAATGTAATAGAAGTCAAATGGAGTTTGGGGGTTGGGATTTGGGTTTTCAGTTTGTTTTGTTTTGGTTTGTTTTTTCTTTCTTATAGGCTCTTTTGAGTATCTTGATTCTCTGAAGGCTGAGCAGAAGCCAGCGAGAGACACAACCTTAATTGCTGCAGCCAGGAAGCTTTTTGGGCATTTTCCTTTTGCCTTGTCCAGGAGGAAAGAGCAGAGTTAAATTCATGAAAAGAGATTTCTCTGGAAAAGCACTCCCAGCTGTTCTTCTGAGATACACCACAGAAACATGAAAACACTCACAAATTTTGCTGTGTTTGAGAAGAAACGTTTGTAAAATTTAATACAATACTGATAATAATGATATATCTGAGATTTTTTTTTTAATACAAGTAATCCTTTTTCAACAATACAATTTATCTGAAGTCTAAAAGAGCTCGTTGGTTACTAGAATTTAGACTGTATTTTAATACTGCATGTGAATTCCTCTTTGTTGAATTCATACTTGTCCTGGCTCCATTCTGCATTTCAATTTCATTTTAAAACTAGAAACTCTCTGCTTTTTATTCTGTTGTTGCATTGTGGACTATTGCTAGGTACAGTTTGTTGTCTCTAGTTCATTCATCATTTTCTTAAATGTCATCATTCATTTATGAATTTATTTTTTCTTGCTTCGTTACAGGTTTTGTTAGGTTTTTAAAAAAATGTTTCTTGTGTGATAAGTACAATATTGTTCTTCATTCCCTCTCACATTACTTCTACTGTCTCGCACAAATGCAAATATTTGAAATTTAAATCTGTTTCCTTCACTTTATCAGTGTTCTTGTTCCTTCAGGTGGGAATTTTGCTTTAAATGATTTGTCTTGCAGTTGCATATCTATCCAGGGACACTAATTTCTGAGCTCCCAGCTCCAAGGATTGCAATTCAGCGTGGGAATGGAAACTGAGGCTGCTCTGGTGTCTCCAGCATCCAGTGCAGGCAAGGCCAGCCTCTGGTGGCTGGGTACAAGAATGCCTTCAGTCAGAAATGCCAGCCAGGCATGTGCCAGGGAGTTACCCACCACACACAGGTGGTAATTTTTCCTTTTGAAAGATGCCACAGCTGCAATTTCTTAAGGAACTTGGAGCTAAGGCGAGTGTGTGCCTCCAGACACGAGCAGAGCCTCATAACCTCAGCCGCTTGCTAGATTAAGAAGCTTAAAAATTAATACCTTGCAGCTCATGGCCACACTTCAGACAAGTGCTACTGGATTTCTGGGGCTGTGCAGGCACTCAGAGCTTTGTTCCCAAGTGGGTTTTGTTGCAGTTCCTGTCTCTGTGCTACAGCTGTTCCATGGAGCTGAGCCCCTGCAGGAAAGAGCCAAACTTCTGCTGCTGCACCTGGGAAAGATGAGCCTCTCTCCTCGCAGGAGGAATGAAACACAGATGGGCGGCATCAAACCCAATTTTCTACTCATTTTTCACTTGGAGCAGCCCTTTGCTTCCCTTCCTAAGGAAGCAGGAGGGTTGAGGTTCAGGGTATGATTGTAGGAGGTGTTTCTGCAGTAGGTCTGTGCTGGATGTAGAAGGTTATCAGCATGAAATTCTTTCTTCCTAAATTTAACCACCAGTGTTAGGTGACTAGTGTAGGAATTTTAGTACTGGATAAATCATTGTCTACTGGTTATCTGTTTTTCCTTGTTGCCTAAGAGAGAACCAAAAGGAGGTGAACAAATTTACTATCCTTTCTGTCTTTCAGGTACACATAACTATGAAAGCATCACACAAGCAGTTATTTATACATACATATGTTATTAAGAATCATTATTTTTTTTAGTTGCATAGATCAGAATCACACCTTTTCATACCCAGTTTTTATTTTATTACAATGTGCCTCAGGCTGAGGAAGTAAGACCAGCAGTGATCAGAACTGAATGGCATGAAAAATCCTCACTTAAAAGACTTTATAGTATAGAAACTTTATGATAGTAAGCATAGCTACAACTGGGGGAAGCTGCACATGGCTTCTATAGCACAGAATGCAATTCACAGTGAATTCTGCCTTGGGATGGTTAGATGGGCTAGATGAGTTGTTCTTATTTCTTCTATCTTTTTAAATAGCTCCAAAATAAGATAGATGCATCCAAGATCAGGCACAGTGACGAGGTTTACAACAATTGCCACTTCTACAATGCTTCATTCCCTGTGATATTGCTTTGTGAGTGAGCTAGCAAAGTGGAAATGCAGAACAGAGAAATGCCGTAGGGGAGAGAAAGCAGAGAAGAGGAGCTGGAGGAAAAACACCAGCCCAGAGGAGTGAATTTTGGAGATCAAACCACTGCTGGGCAGTCTGGCACACTAGCAGAAATGGGGCTTCTTGTAGGACTTGGTGGGACTGCTGTGTTTTGCCAGTCTGAGCTTTTCTCCTAGTTTTGAGTGTGTTTGCATGCTTCAAACCTTGGTCTAAGGACTACCAGAGATGACAGGAAGAGCAAGTGTTCACATGTGAAAAGGATAAGAGTTGTATTTTCAAAAACTGCCCCAAAGCACATGGGGTTTTATTAGCTGTAAGCAGCATAATAAATTATTTCTGTCATCTTAGCAGCCCCCAGTTACACTGTCACAGTGAGTGGCACTATTTTAACCTGTGTTGAGCACGGAAATATACAATAGCTGCATTGATGTCAAGCATTTGCAGAAGGGTTTACATGAGTATTTTTAGACTTCTGTGTGGTCTCTGACATTCATGTGACAAGCACTTAGGACCACAAGATTTATAAAAACATACTTTAGAGCAATACTACATATAAATCATTGTAAACTTATTTTACCAGGGAGAGAACTGACTGTCCTGTAAATCATTAGTGCCATTAAGAGAGCTATGCAAAATATGATCACTTATGTCTTGGAGAGGAGCTACATAAATGTCTTGGCTGCATTTGTACAAACCTCTGAACCTCATGCTGTGTGTTGCAATCAGATTAACTGAAAAGCTAAAAACAAACAGAACAAAACACATAAAGCTGATAGCAATATTTGCCACATGCTGAGGTCATAGAGGTGTAAATCCTGACAGATATTGATGACTTCATTGCTTATGAAGCTACTAAACATCACCCATTTAGAGGAGAGATCAATAGGAAAAGCACCAGCTGAAGGGGATTAGCTGTGGTGCAATCAGCACCAAGTGCATGTCCATCCTGTTCATGTGCCAGGCTTCTCTAAAGCTGCTTTCTCAGATTAGAAGTCAAAGCTAGAAAATTATGAATTTCAGATTACAGCTGTGAGCATTCCTTGGACTCATTGATTTCAAGATCTTCAACAAACTCTCATTTATTTGAATAATTTGCCAAGAAGTTGCCATCTTGTTAACCCAGATACTGGGCATAGCAGCCTTTGGTTTGCAGTAGAGGTGTTTGGGTTGGTATGATTAAACAGGGTTCACATCTGATCAGCAGAAAAACGCCTTTTTCAATATTGTGATCATTACCTGTGTGTCCATACCTTGAGTCCTGCATTCTGTGTGGCAATTCCAGCAGAGGAGAGCAAAGGAGCCTGTGCAGAACACTTACCTGGATATTAGCTGTTTGACTTTCACAAAGTTAATGAAGAGCACTTCTGGGAAATGTGACATGTCTTGTCTTTCATCCTTGACAACAGGAATTTCCCTGCTGGCATTCAGACAGCTTCTGCAATTAGATTTGCATTAATATCTACTCTCTTTTCCATCTTCATTCTTACAGGTACATGCTAATGAAAAAAGAAATCTTGAACGTTCTTGTTCAACTTTTGAGTGTAAAAATGTCTTTGCCTGGCTGATGTTAGTGACACACAACCCTGGGATGTTGTGAGGCTGTTGCACAGGTACACCCCAACTTGGTGATTGGAATGCAACTGCTCTGTACAAGCATGGTGACTGTAAAAAAGCCATCCAGCTTTACACCACAAACACTGCAGCTTCCATAGCTCCTCCAGCTGTCTGGGCAGTGCCAAAGTCTCGCTGGCAAACCAAGAAAGGCCATCAAAAGGCAGCAGTGGCACTGGGAAGCATCTCTGTGCAGGTTGGTAAGGATAGGTGGGCACAGCCTTCCAGAGGCAATTTACAGGCATTGGACTGAAATGCAGCAGGAGAGAGCAAGCAAAGGGTTTATTTCAGGTTTTTATCACTGCCATGATGGTAATGGAGCTAGATCTGAGGTCTGGTGTGTGAAGGAAGTAGAAACAGCAAATTAAGTCTTGGAAAAAATCTTAAGGAAAAAAACAAGCAAACATTTTCTGAGCTTAAAATTTTAATCTGAACTGTTGTGGCTTGCTGGTGACCTTAACTCTCACAGCTCTTACCTTACAGCAGACCTTCTGTGGTTTTGCTGCACACTAGGTGACAGTAGCTTAAATTTTCATCTGTTTGTTTCCAAAGTAGAGCAGATCTGCAGCTTTTCCATAGTTGATATAAATCAGCTAGTGAAGCTGACTTCATAATTTCTGTGGTCTCTCCACAACCCCCAAGGCAGGTGTTGAGGTTATTTTTTCATGGATCTGAGTTTATTTTTTCATGGGTGTTCATCCTGGGTCTGTGTTGCTATGGTCAGAACCTGGTTGTGGGTGGTGAAAACTGATCATAACATAAGGAGCTGAACTTGGAATTTGCAGATTGCAAACCTTTGACACCCCATCTAGCACGCTGTGCAGGATAGACTACATTTTTCCCATAATGTGGAACTATTTTGAAGATGGGATCAACAATAGATAGTTGCATAGAAGAAATAAAAGTCTCATTAAAAATCAAAGAGAAAGAAGTGCTTTAATAATTTTACCAGTCATTTATTTCTTGGTTTAGGAAAAGAAAAAAAAAAGAAAAAAAAAAAAAGAAAAAAAAAAACCTGTTCATATTTCCTTTGGTAAAATTTAGTAATACCTTTTAGTAATATACAGAAAAATAGCCTGTATTTTTCAAAATTTTTACAGAATCACATTGCAATTATTATTTTGAATGAAATAGTTTTATTTCACATTTTCACCAACAAAGAGGAAAGAATAGCAATAAACCATCATGATTTCTAGCCTGCTCTGAGCATTTACCCCATGCAAGCCTGAGATGCCTACACACAAGATAAATTATTCTTACTTATCCTCCAGCACCTATGAGTTTCTCAGCTGCAACATGAGCAAGTAGCAAGGTCAGAGCTGCTCTGGGTTAAACTGGCAGGGAGGCATCACGTTCCAAACTCTGCATTTTCTGCCCCATGGTGGTGCCTGTGAGCTGGGCAGCAGTGGCAAGGGGACAGTGGCACTGGAGCTGTTTCACCTGCATTCAGTGGCAGATGAGGGGCAGAAAGCACAGACTCATTTTGTCACTCTCTGCAATTCCAGCTCCTCTCCTGGCAGTCCCTCTCAGCTTGGACAGATCTCTAACAGCATGAGCTTGTGCCCCATTAGGCAAGAGTTAAAACCTGCAATTAAAAATACTAACATTTAATTTCAGAAAGTGGAGGCTGGCCAGAATAACCCAGAGCAGACAGCAGGGTCAACAGCAGGCAGGGTCTGTAAATTGACTCTGTCTGGCGTGAGCAAACTTAGGTAAGTGCTGATTAGGCAGGTCTTGTGCCTTTTGTGGAAACAAATTCAAGCTGCAGCCTCCCATACACAGCACAGCTGATGATGGGCTGTTACTTAAAGGTCTGGGAAAGCAGCTTTCAAATCCTGAGCTTGTCAGAAAAACAGCAGGAGGGTGCAGGAATAATGAAAACAAATGTACACTGAGAACTAGGTGGGTAACACGGGTGCAGAAGTCAACAGTGTGACGTGCCCCAAAAGGTAAAGCAGGAAACTGCAAAGCCAAAGCTGAACCAGGACACCCAAAGAGCTTTTTTCTGTTCATTACTTGCTGTGCTTAGGTCCTGACAGGACAAATAGCATCACTTATACTTTTCTTCCCCTGTGCAGGGGGCCACATCTTTAAAAGGCTTCCTCTCCTTGGAGAAAGAGGCTGCAAATTTGCCGTGGCTGGAGGAGCTGGTTGGGAGGGGAAGGAAAAGCAGCAGTGGTGCTCTTGCAGTGGGGGCAGCCCATTGACAAGTGGCACCAGCAGCTGGAGCAGAGCTGATCTGCAGCACAGATAGAGGGTGGTGGGGGTTCAGGCTATTTCTGTAAGCCCTAATGACCACAAAACATTTTCTTTCTATTCAGTATGAAGTAGGTTTTCAGACAGCACTTAATGATTCACTTCCCTTACAAATGAATAGTGGAAAACATCCTTTAATCAACAAAACCCTCTCATTGCTGTTGATAACAGGTCTTTTCGGAGGTGTTTAAAAAAAAAGTCTGATTTCCAGCTGTCTCATATGCACAGTTCTCAAAATAGCTGAGAATTTGGAAGCCATTTGATGTATTTTTAGATTTTAAAGAACTTTCTGACTATACTCGTAAGCAGTAAGAATAATTCTTATTGTTATTTAATTTCTATCAGTAGGTACTAATTTAAAAAAAAAAACAAACAACAAGAACAGTAGAAAACAACTACAGTTATTATTTGACCTATTCTGCAAAAGGCAGCTGCTGTAATTTTACATGCAGCTTCAGCTGCAGCCATTTATCTAATGAGCTTTGGAAGACCAGCTCTCCCACCCTGACAGCTCCAAGAAATACAGAAGCATGGCAAGAAGTGGCTTTGATGTTTTCATAAGTGACATTCTTTCCTCTGAGTCAGCACGAATGAAAAGTGTTGGGAGAGTGGTGGAGGCACTGGGAGACCACTTTTAATTAAGGCTTAAAGCCAGCACCTCTCTTTGTGCTAAGAGTGAGAGACTCTACAATGCATAGAAGATAAATAAGTGTATGTGGTCACAGACTGCAAGGAACCTACAAAAGGCAGAGGCATTTTGTGGCAGGAGAGAGTCATTTTGGGTCCTTGCCATATGTGTGAGCTGAATGAACACTCTTGGATATTTCTGCTTTGCATAAGCTAGGTCTAAGCAGGGCATTTCAGATCCCTTGAACAGGAATCCTGTGGTAGCTCTGGACCTTCATTCAGGAGTTCTCTGTGAGTCCACACGATGCTGCTGCTCCAGTCTAGTGCAGGGTAAGGCTCACATCCTTACAGCACTGTGCCACAGTGTCCTGCTGTTGTCACCTTCGTGGTTAAGCCTCTAGCCAAGCTGTCACATAAGTGCTCTCAGTGTCTTGCTGTCAACAGCTTAACCCCAGAAAAATGTTCATATTCAGGTTCGGACAAGGAGGAATCAAAAATTGGAATTAAAGCCGAGCTTCCCATTTGGCTTTGTTCTGATCCACAACCATTCTCAGAATACAGTTAAAAATAAAATGACCTCTTTCTTTTCTGTGCTGCTGGCATGATTGTCATTCCCCAGCAGATGCCCAAACTTCCCACTGCGCCCCGCTGCCTCTGCTGCCCCTGTTGTCTCTCAGTCCAAAGAGTTTCTGAACAAGAGACAGGCTTTTATGGAGCCTGGCAGAGCTTCAGAAGGGAAAAGGAAAAATCAATACGGCTTCAAAGCAAAGTCTTTGCTTCAGTGATTATGACACTTGCCCTTTCTTCACTAGTGGGAAAAACAACAAGGACACTTACACCAGCAATGGAAATGGAATGAACAACAACAGAGAGGCCTTCCAGGTTTGACTTGTAAAGGGAGATAACTTTATAGCCATTGTCCCTGTTTGGTGACATCAAAAGCAGGTATAGGGTGTTAGGCGGTGCAGCCTGGGAATAAAATGGAAAGTAACCCAAAGTCAAAGAGAAGAGCTGAAGGAATTTGGATCAAGAGATAATGAACTCTGCTGAAGAAATGGGAAGAAAAGACATGACACAAAGGTCAGGTCCATCGTGGCACAATCAAATCTGTTATAAAATGTCACCTGCAAAGGTGGGCCATAACAGTAAAAGGATCTTCCAATAAGTTTTACACCATTTGACAGCTCTGCAGCAACTGAAAATGGTGACAGACCCTCACACTTTGCTGATGAACAGATTGTCAGTAGAGTTGAGCAGGTCAGAAATTTTCTAAAAAAAGCTGAAAATTAAAGAAATTAATTAAAATTAAAGAAATTAATGCTTCTGGAAAATCAAAACCACACCAAAAGACTGTAACTTATGTTTTTAGAGGAGTTGCAAAGATATAAATGAAATATTTATCAATATAAATATAAACTAATATATAAAATATATAATAATGTTTTATTTATTTGATTGATGTTTTGTTGATTATGTAATATAAAATATAAACCAAATCATTACTAAAACAAATATTTTTAGAGGATTTACAAAAATATAAGCTAAACTCTCACAAGTCTATTTCAATTATTTTTCATAGTCAAACTTTTAGAATTTGTTTCCAATTCCTTTTGTTTCAAATCTATGTGCTTGTTCCAAGTTGTTAATTACATTCTGTTCTGACTGTGCAACTTCTGAGCTGGTTTTCCAAGCTGTTTTGTGCTGATGTTTCTATTTCTGTGTCATTCTTCATATATAACTTTGTGGATCTCTTTCTTTTGGAATACAATGCATTGTTTCGATAGACTTCGTGTAATTGTTTGAAAATAGTCTTTTGTAAAAGCAGTGTTTTCCTTAAGTGAAGCTGTGCCTTCAGCTGCAGCTGCCACTGGCTTTGTTGGAGTTTCTGGCCTGTGTGGGGGATACTTTGCAGGACATGCAAATTCTCCCTGCTGAGAGGGATCCTGGTCCAGCTGCTGTCGCTGCAGTCATGTTGGGGAGCAGGCTCCATCCCTGGTGAAGCCCAGAGCAGATTTCTGAGCACATGGGTGGTGTGGCAGCACAGTCATGAACTCATGCTCTCACCCCTGTACTTGTGCTTGGGTGAGAGTTCTGCAGCTGCAAGAATCAATGAAAAGGTATTGATTTCTCCTCTCCATCGTAAAGCTTGTCTACTGCTGTCTCCAGTCTGCAAGCTGAGAAAGGAGTAAAACTACCATTGTCTTACACTTTTTCTCCTTTTTCTTCCCCCATTCTGTGCTTGCACAGGAGACCAAGATTTGAGTGTGACAGAGCCACCTGGTAACTGCATCACAGCAGCCAACTCTGTTAACATTCAGGTTGTGAAAATAGCTGCTTTTGAAGCTTTCTAAGGAAGGAGAAGGGCAGAGTGGGACTGCCCAAAAGGCAAAAGTTGAGTGACTTTTCTGGCTTTACTCATCTCTCTACAAGCAACAGCAGTCAAGGAGATGTAATGTGAGTGAATAGGTCAGTGCACCTCTGGATATTCCAGATTCACAGAAAGCTGCTTTTTCAGAGTAGTTTCAGCTCCATTTGCTTGATGTTTGCTGTTCTTGGAAGAAAATAGGTAGCCCTCATTCATCTGAAGGACATGGGAATGTCCACAACTGTTAAAAACTGTCTCAGTGATAAAAGAGAAAATGTGTTTTCAATAATATTTATTTTCACAGAAGCTGTGACTAAAGCCATGCCTGTCAAAAAATGAGTGGGCAAATGTCTACTTCTGGTGCTCACACAGACTCGTTGGGCAGTTTGGATTTTGATACTCAGCTGTTCCAACTGAGAAAATCTCCAGCTGTACAAATTTTATCAAAAAAGGTGCAGTGTGGCAGGTAAAACTGTTAGACATGTGTAAGTACTGATCAAATGACCAACTACATACCTGTTATTATTGATATTGAAATCTATGTTGAAATTTTGTGTTATTTAAGGTATAAAATTTGAGTAGCTATTTATTGCTTTCTGCTCCACCAAAAGAGTGAGGCAGACTCAGTGAAAACCAAAAAAATGCCATGTGATTTATCTGCTATAGCACTATTTGTGACTTTCCCTACCCTCGTGGCTTCAGTAATTCCCATAATTCTTATTCACACTGTTGGGGCTGCTGCATGAAGGGTGTTGAGCCACACTCTGAGTAGTGTGAGCAGGGTCTGCAGATGAGGGCACACAGAAGGAGAGGGGAAAACTCCTCTGTGGGCAGCTGGGAAGTGCTGGGGTCCCCAGCCAGGTGTCCTCTGAGCTGTCTCTCCCATGCAGCAATGGTGAGGATGAAGAGAAAGATTATGAATTTTCTTGCACGCTTTCCCATGATTTATTATATGCTTTTTTTCTCAGTGGGGTCAAACCAAACTCCCTCTTGGATGCTCCTCTTTGTGGCATGATTGCAGCTGAGTACAGTAATTAGGGAAATTGTTACACATTGGCCATTAACCTCCTGTGCACATGTGTTATTGGCTAATATTTCAGTGTTTAAAATACTAATAGTACAGAGTATACAAACACAGCTTTGTTGTTTCAGTTGTCTCTGACACAAACTAGCACCTAGAAAACGAGGAATGAAAAGGTTGGGGGAAAGGGCTGATTTTCACACCAGTGGTAATGGCTTCCCATGAGAACCTGCCATATAAAATTATTGGGGTTTGCAGGTGCACGGCCACGGGAACAATTAAAGAAAGCTGTGAGAACAACAATGGCAACACAGCTGCTGTGAAAGAGTCCAGAGCTGCAAAGAGCTGCAAAGAGCAGCCCCTGAGCACTGCTCAGGCTGAGCCACAACACAACCCAGGCCAAATTCAGCTTCAGCACAAGCTAATGGGATGTTTCAGTGCTCCGTGCCTCATCTCAGCTACAGATACTGCTTGCAATACTGTAGAACATAACCTTTGCAACAAAATATTCATCTGAGCCAATCTACACTTTGGGTTTCATTCTAGAATGGTGTTTATTCAAAGAGTGTAATCCTTCCTAAACAAACAAACACAAACTCCTGCCTCTCCTCTCCCTGTAGCCCACAGATCACAACGTGAGTCATGCTGAAGTACAGAAAATAAGCCAAATCAAGCTGGTAAAATGACCCAGATTGGAGATATGAAGGCCTCTAAATTAAGAGTGCTCTGCTGCAGACCCCCAGGCTATTAAAGCTCATGACTGTTTGCTCCAGCATCACAGTTGCCATGGCAATTCATATAGACAAACCAAGTAACCTGTCAGGATCTAACCAGATAAAAAACTAGAACTTAAATTATATTCAGAAATAAACAGGAAGCTGATATAGATGCCAAAGAATCTATATACTGTATTCTCTGTGTCTAATAGCATTTCCCAGGCAGGCAGCTGCATTCTGTACAAGCTGCACATTCCCAGTGCTTTCGAACACTTCCACCACACAGAGCACATTGCAGCAGCTCTGACTTGTGGGAAAAAATAAAATCAAAAAACTCTTATAAAGAAACTGGAAACAGACAAAAAGTGCTTAAATAGACCCAGACAATGCCTGCTTAGAGGCTACTCAAAAAAAAAAAAAAAAAAGCAGATGGTGTGTTAGAAGAGAGATGAGATATTTTTCAGATTCTTTGACATGATGCTGAGACAAAACCCAGGTACCTTGCAAATGACAAATCTCTAACAGCAGGGAGACAAGCATGTGGCTGTGATGGGATCTGCTGTATTTTAGAGATGTCAGGCTGGACTTTGTTTCCATTTAATTAGTGAATCCATCTTGTTCATGTTCCTAGTACTGTAACACCTTAAATTGCATTATAATATGCTTCTCAGTAGAAATGGCATTGAGGGGAAAAAAAAACCAAACCAAAAAACAAAACCCACAAGAGAATTGTCAGGAGCTGCTTTTAAACAATTTAATAATCTTAGTTTTGTCATCTCCAGTAATGAATTCAGTGACATAAATAAGGGATTTACCAAATAGAGACCACAGCTTTATCACACTGAAACTTTCTTATGTCACTCATAAACACCTTTATAAAGTGCAAAATATCACCTCAAAAAAACAGATAAAACAGATATGTAAATGTGCATTTCTGAGAAGGACTTTCAGTATTCTTTTTGCTTACCTGGAGGTGTAAATGACTGAAAATGGGTAGCAAATGTCCCTTCCCTCCCTCACCAGGCAGTCAGCAGACCTTCTAGATGGACCAAAACAGAAATCCTGTGACCCTCACAAGGCTGTGGCATCAGAGATCCTCCTTTATGGGGCACGACCAAGGTAGGAGCAGTCGGTTTTTCATTTGGAAAAATGAAAAATGCAGCTGTGAGCATGGAAGTCTGTCAGCTTCTGACAGGCTGTCAGAGCAGGAATCACAGAATCACTCAGGTTGGGAGAGACCTTTAAGATCATCGAATCCAACCATTTCTCCAGCACTGCCAAGCCCACCACCAAACCATGTCCCCAAGTGCCACATCTCCACGACTTTTCAATACCTCCAGGGGTTTTACCAAGGATTTGACCAAGCCAATATTAGGGTTAACATTGCCTGCCACCGCTGCAGGGAGGAAGGGATTGTGTCTCCTGTCAGGCACAGCTCCCCCCTCCAAAAGAATGCACTGGCACAGCTCTGCGCTGTAACATTTCATTCCTTGCCCTGCCTGCACATCTCCCTTCTCCGGGACCTGTGGACACTCCAAGTAAATCAAAGTGATAAGAATTTATGAAACCCAAAGCAGTGCTGGATTTTGGAATGACAACATGATTGTATATGGGAACTAATAAAAGGGAAAGGTTCCCTGAAGCCGCAGGCTATGGAGTGGAGTAGAGAAGGTGATTAAGAGAGAGTTAAGAGGTATTAAACTTTGAAGGAAAAGGCATTCCATAGTGACATGTTAATAGATCCCAGGAAAGATTTGTTAATAGACTAAAAATTGAGAGGCTCTTTGTAGGCAGCACTAAGTAAAAAGTAAATCACAGTTTCTCCATGGGGGAGGTTCACTTAGAACCTGGAGAAGAGAGGAGAACACCCAGAGTACACCCAGGGCTGCCTGGTTGGAGCCCAGGACACAGGGGGGACACAGGGACACAGGACACTGGGCTGCTCCCAGTGGTGCTGTACCACAGCTCTGCACAGCCACACCTGGTTTATGTCTTCCTTCCCATCACACTGAGCACATGAGTGAATAAAACCTTAAGATTTGGGTCAACAAAGGTTTTTATGGATGCAGTGATTTCCTGAAAATTTCTTCTGGGGTGTGAAACACAGAGTGTGACACAAGATATAGCTAATTTTCAATTAAAACACACTGTAGTTGGGCAATAGCTGAAACACTAAATACGATCTCATCAAAGTCTGGACCTTGTAGGGACACTGAGCCAGTAAAAAACTTCATCTGGCTGGTATGAGATACTAAAATTTACTGATAGCAACCCAAAAGCAATCACAATCAGGGTGGAAAAAAGGGCAGTAAAATGTTTGTCTTGGCCTGATCTTCTTTCTGTGATCTCCTTTCCAAGCTGACATATTGGAAGCAACAAAAGTGACAATATTTCAGAGCACACTCCTCTTTGAAAGGCAGAGAGCTCCAGAACAAGTAATACTGTCTCTTGATAATGAAAGGCTGATTTATTCTTGCTGCATTATAATAAAAGGCATCATATTTTTTGTGACATATTGAAATCAGTGGGGGACCTTTACCTTTTACCAGTGGGGCAATTTCATTTCTCCATAGCCTTGTTCAGATGCACCTAAGGTTCTTGGACTTTCTAACACAAACTCTAACCTGCATTTCATAGGCACAGTGCAAGTGGCATCAGGACCTTTGGATGAGGCTTTGGAGAGGACTGGATGTAATTGCACAGCTGTTATTGCACCATCAAAAAGCCCTTTTCTGCAAGAGGCAATCCTGAATATTTGACAACAGCGAGTGGTGTACATGGTGACAAGAATTAACAAAACATTTGCCTAAATTCTGTTCTATGTGAGATGGAACTGTCCTAGGGCATTTCATTGCTGTAAGTCACAGGGATTTTTTTAGACTATTTCCATATTAATAACCACTTAGTTTTTTCTTCTGGCTTTTGTTTTCCATGAGGAATACCCACCCTCTCCTTGTCAAAGAGGGGGAGTGACACATTTGTTTGGGAGTTTTTGATTGTTTTTATTTCAGTATTTATTTCTTAACTGAGAACAGTCCTTCTAATATCTACTTTCTGGTGAGCACAGTATATAAAGAAATTATGCATTTATTATCCCTTTTTATTTTTAAATGTATAATAGAAGGGAAAGCCATTTAGCAAATCAGGTACAAAACTAAGATCTATGTTTTAGGAGCTGCAGGGGAGTTGGAAGAAAATTGGCTCTTATGATGAAGCATTATTCAGTCCATCACACATGTGAAGTACAATTTTGCTCCTGAGGTGAAGAAATGGATGCTTTTTCCCTTTCTATATAACCTAGGAATTTGGAGGATTTTCTTTGTGTGCATTACTGTACCATGTGGCAGTGCCTCTTGCACTTATATTTGGGATATGCTAAGAATGGTGGGGTAAATATGTGTCTACTTGCAGAGTGAGGCAGGTAGAGGAAATAGGGTCAGGACTGTCTCCAGTTCTGCTTCCCCTCACACACCTGCTCTTCACAATGGGAGAATGGGGATTGATTATTTGGTTTTTTTCTGGACCTGTTTCAATATTAATTTCTCTTGATAGAGAATTAATAAAACTCAGTGGTGTTTGAATTAACCTGTCTGTATGCACAGTAGCAACCCAGAGGCTCTGAGCTTTGTGCACGACCTGTCTAAGGTGTTAGGGAGCCATCAACACTTCCATATCATCCCAACATTGCCTCGGTTTTAGGGCTGTGTCTGTGGTTAGGGCTGCCTCATGCTCCTTAGCAGTGATTTCAAGGTAGGCTAAATTAGCCATTAAATTATAAACTCAGGGACCAAGTGACCTCTGATTATTTGAAAGAGTATATTGCTATAAGCCATTGATAAATATACCCCAAGTGGTGGGAATGGGTGCATGGTGGGTCCCCTCCTGGGCAGAGGTTCAGCAAGCAGAATTTTCAGTATCCTGGTCATGGAGAGCAGGAGGAAAGGGGGATGTGCTGCAAAAACATCTCTTCAGTATTTCCCTTCTTTCACGTACAGCTTATTACCTTTAGTGTCACTGTGATGCATGAGAGTGACTGTGAGTGATGTTGATTATGTGCTGTGGGAAGGATGGAGTTTGAATTCTCCTCTTTGACTTTCCAGCACTTCTTTCTGGTACAGAGTAAGATTATTTTCTTGCCTTTTCCTGTTCCTCTTCAGAGCACTCCAAGAATACTAACAGCATTCTTGTTCTGTGCTTTGCCGAGCACGGGGCTGTGAAATCCAGCTGGCACTTGCACAGAGATTCATATGGAGAAATGTCCTGGCTTCCTCCTCTTAACCCTCTAGAAGGCCAGTCATTCTATTTTTCAAGATATAAATTAATAAAATAAAATTAAAATGCCAGAATATAATGTAGAAACTGCTGTTGCATCTAACTGATGTGTTAAGACTGCAGCTTGAAGATAGAGGGCAAATCATGTGAAAATGTTAGTACTGTAAAAGAAAGAACAAGGTTTGGAGAGAAGGAAAAATAATTTAAAGAATATTCTAAGCAAAAGTGCCAGAAGGAAGTTGTACATATTTCAGAGAGACAGATTGGGCAAAGATGCCTGGCAAAGCAAATCCTCGTAGCAGAGCTGTTAAAATGGCATTGTCTTAGAGCAGTGAAAGTCTGTACTCTGCATTTCTCTGCATGAGTTAACCTGACCCCAAGCCATTGTTTCCTACAGAAGTGGAATAACTTGATAGGCAGCAGGAGGCAAAATTATTTCAAGTCTTTTGGCATTGCTTCCTGCAACCAAAAAAGTAAACACGGACATCAGCATGTAAACAGGATGCTCAGCTGTAAGTTAGAGCAAGATGTAGCTTGTTCTACATTCAGCTTTTCTAAAAATAATTCTGCTTTAGTAAATAAAACATTCTGTATGTGTATCCTACTTCAACACATTTCAGATTGCCATCAACAAACTGTAGGATTTTAGTAGAAGGTGTTTGCTAAATAATAAGTAAGGCAAACTGGATTTACTAAACCAGACCTTCTCTGTTTTTGTTGTTAAACTTCTGTATGGAATATGCTTTTCTCTATTTAGATAAATGCTGCTAGGGATTTACTGTTCTATTTGTGAATGTGGCTGTTCTTGCAAAGCAGACTTATGCCTGAGATACTAGGAAAACGAGTAGGTGGGTGTTCTACTTCTAGTGCTGCATTACTGTGTTTTTCAGGGTTTTTTTTTCCTATGTATTTTGGCAGGCAAGACCATTTTCTTAACCAGAATTTTTTTTTTTTTTTTTTTTTTTTTTTTTAATTTTGCTGCTGGCAAAAATGTGAGCTCTTCGGTTTCTAGATAAAACTGCTGCAGTTTCTTTTGGAAGTCATAATTTGGACATGTAGAGCTGCACCTCATAAAATAAACCATAGTCTCACGGTATCCTGTGTTGACTGAGTACAGGGAAACTGTAGCTCTATGGGGGATCTGACAGCAGCCCCCCTGTGCCTTTGAGCAAATTACCAAGAAGGTAGATCCAGGCTCTTGCAGCACTGTATGGCTGGAAGCTGAGAGGCAAAGGACATAAACTGAAGTCACAGAGGTTTACGTTGAATTTAAGGGAAAAACTTTCTCATTTTTAGGCTAGTCAAGCAGATTTTGCCCAGAGAAGTTGTGGAACCTCCAACTGTGGAGATTCTTAAAAATCTGGTTGGATAAAGCTCTGGGCTGCTGTGGCAGAAAGCAGTTTAGAATCATAATCTAGTTGGTGTTTTATGTCAAAATCTGATGCACCTGTATAAACTTCTTTTTGACCTACATAGACATAGGAGAGGGCAAAGCGAGTTATAGCCTGGGAGATTTCTTGTGACTCTCCAGCAAATGTAGTGTTCCTAACATTAGATATGGAGTAAGAATATCGTAGTAACAGTGCAACAGGGTGACTTCCTGACTCCTTAAATAAAAGACCCAGATTGCATAAATTACACTTGAGAACTTCCACAATACAGTTACCATTAGATTGTTGAAAGGTAAGTCAGATAACCTGGTAAAAAAGGTTGTAAATAGGGCAAATAATCCACCTTTTTTCCCTATCTAGATATGGCACATTTTGTAATGTGCTGCATAGGTAGTGTCTGGTATTAGCCTTGAGTGACGGTGGTTAAAGTGAATTCAAAGCTTGTAAGAAAGTTGCAAATCCAAGGGAAAGTGTAAATGGAAAAAGGGCAGTTGCCTCTGGCTTGGACTTTTCCTCCCTCCACACATACATATCCTGTGTTATGCTGCAGTTATAAAACAGCTGCTTACTGTACCTGTTTGCCTCTAACCCTTTAGCTTCAGGTAGAGAAATGTGAGGAGGAACAAATCAGTGGGTTAGGAAGACTTATTTCCTTTTCAGAAGTGTGTGCACATCATAGCAGACAACGCACTCAACAGCTTTAAGTGGTCAGTCTCATCACAGGTAGACAGTGAGACCAGGTGAACAGGTTCCATGGGATGGCTTTACCTCATCTGGGATCTTGGTGTAATGTGCACCTTGTCTGCACCAAGAAGTAGATACATCTGAGGAGTGGGTGATTTCCCACTTCTAGAAATCTAAGTACTGCACTTGCCCCTATAGCAGAGATTTTGTAGATTTAAATATCCAGATGGTGGTACTTGGCAAAAGTCATATCTTACATGGTTTAATTCATGCTACAGTTGTTAATTTTGATGCTGTAGATGACTTCAGAGTAGAAAGTGTTCAAAATGAAAATGTTTGTCCGAGGCCATTTCTATTTCAAGTCTATGAATAAAAAGAGGAGAGGGGTTGAAAGGAGAAGCTGCTGGCTGTTAACGGTGGTCTACTGGTGTAACTGTTTTAAGTGAATAGGCCATTGAGAACAATGATGATGCTTTCAGTGCAGAATACCTCATTTTAAACAGCCAGACAGTTTTTAGAATGGCTCTGGCCACATGCCATCTTCACCTTAAGCACCAAACTCCTGGCTGCTAAAGGGCATTGCACCAGTAGTTTAAAACTGGGCGCTGTAGATGTCGGGGAATACATTTAGTGGAGATATTTTGGGGTACAAGCTGCAGGCTGAGCTGAGGGACAGGACCCTGAGGCTGTGAATGAGGGCATGGGGACCTGTGCCAGGTGAGGCACAGGGACATGGCAGGAGCTGAGGACCCCTGGACTTTCCCACCCAGAGACTATAAGGGGATAAAAGCCCAGAGGTTCCTTTGTTTTAAATCCTTCCTTGGAAGCACCAGCCCAACCTGTTGTTTAGTTATTGCACCATGATTAAAATGTTTTAAGGATCTGGATGTCTGTGACTCTGCTGTGGGAAATCTGGAGTTGAGCTGATGAGGAAACTTGGTCCAACTGTGAGTGGAGGGGATGTAGCTGAGAAGGGGCCTCAGCTCCAGCTCAGATGGTGAGAGAAACTCCTGGATGGTGGGACAGGGAAGTTTCCTTAACCATAGATATCAAACACTCTGGTGCTGAATTTTCTCTGCATGCTATGGGAAACACTTTTGTGGGTATATTCTTCAAACAGTCCTGTCTTTTGCAAAAGATGTCAAGAAATCCCCACGACCACATGGTACGAGACTGTCCAGGAAGAGGCAAAGGCTGGAAAACCCTCTGCTATCTTTTCCCCAGTCTACACATGTTATGCAGTACTTTCTTTAAGCTTTATATTCTAAGGATTTTGTTCCTTGGCTGGCTGGAGCTCTGAGCAGTGCTCCAAGATGATGACAGGAGCCTTCAGTGAAAACTGGCATGTGCCTTGCAACTGAAAATGAAGGCAGATTTTTGATATGCCAATTCCAGGTTCAGGGTGCTCTGATGGCTCAGCAGCTTTTAACTGAGGGAGTGCCTTCACTTATTGGTGTAATGCCAAAAACCAGTGCTGGATTCATTTTATTTATTATTCATGTTATGGAGTAATTTTTCCTCACTGTATAGAATAAAATAAAAGGTGGCACTACAAAGGAAGCGGGTGATGCTGCATGTTCTGTTGGTTAGATAGGGGAAGATGCTAAAGCCAGTATAAACTCATTGTGAGTTAATGAGTATAGCTATCTGTTTTCAGCACTTATCCTCTAAGAAAGCATTCATGCTATCCTAACAAGCAACTAAGTTGGAATGAAAATTGTTATTTGCGTCTCAAACTTTGCTAGTCAGAACCACTGGAGCTCTGCATGAAAAGCAAGGAAGGTCAAACTGTATGAAGCTTAATGTGCCATCTGAATTCCAGGTACTACTTGGAAAGGAATGAAGATGTCTGGGAGAAAAGAGCATATTGCTCTAAAACATTTAAAGTGCAAAAGAAAACAGGCTGTACTCTGCCATCCTTAAAACATAAGAGGTAAAACCCATAAATATAGGCTGTATTTTTATGGGCAAGAACAGTACATTTCTTGGTCTGTTGCACAGTCAGCCTTTTGCCATACTAATTGCTAAAATCATAAACATCTGTAGTTTCAAGCTGGTTGCTGAAGTTACCCAATAAATCTTTATACAAAAATTTAAGTAAAAAAACCAACACAAACTATAGTGGCTTCTTCCCAAATTCTCCTCTAATGACACTGTTCTTCTAATAAAGTGATTGGACTTTCTTACCCCAGCTAGGGATGCTGCTAAACCCAGTTGAAATACCCATCTTGCTGGGATTATCCTTCAGGCACTGTTTAAATGATGCACCAGCAAATACATCGACTTTAACTTGACATTTGTTGTCCTTGCTGCTTTCCCCTGGTTCTGTAAGACACTGATTTTTTCCCTTGGAGTCATGAGTAGTGTTTAAGGAAAAAGAAATCTGTCTTTATTCTTAGAAATGACATTTTTGTTGATGAGACATCCATTTTCTTTCACTTATGAACTTTAAATTGTATGCTGCTTTGACAGCATTTTTACTCATGGAAGTATCCAGCTACACCATCACACTTCAAAAAACCTCAACTGTTCACAGCCAAATTGTTGTCTTGCTCCATGCACTGATGCTTGGTATGAAAGTGAACCAGAGCAGTGAAAATGGCATCTTCAGGCCTGTGTTAGTCTGAAAAGATATTTAATTTTACCTAAGTTGTTACCTTAGCAGTCTGCAAGTTGTGTTTTGCTCTAAAAGTAATTTTATTACCCTTAGTTTTAAAAGTTTCGGCCATGGGAATTAAAACTGTTACCAATCCCAAAATACCAGCTGAAACGAGAATAAATGAAAATACTAGGTACTGAAGCAGTCCTGCCTCTCACATGGTCCATCTTGGACCCCTTCTGCCCAGAATTTTTTTAAAAAGGCAAGATTTTCCTATAAAATTGGCATATATTTCTCTGTACCAGTTTCTGCTATGGATTTCTTTATCTTGACTGGAATTAAAGCCCACACACTGACAGAAGTAGTGTGAAGACATCAAGTGGGATTCAGTCATGTGTCTTCTGCTTTCTTGTACATTGCAGTCGCAGAAGTGTGTTTGAAATGAAAATGTTTAATAACACTCTATAGTAGCCTGCATTAGGACAATTAAATTAATTATAGGATGTTCCATAAAGAAAGTGTAAGCCCTGGACAAACAAAACCCCAATTTATCCACTTTAATCTATACCAGGTGTTTTACTGGCTCGAGTTTGCTTTTGCTATGTGCAACAAATGGGCAGCACTGACAGGTGCAGGTAAGATTTGGATGAAATTCTGGTCTCCTCTCAGGTTTTCAATTATCTTTTAGTGTTTGCACTACTTGACTCCTTTTATTAGAGTTTGTTTGGGTATGTGTCCAGGAAACAGTGAAGAATTACAGCCACCAAATTAGAGAACAAGCTTTTATGGTATGGATTTCATAGCAGCTCATGTAAATGTTTTTCCTGTTGAGCTGTAGTGTGACAGAGGATTAACGCACATCCTCTGAAGCTACCTTTGAATCAGCGGTGAGCTGCCTTCTGTTCCTGTACCTTGTGTAGTCTCTTATGTCAATGCAAAGGACATGAAACCAATGTTAGAATGTATTTCAACTTTTTTTAAGAGGGTTAGGTTGGATCACAAGACCAGGTATGGATTTAAAATGAAGTTTCATGAATGCCCTTCCATAGAGGACTTGTGAGTAGCAGAACCTGCTCAGCTGTGGGTACAGCCACACGACAGGGCAGAACACCATGGAAACAGCAAAGAGGGTACAGCTCTTGGGTGTTCTCCAGGCTTTTTAGATATTTAAGTCTGGATTATGGCAGGCACAGGCCTCCTGACAGCAAGAGAATTAGGAATGTGTGAACTCCTACAGGTTTAAGCAGGTGCAAGGAAACAACCCCAGGGCAGTGGGATGAGCTATCCCTGCTGTGTGTAGTGCTGCTCTGTGAAATGATAAAAACTGTGGTGTTTGGAATGGAATAGGTGATGATCCATCAGTCTTCACTGGGATCTATGCTGAAAGTAACTCTACCACAGGCTTACAGTGTGAGCAAAAAGGCAGATTTCAGTGCCTGTGCTCAGCAGTGCACTGAGAACAGGATGGAGCATGAGCTGAGTGGCAGCTTCCCACCAGATGCACAAAAGCTTGAGTCTAACTCTGACACCACTCCTAGAGTATGGTTTTGCTCTAATTATAGTTTTTAAAAGATTTCAGTATTTTACACACTGGTCCCCTGGAGAGTTAAAACTCAAATGTCCTTGATTCTATTGATTTCTGTGAAAATTGCAACATCATTTTATCAGGTTTTGATTTAATTGGTCTGCTTGAGGGAGAGAATTAACATAGCATGTATAGTCCCTATTTAAGTGTACCCAGAATTGTATAATAGTGAAGATTGTGCCAAACAAACAGCTGGGTTCTGTCTGGAAAAGCTTATATTCTGGTGGCACAAACAAAAATACACAATAAATACAAACACAGAACAGCATGTGGCCATTGCAGTTGGTAGTAAATTGAAAGAAATTAAATTCTTCTGTTTCTGTGATGTTTTTCTGCTAAGTGCCTCAGAATTATAACAACTTGTTACTGTTTCTTTGTATGGACTATCTCTTGACACGCTCTCCTTTGAAACAGAGCTTCTGTTCCAATATTTGGATTATTCAGCAGATTTCTTCTTATAACTTTCACCTTCTTTCCTTGTTTTGGACTCTTGTGATAATTCTGCTTCCAAGTTATAGTATCTCTCCATCAATGATGGTTCCATATGGTCACTCAATTCATACAGTTAATTTAATTAGGTTCCTCTATAGTGAAGCACTGCATGGGCATAAGCTCTAGTGTCTCTCCTGATGGAGCACTGGGCAAAAGCCCTCACTCATGAGGACTTACACTGGGATGTGGTTTTAATTATTTAGATACTTACAAAGACAGTAAAAAGCTACATTAAGAAAGCAATGTTATATATTTATTCAAAAAACAAATGTAAGGAGGTGAAGTTTACATTTACTCTAATGAAAAAAATCTGATTTCTTGCTATTTATAAACAAGACTAAAAACATTTACCCTCTTACATACTATTTTTTTGACAGCAAACTTGGGATGAATCCTTCCCACAACAGTGGAAGCCTTTTTTTGTGTCTTGTCAGAGATAAGGTGACTGTGTAGAAAAACAATGATGATAGGGATCTGTAATTACTTGTGACTGATGAGCATATCTGACACCGTTTCCTGGTATGCACTGATAATTCTCTGAGGTAAGAGGGAAACAGACAACTTCCTCTGCTGGCAGTAGATATTTTATGTTCAGGATGCTGCTTGTGGTGAGGTTTTGGGCAGGATTGCTACACCACAACGTGAAAATCTTGGGAAAAACAATGCGTGTCTGGGGAATATCTGTTAAATGTTTCTGTCTTTCAGGTTGGTATAGTATGAATAAAGAGAAAATGAGTCTTGGGAGACAGAGAGCTCTTTCAGATGTCAGTCCTCCAATTAACTCTGTAAGGGCACACCAGAGCATCTCTGGGTAAAGGCCATCTGTCTTTTTCTCTTAATATGAATGGTGGCAATATAATTATTTGGAGTCATGAAAGAAGATTCTCTCTTGGGAGAAATTTGTCTTGATTCCAAAGTACTGATATATGCAAAGTCAGGACTGGACCCTGTAGCAGCTTTATTTTAAGCTGAACATTTAAAATGCGAATGATACTTTAAAGTTTCTGAGAAGTTTTGGAAATGTGAACTAGCCTAAATTATGCAGAGGTCTTAGAGCTGAACTAACTACAAACAAGCTTTCAAATCTACTACTGAGCCTCAAAACTACCTCTACCTGAATGGCTTAAATGAAATACTGTGCTCTGGAAGGGTAAGAGAATAATATTTAGTTTAACTGCACTTCATCCTGTGCTTCTCAAAATGATCAGTTGCAGGACAATCATTAAAATCACAGGCTATATGTTACTGTCCTTGGAAGTAAATGATACATTGCAAGATTTGCGGGTCTTTGTCTTTTATCACAGCAAATTGAATGTGTCTGTGTCAACAGGGGGTCTTTTTAGATTGTTCCTTATTTTGCTAGGCCTGCTACTTTTACAGAAAATATTTTGAGTTAATAAAGAACAAAAATGCTGGTGCTTGTGGTGGTTTAAGAATTGCTGTTTGGTTTAAGTCTCTTTTCTTGCTAAGTACTGGCTATAATGCAGCTCTAGATGAAATCAACCAGTAATTAGGGGTTGTCTCCTTTCTATCTTCTCCACAATCTTCAGCAGTCATCTCTTTTGTTCAAAAACAACTGGAGGTCAGGTTATATGAAGAAACCCCGGGATGAGTTAAACGATCAAGACCCAGAAAAGCCTGCAGCATTGTAGTTTGTAGTGTTCCTCCTCCATTTGGAACAAATTACCTATCCCAGCTTCAAACCTCAGTAGGGGAGAATATAAATTGGTTTTTATTTAGTCTTAATGTTGTGTTCGCCATTCTACCTGCGCTCACAGTATTTGCTGTAAGTGTGAGCCCTGCAGGTTGCCAAGGGGCCACTTGCAATGCTCTGTCTTCTGCTCCTGTTCCAGTTTTGCTGTGTTAGCCATCCTGGATTAGAAACCTAAACAGGGCATCGAGCATGAGGGGGAGAAAGCTGGAGAGGAGGGAGGGAAGTCTGGCTGAAGAATAGTATTTCATGGTAAAAAACTGTAAGAGGATCTGAAAGTGCCAGGCTTTGGTGAAAAAAAAAAAAAAAAGGGTAGTTAAAAAAGAGGATATATTCTATAAACAAGATTAAAGGAAATTAAATTGGAGGATTAAGGCTCAGCTTCTCTACCTGTTCTCATTTTCTGTTTCAATTCACAAAAACCTCCTAAAATCCACCAGTGATTATTCTTTAAATAATGAAAAAAGCAAGATGCATGTGTTCTGTATAATCTGTGACCATAATCTTTATCATAGGAACTGTTTCTCTTGTGAAATGACTTGGGGTGTTGTGGAGCCCTGCTTATGAGGGATGTAGATTATATTCACTTGCATCTCTCGAATGAATGGGTCTGGGGTTCTCTGATGCTGTGTCCAGCTCTGGGGCCCCCACTGTAAGGGTGATTTGGACCTGCTGGAATGAGTCCCACAGAGATGATCAGAGGCCTGGAGCATCTCTCCAATGGAGTCAGGCAAAATTGGGGTTGTTCAGCTGGAAAAGGTTCTAGGAGACATTAAAGCCCCTCCGTACCAAGGGAACTGCATCTTGCAGCTTAAGGTTACGGCTTTACTGAGTGGAAGGGGAAGGGCAGGGACAACCCACTGCAGGAAAGCTTTGACAAGAAACAGGGCTTCCATCTCATTTCAATATGATAGATTTCAAAGTTTAAGGAAAATGTGATAAAGTAGGGAGTAATTTCCTTTACAGAAAAAATAATCATGCTCTTGTTTAAGCTTGCCTAAAATTAGAATTTTCTGCTTTTGCTAGTTATTCTTTGTAAGGCACGGATCAAGGGATAGAAAAATTTCAGGTGTACTTCAGAACCCCAAAAGTTGTTTTGCATCACTATGCACTACTTAAACATGAATCAGACCAATTCTTCCAGTTGTGTAAAGCCATTTTTAGGGAGGTATTTCACTGCTTATGGGATGATGAATAATTAATGGCTTGCCTAAGTATGTTGCATTCCTCCCTGTTTAGTTATCCTTTCCTGAGTACTTGGGAAAGCCATGGAAGCCCTTCTAGGCCGAACTTTGTTATCTTCTCACTTTGTCACAGCTGTAGAACCGTGCACTCCTGCTCTCTGCATCAGAGGACTTGACTTACAGGGGTAGAAACATTCCCTGTGCTAACCTGCAGTTACCTTAGGAGGTGCAGTGAGGCAGTTCAACACTCAGGATACCTGCTACAGGACCATCAGCTCTACTGAGTTTCTGTGATCCACTTAATGTCTTCATTCTTTGGAAACTATTGCTATTAGCAGACTTTATAGGTAGGTAACGCTCATTTTTGTTGCTTTGTAGTGTTATTTTTCCAAATTCGTTATTTAAAAGGTCATTTTCCAAGGTTGCTAGGTCTGAAATGACTGTTCTTGGCAGCAGCTCCAACTGCCTCTTCATTTCATTAATTTTCTTGCTGAATCATGGATTTGTTCTGTAAAATACATATATCCAATTAATTTTTCAGTATAAAAGGCAGAGACTGGCCATAAAAAGGAATTTTAGACTTTCAAACTGCATTTAGCAGATGGTTTTAAAGGCATTTAATATCTTGTTTCCTCAAGTGGGGCTTCTGTTATTTAAATGTGTGGTGCCTTTAGCCTGTGTAAAGGAGGACTTGACATTCCAGGCATGCTTATCGGTCCTCTTGGTCTCAGAACCTTCCTTGATTAAATGCTGCGGGAATGGGAGATAAGGGGCAGGGCTGTAGGTCCCTTTCAGACCTTTAAAATGACAGTTTTAATGCTGTCCTTCTCCTGCACTGGAATAAATAGTCCTGCCAACTACAGTGATCAGTGTCCTCCAGCAAGGGAGAGGACATCACCCTTCAAAGTGTCAATTCACCGGCGTGGCAGCCAGGTAGGATCTTTCTTATATGAGTCGTAGACTGAACTCTCTTAAAAATTAGATTTTTCTGTTAATTAATCGAATACAACCCAAAAAACGCAGCATCAAACCCAGCAAGGATTAAGGGAGCCACGAGGTGGCAGTTCTGCTGCACAGAATGCCTAAAGCTCCATCACTTTACAGGCTGGTAAAAATACGAAAAGAAACAAACCAACCCAACCCAACTTTCACCTACAGGAGGAAAGTAAACTTATTCTTATAAACAGTCATTTAAACAGGAGCTAAAACCATCAAATGGATTCCTTTGAACCTAACCAGGAGCTGGACTTGATGACCCTTTTGTGTCTTCGAATTCGAGTTATTCTATGATCCTGGGCTAGACGTTTTGTAAAGCAAGCGCTTAGAAACTCTCATCCTGTATCTCAAGTCAATGAAATCTCTTAATATCCAATTTTGCCATGTTTCCATGCCCATTTCCAAACTACTTGATTTTTTTTTTTTTTTTTATAAGGATGTGCACCAATACTGATGTACATCTGTCAATGTACAGTTTTCATGCACTGTTTCCTTTCAGAAAAGTTTTAGGGAAGGTTTTGAGTTTATATTTGATTATCTTGCATGCTCTTTTCTGGCCAGGTCACAGGAGGTTTTTGCAAAATGTAATTGCCAGAATTCTTTTTCTTCATAGAGTCAATCTATTTCAGTTTCCCTGGATGTTGGAGCATAATTTGATTTTTTTTTTTAATTATCTTTTTTGGTGACTTCTAGGGCGTGTGGCTGTGATTTAGTATAAAACTGCTTTGGCAGTTGTCTCAAACTTTTCCCTTTGGTTGCAGCTCTGTGCTGTGGTAAGCAAATGCTCTCTGCCTGTGACCTTAGATGAGGCCAGTCCTTGGAAAAATGTTGGGAAGGGAGGAATTCTTACAACAGCAGCAGGAAGACAAGGGTCTGGGCAGCAAAGCTAGCCTACTTTTAGCAAAAAGTTCACAGAATTTTGTATTTGACTGACTTTTGGCTATTAGAAATTAAGAGACCTGTCCAGGAATTTCTGACTAAGAGTCACAAGACTCCAAACAGCTTTCCTGACAAACTCCTAAGGCGTTTGGAGCCCTGTGTGAAAGCATGTGGGGTCATGGCTGGTGCACTTTGCATTTGGAGATGATTTATCCTGCTGCAGTGTCAGCTCACACTTGTGCCAAGCTTGGGACTATCCAGAAGTAGTTCAGTAGGTGAAGCAAGGAAATGTGCAACTGTGGTGGAGTCAAATCTGTTTTAAACTTCAGCCTCAGCTTTTCTCATGGAATGGGCATGACTGGCTTAAGCTACACAGAGCAAAATCCTCCAGTCTGGGGTGACAAACAAAACCAGTCTATAGCCATGGCTTGTACCTGGGGGTGGTATAGAAAAGAGAAGAATGTAGGAAAGGGCAGAGTTATAACATGATATTGCAGGAGATTAAAAAATCGTGAATACAAACTGCTGACTCATGCTTTGAGTGAGTGTATTTGTACAACTACAGATTTCTTTGATTGTACACCTACAGATTTGTACACTGACAGGTTTCTTTGGGCATGAAAAGTACACCTCCAGCTGCAGCTGTTCTGCTTAATGTTGAAAAAAATACTTTATTAATGAGGATTGTAGACTAGTTCACCTGCTCTGTAGTGACCACATTGCTCTGCATTTTTTTCTAAAATTGTTTTCAGTACTGCAGCAGTCCAGCCAGACTTTCCCATTAATACTTTATTAGCAGAAGCCAGTTCTGTTATAAATGCTTGAAATTTGCTTTTTTTGTCTGCTTCTACATGCACCATATGCCTGGAAGACTTCTGGAAGACTTTGTTTTCTGCCTTTTCTGCAGCAGCTGCTGGGCTAAAATTCCTTTATTTCAATAGTTTTTATTCAGTAGGGAAAACATTTTAAATGTTCTTTTTTTCTTTCTTTCATAAGCGTCTTTCTGGGAAGAGTGGCTGGACATATTTCTCCTTCTTAAAATGAACATTTCTATCAGTAATTCCCTTAAACAATACTCTGACTTCGAAGAGTGAAATGTATCAGTCTGGCGCTTCTCCTGCCTTTGTTGAACAGCTGAGCCCTGTACCTTGTGTGGTAGCATCCGGGATTACAGGACAAATTGTAGATGTAGGGACAGAATTAGCAACAAAGTGCTTCCAAGCAAAATAAAGTCATTAATCTGGGTCGGGGAAATTTGTTTAATAAGGAGGCAGTATTGTAAAGGCGGTGCATTCAAGATCAAAGTTTGGCTTTGTGAGAGCAGTGTAATTGCGGCAGTCCAGACACCTACAAAACTGAGTTGTGGTGTGGCTGGATGCTCATGGGTTTAGTTTCGGGTGTGCCCGCGGCGCTGGGATGTTGGGGATCCGCGGGGATAGATAACCCATCCACAGAGATCCATTCTGGGCGCGGATCCTGCCTGGCCAGGGAGCGCTCAGTTCCCCTCAGCTCCGGGGCTGTGACTTATACAGGCACAAAAAGCTGCACATCAGAAATTATCCCCCCACAAAAGATGCAAAACAAGGCTTGAGCACCACCGGTATCTGTCAGACGGTACAAAAGGCTGAGAGAGTTTGGGCTGTTCAGCCTGGAGATGAGAAAACTCCAAGGAAACGTCAAAGCCCCTCCTGGTTAAAGGGGTTAACAGAGGGCTGGAGAGAAGCTTTTGATTAGGGATGGAATGATACGATGGAGAATAGCTGTCGGTGCAGAGGGGGTAGACTTAGATTAGACACATGAAATAAACTCTTCCCTCGTTCGGCGATACCCGGCACAGGCTGCGCAGAGAAGCCGCGGCCGCCCCATCCCTGGCAGCGCTCAGGGCTGGACAGAGCTGTGCGCACCCCGCTCCCGTGGAAGCTGTCCCTGCCAGCGGCACTAGAGTTGTAACAAGATGCTCTTTTACAACCAAACCACTCCGCGCTCCCGTGAAACCAAACCACTCCCGTCCCGTCCCGTCCCGTCCCGTCCCGTCCCGTCCCGTCCCGTCCCGGCGGGGCTCGGCGGCTCCGGCGCGGCCCCGCGGGCGCTCCCCGGGGTGGCCCCTCACGGCCGGGGCCGGGCGCGCTCCGCTTTACGGCTGCTGAAAACTCCCTGGGCGGGCCGGGCCGGGCCGTGCGAGCCGGGCACCGCGCAGGGCAGCGCAGGTACCGCCGGGGGCAGCGCAGGTACCGCCGGGGGCAGAGCAGGTACCGCCGGGGGCAGCGCAGGTACCGCCGGGGGCAGAGCAGGTACCGCCGGGGGCAGCGCAGGTACCGCCGGGGGCAGCGCAGGTACCGCCGGGCACCGCGCAGGGCAGCGCAGGTAACGCCGGCTCGGGCGGACCAGGGGCGGGCGGGACCCCCGGGCTCCTCACCCCGACCCCGCGGGCGGGATGAGCCCGGCTGTCAGCGCGGGGTCAGCTCCGTGCGTGGCTGTTTTTTCTAAAAGTAACTCAGAACTCGGTGGAATAAAAGGATCCGCGGCTGCTCCGCCGGACCTTGGTGGCTCCCGCGGGGGCTCCGGGCTGGATGGAGGTGGGTTTGGGCAGGGCAATGCGCCGTGGACTGTCCCGCACAGCCCGGGAGCTCCCGCTCTCTCTCCATCCCTGCTTCCCACCGCCCGCTCCGTGTTCTACTCTTTGCTTTCTGCTCGCTGAGAAACAGGACACGAGCGTGGTCTCGCCCGAGTTTAGAAACTGAGCGATGTGTTTGTTAAATATTGAAACAGAATCCCCAAAACGCAGAGAGCTGTGTCGTGTGCGGAAAACTTGCTGCGAGCCATGAGCGCTGTCGGGAGGATGGCAGGACGCGCTCCCCTCGGGATTTGGGGTGTGCTCAGGGTACCAGAAACGCAACCGGGACATTTTACAAGTTTCAAAATGGACAGCATTTAGGACAGCATTGCCATTGTCGCCCTTCTGTGTGATCCTCAGTGTCTTGGTTTCTCCGTCCATGACTTCGGCAGGTGTTCGTCTCCTGTAACTGAGATGGCCTCAAAATTGTAATTAAAACAAACTCCGTAACGAGCATGGAGTTGACACTTGCAAAACAGCACTGAGGCATCTCGCTGACTTCAGCTGAAACTTGCGGCATTGCTGCTGAGTCATCAGGACAGAAATATTCAGGGAAGAAATAAAGAATTTAGATTTTTAACCCTGATACGAACAGCCTGTTTCATCTTGGCTTATTTATTGCTTGGTGCATATTTCTTGCATTTACAGGCAAATTTATTTGTTCAGTGGTTAGCATATGGAAAGCATTAGATGACTGAAACTGTAACTATGCCAGTCCTTTATATCAAGAAATAACTGTATGTATTTTTAGAATTTTAATCTAAAGAGCTCTTGTATGAGTCCCAGTACATCCATAATGTAGCATTTATCACTGCTATCATCAAAGTACTAAAAAGTTTCTTCTGAATTTTGGTCATGGATCACATTCTCAGTACATGTCTTAACTGTATGGTAATCTACCTGATTAAATAATGTCAATCACCTGAAGCAAGCCAAAGAGTGATCTTTTGTAGCTTACCTTTAGCAGGGTTTTTTTTCCCACTGGAGTTTTTAAATTGAAAACTCTAGAGCTACAAACGCAATATTTTCTTTAAAAAAATAATCTATCCCACAGAAACACTTTTTTCCCAAGTTTCATCAGCTATATCTTGGTTTTAGTGTCTGTCTAAATGTAGAGTGTTTTTTTTTTCATCCTTAAAATTATAAGAGTTTTACATTGCTGAAGATGTTGGCTGAAATGATACCAACAGGTCACATTGTTCAATGATGAAGCAGTACTTTTATTTGTGATAATGGAAAATGGGGTTTTTTTGCGTTTAAGAGTTGAGTCCATGTTGTTTATCTGAAGCAGAAAATAAGGTTTAAATGGGAAGAAAGTCAGAATTGTCTGAGTTAATAGCAGGATGCTCATGGTTCACATGCATGTCACAAGCTGCAGTTTTTTGGTAGCAGCTCCCATAGTCAGGCTGGATCATATGACTTCCCGCTCTGTTAATCTTCATAGCTGAAGTCTTTGCCTGTCACTGCTGTGGTACATACCTGCATTATTTTTGCCTTCTTTTTAAATAACCTCAGGGTATGAATACAAACCAGACAAAAATAGACCTTCAAAGTACTTTATCTACCCCTTAATAAACAGATTTCTTTCAGAAGTTCTTCGTGATTCACATGTAATCCTCCAGGGAACATGTGCTGTAGATCTTCATTATAGTAATCTGTCAAATAGACATTTCTAAATCCTCAGACTTTTTCAGTGGCTCTGGATTTTCTACTCTAAACATAATTTTGTTGTCAAGGCCAGCATTCCTGGAGTATAGAACTGCCTAAACTCTACTTGGGAAGTATTATGCTTTCTCATTTTGTTTGGTTTCATTTTCTTCTTTTCCAACCCTCTCATCCCCTGTGATGTTTGCTTTGGTGTTTAGACACATGCATTATAAATACATTTATAAATTAGTTCATTAGGAGCATGCAATGTAATATGAGGACGTCATTGATAGATGGCTTTAAATTAAAATTTAGTAGGACTGGGATCCTCTTTGGCATTTTTGTGCAGATTATGCTTTGGTTTGCAATTAATCCAGCTATGAAACAGGCATTATTTGCAGCTGTGGGATACGGAGCAGATACTGATGGGGAAATTGCCTCCAGTAAGTAACTCAGTGTTCTGACTGAGAAAAGAATTTCTGGCCAGGTGAGGATCAGTCTCTTCTCCTGAGTAACAAACAGAAGGATGAGAGGAAACTGCTTATGCCTGGGGGGGGGTTAGATTGGATATTGGTAAAAAATTCTTCACAGAAAAAGGCTGTGTTGAGCATTGGAACAATCTTCTCAGGAAACTAGTAGAATTCTCATCCCTGGAGGATTTAAAAGATGTGTAAATGTGACCCTTGGGGACACAGTTTAGTGCTGGGTTAATGGTTGGACTCATGTTCTTAGAGGCGTTTTCCAACCTAGGAGGTTCTGTGATTCTATCAGCAGTTGAAAACAATGCACTGTGTTCTCAAAGACTTAGCAACGTGTGCATCACAGCATCTCTTGAGTCTGCCAGTGTGCCTGGTTAATGCTGCTGTGCAGGGAAGCAGCAAAGGTCACTGTTCATCCTCCAATACCTGTATAGTTCCAAAAAACTGATAATCAAGTACACCTGTCACAGCCCAGGCTGAGTGCAGAAGAGCAGTTGTATTCTCTCAGCCATCTTCTTGCTGTGGGATCTGTTGGTCAGTTGGGATCTAGCAGGGAAAAAATACCAAGACTGCATATCTGAAAACATAATCAAGGAGTAGTCAAATGAAGGTTCACCTACACTGCTTCTTCTGGTTTCTTGTGCAACTGTGTTTGTAGTTTTTGTACTGGTACTGAATAAAAATGTGAATATGCTGTTATTTATTACTGACCTGTTACTTGTGCTAAAAATCAATGATAGAACATTATTGACATGGGTTGTTGACCTCAGTAAGCCTTGGCTTTGAATTCAGGCTGGTTAACTCTATCCACTACTAAGTACAGCATTCCACCTTTATCCAGAGCCAAAGGATTCAGCAGTCCCACAGTTTTTTTGGGCTTCCTCCTTGAAAGTCAGAGGGATTTGTCTCCCAAACAACTGCAGGGAGGGGAATATATGCCACAGTCACTGGGAAGTTGAATTGGTAGAATTGTTGGGTCTGTTCTTCAGTTTTCACTGGATTGCTTGTTTTACCTTCTCAGTTAACTGTTTTCCATGTAAATACAGATTAATTTGAGGTAACTTGGGAAAAGCTCCAGTATGACCCAATCTCTATATGACTGGGCAGGAAATGTACCGTGTCTTTGTGTTTGGCACTATGAGATCATGCCAAGAATTTCTGTCAACTTTGGGTGTTCATACTTCAAGCAGGATGTTAGAGTCAAAGAGACTTCAGAGAAGAGCTCTAAGAATGAATAAAGGCTGAAAATAGCTCCTGAGGGAGAAATTCTAAGAACTCAATATGTTAAATGTAATCAAAGAGAAAGGAGGGGAGTGACTTAATTGCAGTGTTTAAGCCTGCGCCTTGTTAACAGAAATTCTGTGATGAAGCAGAAAATGATGGGATATCAAGATCCTGTGGCTAAAATATGAGCCAGACACATTTTCAGTAGCAATAAGAACTGCATCTTCAGCAAGGGGGTAATTTATTGCACATTATGGTAGGATATTCATCAAAGGAAAACTTTAATTCAACTAGATATTCTTCCTTTAAGATGTACCTAAGTAAAACTTAATTGAGGGCATGTGTCCATGTGCTATACAAGTCACAGCAGATGATCAAAGTATTTTTTTCTGTATCTAAATACTTGCAACTACATAGAAATACAAATCATAAAATATGGTTAGCCCAGGAGACTGTTGAAATTAGAACAGAACTGATGGATAAATGAAGACTTTTAAATGCCTGAAATGCCTGGAAACAATGAATCACACAATAGTTAGAGTTGGAAGAGATGTCTGGAAATCATGGAGTCCCAACACTCAAAACGAAGAACTCTAAAACAAGAATTTGTTTTAACTGTACTGAAGGTTGAAAAGTTGGGTTAATGAGCAATTCTTTAGCAATGCAAAGATGTCATTACACTCAATTTCTGCATTAGGAGGTCTTGGCCATTTAAAATACTAAATTAATGTGCCAGTTGCTAAAATTCCTTACAAGTTTTCATGAAAGTACTGTGGAAATTAAAGTGGTTGAAGTTCAGAATCTGAAGGAAAGGTGAATTTTTTTTTTTTTTAATCCTGCTGTCATTGAGTAAGTTTCATAGAAGAGAACGCTTGGGCTGCTATAGAAAACTGCTGAATACAACAGGGTGGTAACAATACTGTATGTGTGTGGGAATTATTGGAGGGTTTGCAAGGAGAGATTTGTAGATCCTGCAGAGATTTGGGGGAAATCTGTGTTATAATGCATTATCTCCTGTGGTGAAGAGCCAGCAGGAATTTTCTGAGGTTTTTCCTGTGCTCAATTTTACATGCCTTTAGCAGTCAATGCTTTCAGGCTTAGTGGAATTGTAGACAGCTGTGCTGGTTTTGCTGGGGATAGAGTTAATTTTCTTCCTAGTAGCTGGAATGGGGCTGTGCTTTGGATTTGTGCTGGAAATGGTGTTGATAATAAAGGGATGTTTTGGTTAGCACTAAGTAGTGCTTGCACAAAGCCAAGACCTTTTCTGCTCCTCACCCCACCAGTGAGGGGGCTGGGGATGCACAAGGGTCAGAGTTGGGATAGCTGGTCCCAGTGACCCTGGGAATATTCCAGACTAAGTGGTGGTGTGCTCGGCATAAAGCTGGGGAAGCAGAAAAGGGGACATTTGGAGTGATGGCACTTATTTCCCCAAGTTGTTTTTAGGTGTGATGGGTCCAGGCTTTCCTGGGGTTGTCTGAACACCTGCCTGCCCATGGGAAGTGGGGAACAAATTCCATGTTTGGTTTTGCTTTCATGCACAGCTTTTACTTCACCTGTTAAACTGGCTTTATCTCAGCCCACAAGTTTTCACACTTTTCTGATTCTCTCCCTCTTTTCACAGTGGGGAGTGTGGGGCTGGATTGAGCCCCCTCGCTGGGGGTTAAACTGTGACAGCAGCATGAGGAGAAATAAAAGAATTGAACATCAAAATAGCAAACCCTCCCTTTGACACAGTTTGACAGGATGAGCAAAAGTCAAGCTGAAGCACAAGTCAAGTAAGATATGCCTGTCTTGTATAAACTCTTCAGCTTTATGGAGAGCATGTCAGGAATCAGCCTTCGATATGATGCGAGATCGTCAAAATAAATGGAAAGGGCCGAGCTTAGAGCACATCACTCAGTGAAACCAGACTTTTTTCTTAAATCCCAGAGGATACTGAAGCAATGACCAGGGGATTGATTAGGGAGCGGGTTTGGTGAACCAAATCATGTATATGATGAGGACCAGCTGGTTATAAAACTGCGGCAAATTACAGCAGGAAAAGTCTGCAGCTGGAAGGATTTTTGAGAGTCTGAAGGTGATTGTGCTTCTTGTCTCAAGGGATTATGTGCAAGTATCCAGAAAGTTTCATGATACACGCTGAAGAGAGAGCTGGATGTTCGTTGTATTGCTCAGTGTAAGTGTTAGAAACGGCTGGAAAAGTGGAGATTTTGGGGCTCAGTCCACAAATTCTAAGCCACTTACTTTGATTGCACACTTCCTTACAAATATTTAACAGTTTAGAAATAGCTGGATGATGTATGATTCTGAAAGCTGCAATTACAGAAGAACCTGCAGCAGTGAGTGTGCAAGGCAGATGTTTGACCATGCATTGTTTTTCTCCTTTCTAATAGCAGAAAGTAATTCATAAGTGAAATCATACTTTCCTTCGGGACTGTTTTTAAATTGTTATTCTTGTATTTTTATATTTAGGCATTTATTTTTATGCTCCAAGTAGTTCTATAAAGGTTCTGTGTTTTTTACTTTATATTTCTGTTAATGGTAGAGATAACCTAAATTTGTTTCAACCTTTGTCTTTGCAATGCTGGTAAAAATTTCATAAAACATAAGATTTTTTTTCTCTTTATGCACTGACTTAGGCTATTAATATGTGTGATATAAGGTGTCACGGGCCAAGTTTGTGGTTTAAAAAGATTAACTTCAATAAAACTAATGTAGAGTGATGGTTGAAAAATTTTTTAAAAAAGCTAATTATTTGCAGAAAACCATGTGTATACTGACAATTTCCAAGTAGACTTGGGTGTATTTATCTGCCCATTATAGTTCTTATTTTACAGATGAATATGCTAAGTGCTATTCAGAATTATTTGGCCATATGTTCCTGTTTTTGTGGAACTTCATTTTGTGGGCTCTCTATATAAATAAAATTTTCTTTCATGATGGAATATACTAAGAGGGAGAGAAAAGAATGTTATTTCAAATGTTATACCTTTTGCAAAAGAGCAGATGGTGTTTGTATGAGGGGCTTCGAGGAAGTTTTACACTTTGAAACTACTGCTTTATTCCAGATTGTCTGAGAGAAATGTGGTTTTAGCTCCTGTGGAGCATCCCAGGTTGTGTCACAGCCAATGTCAGTGTGTTCTGGAGCCAGCAGAGATGTGGAGTTACACTGACCCTTTGTCACTGTATTTGTATATTGTGGATTGTTCCCAAGTGCAGGCAAGAGTTGCTTGCCTAAAGTTCATTTTGTGCAGTACTTTGGCAAGAGTGGTTCTGAGTGAGGTGACACTGAATGATCTCGAGTTTCTGCATCTTTATTTGTGCCTTTTAAGACTTGACTCTTCCAGTTTTCAGACTTCCAGTTCTGGAAGCTGTTGGGGAACAATCCCCTGGTGACAAAAGTCAGCTCCTTCAGCACCTTTGGACAGCTCACCACCACCACCACCACAACTGGTTCTCTGCAGTCAGTTTGATGCCTCATTGGCACTAAATGTCATCCAAAATCCCCTGGGAAAAACAGTAGGCAGATGATGAATTTTCCTATTTGTCTTTTAATATGAAATTTGAAATCCACTGGTCGTGCCAGTCGTGAGAAAAAATGAACTTGTTAGTGAATTCTCAGAGGAACTTTTAGATGGGTGCTGCAGGCTGCATTGACACATTAAATTATTAAACATGACTTTTTACAAATGTGTTCCAAGACATTTACATCTATGAATCACAAACATCACGCTGGGTGAGACTAAAGGCAGGGATTTACGTTGTTTTGCTGTCCACATTAGTTAGTTATTTTTCACTGTTCCCTTGCTTAGTTGTTAGGGGTTTTTATGACAATATTTGGGCATGTTAAGAAGCGTATTTTCCTCGTGGTGATTTGCTTCAAATAATTTTGTTTTAGTACTATTTTGGTACGAACAAATCCGTATGGGCTCTGGCACAGAAAAAATGTCTTTCATGAATATCTGAAATGTAATTAAAGAGCAGCAAAAAATACTGAACTGCTGTAGATACACACCTTGTATCTCCAACAAATAAAGCATTATGTTGGGGGCTTAAGAGAATTTTGTAATCTCCCTGTTGATAGTGCAGTTGTGGGAGCCACTGCAGAGCATCTGCTGCCTGAAGGAGCTGCTCCCTGTGAGGAGGAAACCTTGGGGGTCACTGTGTACAAAAATGGAATGTACTGTGCCTCTGGCTCTACCTCTGTCTGAGGCTGAGCTATGGAAGCCCAATAAAATATTACTGGATTTACTCATTTAGAGGACTCTGACAATACCCTGTGGAAGAAAATAGTGTCTTGATCAGGCTGTTGCTGCCTTTAACTATTAAAGAAGTGGTGCCCTCAGCCCCATTCTCTAAGAGAGCCACTGCGGCCGTGCATTAAGGGGGAAAACACCAAAAAGTCTTGATTAGACATGGAAGATAGTTACATGATGACAGAAACATGCCTCTGGAATTTTTATTTCACTAGTGAGATGTTGCATTACTGCATATTTTTACTGTATCAACTGAGAATAAAGGCTATTCAGTATTATTTATGTAAGTGCTTCCACAAGAGAGGCAGATGCTGGGAGAAGCCTGGTCTTGTTTTCAGACCAAAGTGTTGGCCTAGAGATGATGTGTGAGCATATGCTCAACATGCTCAACCAGTGGTTATTCAGCCTCTCTGAATTGCAGAGAAGTATGCAGAAATATCCAGTGTTCTCCTGGGATGGAATGAGAACAAATACAAAAATATTTTTTAAGTCAAATTGAATTCTTGTTTTCCTACCAGCTAATCACATGTGTTAGATGCCTGATGAGTTTCTGCTGTCTGAAAAACAAATACAACATGGGCAAATATGTCTGGCACAAGCCAGATGGTTTGATTTTTGTCTTCATGGAAATAGTAGGAAAAAATACATGTGGAGGCTGTGGAGAATGTGGTGCTTCCAGGGAGAAATAAAAATTACTTCTCTATCCTGATCAATTACTAGGCTATGCAGTTTTAATAAAGAGCTTTTCTTGATTGCAAAGTTGTGGCTTCTTTTCACTTGCTTCATCCACCTACTTGTAATGCTTTGAAAATTACTATTTCGGGACGTGTTCTCTTGCTTTCATCCTTAGTAAAAAAAGGTTTTTTTCCCTTATGTTTCCTAACAGCTGTTTTTCATAAGTATGTGTGCGGATAAATTCTAATTTCCCCTGTGGTCTAGCTGGCTTTTCTGCACTGTTAATAGTTCACAACAGCAAAAAGTGATTCTCTATGCACACTTCATTCTTGGTGTGTTTTGTATGCCAGCAATTAAGTGTAGATTTTGAATCTGAGTGGGTGATTAACTCTGAAAGTGTAAATTCACTAACTTTGCTTGTGTGTTTTACATGGGTTTCAGTATCTTACCAGTTCTTAAGAATGCTTCAGTTTTTCTAGAGCAAAACATGTCTGCTCTGTAGGAGCAATAAACCAAAATAGATTCCAAGTATTTTTAAAAAATTATTTAATTATATGAATATTCAAAGATCCAGCAGTTCAGAACCAGAAAGTCCCAGCAACAAAAATATTCCTGGAATATGTGTTCCAGAGTAGGATGCTTCTGTTGCACAGGTGTGGAATTTTAGTTTTGTGTGTTTGGGTTTTTTTTTGGTAAAGTTATTGCTTTGCTTTTCCTTTTTGTTTGTAAAATGGGGCATCCTGCTGCTTTATTCTTGTGAGTATTGGAAAGGTGGTTCTTGCACATAAGAATTGTCGGTGTACTTCTGAGTACAGGGAACTGAAATGAAATACTTGTTTTCGTATATGTAGCAGTTATACACTGATGGGCATAGACAATAAAGAGTTTATTTATATATGTACAATCTTGATCAGCTAGGCTTGTGGCCTCTGAGTTTGTAAATAGTTTCCAGAAAGGCTGCAGAGAATATTTATAGGAAATTTTCTGAGTGCCTGTTCTAAGAGGGATCTGAGGTGTATTAAAGGAAGTGTGCATTTCTTAGGAAATAGCAAGTTTGAAGAATTATGGAATTGTTATTTCAAGCTATGTGCCAGTAACCTGAGACGGTCTCCCTTTTGAAAAAGGTTTTGGTTTTCTCTTTCACACTCTGGGACTGAAAGGTGCTTGTTTCTGGCTGCTGATAGATCGGGGCTTGCTGGAGTTGTCTGTGAGTGCCAGAGCAGAGGGACTCGGAAGGGTGGGCTGAAATTCTCTGGTGTTCTCCAGCCTTCCTTCCACTAGAAGACTCGTGTCCCCATGCTTGAATAGAAAAAGCATTAGTAAATATCAAATTAGAGTTGAATTGTTGTGAGTAAAATACTTGCTCTTGTTGTTACTTCCTAAGGCAGATTTTTTTGTTGTTTGTTGTATTTTGCTCATCCAAGCATAGATGAGAAACTTGAAAAAACTTTATCTTGTGAGAAACAAGAGTGTGTTTTTGGAAAAAAGTACTGGTGTATAAGGACTACTTTCTGCTCTTTGTTTTTCTTATTTGATTTTTCCCCTTATAGTAAGAATAAAATATCTTTCTAGATCTATAATCTCTTAAGTGGCAAAGCCTAAGTAATTTTTTCCTTTTTCTAGCAGATACTCTGTGTGATTCAGTTTTGAAGTCAAATTCCTTCTGTGTTTAATGGAAACATTTCTTTTTCTTTGTTCTGGTTGAAAGGAGTTAAGTAATGACGCTTCCTAGAAAGATGAGATAGAAGTGTTACCAAAAAAAAAAAGAAAAAAAATTTTTTTCTTGACCTTTACTGCATATTTTTTTTAAGTACTAGTTCAAAAATCTGAATATCCCTGATGTCCTGAGAAGGCATAAAAGTGTCAGTGTAAGAGATATATCAAAGTAATTTGGTTTTCCAGGATTGAAATAAATATGATTTAAAGGGAAACTGTCAAGATACTTATATCTTAAACTACTTTAGTAGGAATTTGATTTTTATCTGTTAGAGGCTTGCATTTACACTGTTGGTTCTAGAATAAATTAACTAAGAGCTGTAGAAAAACTTCAAAGATTATTATTACAGTGCTCTGTAGGGACTATTAATCCATTTATTGTTTATCTCTTGCCTTGGAGGAATTCCATGTAGAAACTTTTACTCAATTATCTTGTGCAACGTGCAGAGTTCTTACCTGCTATGTGAATGTAGCTCTGTTTAAATGACTGACTGCTGGCTGACACTAAGTTATACTGGTTTGTGAGGAAAAGTGGCATGGCAAAAGAACAGAATTTTCTTTGAAACTATGTAGAGGAAATTGCCTTTCAGTGATTTGAGATGTGCTTCACAAACTGCCTTAAAGTGCACACTGACCCTTTTTGTGATATTGAGTGGAAACTTGGGTAGATACTTCTCAAATAAAAAGCAATCTGAAAATGGATTAAACCTGAATAATTATTCACTGATGGAAATCTAGATATAGGAGCCTCCTAGGGACATTCTGTGTGTACCCAGAAGCTCCTGAATGTACAGAAGCTAATATAAATATTACCTCAGTCTTTCCTGGTAATCTTTTTTCAATCTAGGCTTTGCTTAAAACCTAATTTCTGCTAGTCTGTAGGCACTGACTATAACATACAGGCCAGTGTGTGTGATTTCTGTTCCAGAACATTTTTTAACCCTGGCATACTAATCAGATTCTGCAGAGCTCTCTGCTGTATTTGTTAGTTATTGCAGCAGGTTAAAAATTAAAAGGAAAGGCCAATGAAAAATATTTTAATCAGGAGTACTTTGTGCAGACTCAGTACTGAGTGTGGTTTATCAGGGCTTTGTAGTAAGAACACCAATATGAAGTAAAGAGGGATTCAGTGTTTATCTAAGATTCTGTTAAGATGAAAGATTTCTAGACCTTTTCCAGGGGACATTTTTGAAGGATTAGCATTTTTGTAGTGCTTGTGTTTATGTTCTCACTTGGCTGTGTGAGGTGGACTGGACAGCAGGTTAGACTTGAACAAAATAAATAAACACAGCCTAAAATACTCAGGATTTTGCAATCAATGTAATGAAGCTAAACTGTTGGAAAATGTGTTTTCTAACACATTTTTTTTCTAAGATTGGTTTTACCTTCATGATCTCTAGATTAATATTGGAAATTTGTTTTAAATACCCTACTACTAAAATACACACTGAAATTGTTTTCATTAATAGCTTAGTGTCTTTCTAGGCAATATTTATGCCTCATTCCCAGGCACTAACCTTTGTTTCTTTTATTCAGGCTTCTTATGACATTGTTTTAAGCCCCATTTTCCAGGGTGGGGATGTGTGGGTGTATTGGGCAAAATAAAAGACTTTACCTGGAGCATGTACTGATCCAAAAAGCCCCAGAGATATCTGAGGTGCTTGGCTTTTTTAGTGACTGCTTTAATCAAGCTAATTTGGGGACAATGAAATTTAGATCTCTGGATTTACAGATGACCACCCAGTGCTTAAATCAGGGCTCTTGCTCAGCAAAGCATTAATATTGGTGATTATATGCTTTCTTCTGCTAATTCAACAAATTAATGAAGAATATTTGCTGAAATCTCACAGACTTCACTTCTTTGTGAGGAGATAATTAGTTTTTGTCATGAATAAAGATCTGCAGTCACTGGCAAACTCAGTAAATCCTACACAAATGGCTGAAACAAAATCTGGAATAGTCGGGGTTGTCCACTTAGTGCTTTAACAGGCTGGGCTGACTTTTGCTGGTTGAAAGTCAAGAGCTGATGGGAGCAGCCCCAGTTCTCACACGTGCAGGGCCCTTTCCACGGATCCCTTGTGCATTTAGGGTGACCTGAGAGCTGTGTTTGGATTCTTGCAGTGAGACTGCCACACTGATGTGACAGCACAAAACTTGTGTTGTCCTGCATCAGCAGACATCAAATAAATCTTTTTATTTAATAGTAAAAGATGCTCTGAGGAGGAGAAAGTGGGTTCTTTGTTGTCTTGTTACACAAATAGAATATCATATGCAAAATAGATTGTTGTACAACAGTGGGTATCTAAGAAAAGTCTGAGTTATTGAAACATGTTACCACAGGGCAAAGCAGGGGTGGGATATGGTTAAAAAAATTCTAGCAAATGAAGCTGGAGCACATTTATATGGCATTCTTTGCTTCCAGAGTAGCTTTCTTTATTGGATTCCTAATGTATAAGTAACAAAGACTCATGAATAGTTTATTTGAATTTGATTTTTCCTGATCTATGCATGAGTTTATTAGCTTTAGGCAGGTGCATAAAGAATCAAGGCTGTTTTTTTCTAAAATTCAGCTCCTAGTACTACATCAAATGTTGTTTCATTTTAACTAGCAGAGGTTGTCAGGGAGCTGTAGCTGCTTACAGCTGTAATTCATGTCTGTCCCAGACGTGTCAGCTGTTGGACTTCAGTGGACCTGAGGTCAGACTTGATGCAAATTTTGTCGTTTTTAAGAGAATTAATTTGGTGGAAAGAAATATGTAGAATGACTTGAGCATTTTGCAGTGTTGTGTTGAGAAATGAGGCCTTGACTACTACAACTCAATTGTGTCCTTTTTTGTTTTGTGTTGTCCCTGCATCACATGATATGCTTTGACTGGCACGAGTGGTCACTAACAGAGCTAAATTAGTGTTAATCAGCTTATGGAACAAGTCCAGTTTGAGAGGTGAGTGAAAAAATGTAAAACCCAAACCTCAGATAACCCTGCTTAAAAAGCAACTTATAACAGCATATCTGTATATTACTGAAATATATATTCTCCAACCTAGTTCCAAGGTAATTGAGAAAAAATATTTTATTAGGATCATAATTTTATCTGAGTGGATGTTCTATAGTTCTGCAAACTCTGTATGGTGAGAGCAGCACTGCACATCCATGAAGTGGGCAGGATGGATGCTGTGCAGCTGAATTCCTTACCTGCTGCAGCTTCCCAGGAGGCTGCTGGATGCCCTGAGGATGGAGTTCCCTGTGCTCTCTGCTGATTTCATGGTGTTGCTCCATGTGTTAATGGAGCAGCAGATGTTAAAATCGACTTTCCACGGGTTGTAAGCCAGGAATCACAAAACTAGGAGCTCTGTCAAAGCTGGGAATAGGCTCTTGGGGAGCTCCTGAACATTAGCTGTTGTTCTCTGGACTGTGTGGTTGCTGGAAATGTAGTCATGAACGGAAGGGAAATTGTCTCGCTTGAAGAATGGAAGTTTTTTTGTTATTTGGAGTTTGTTTTTTAATTATTGTTTTTATTGTTAATTTTTACTTAAATATTTTCTGTTACCAAGGAGAATATCTAGAATATGAATATCTGAACACAAGTGGGAATGGACTTTGATTTTGAAGACTTGATCACTATTAAAATACAGCCACTGTTCCCCTGTACAGCCTTATCCAATGCTACTTTTCTTTCTTGTGCTTTCAGTTGCCTGCCTATAAAATGAGTGATATTATGCTGTCTTTCTAAAAATGTTTCAGAAAATGAAATAAAAAGCAGTGAATTAGATCTGAGTTAATAGTTTTATAGAGTCATAAGACTTTAGAAACCTTACTATGTCACTCTACTTATCAGCCAAAATTTTAATCTCTTTGACTGAATGATGAAGCTTATTTTCAATGACAGTCTTGCTGCTAGGATAAAAAATACTTGAAAATGCTTGAAAAGTTACAAAAGAGAAAGGCAAGATAAATAAATGTGAGCTTGTTTCTCTATGCACTCAGGTCAGTGATTACTTCTTTGTATTGAATATGCATGGCTTGAGTAGGATGGCTAAAAATGGATAATTAGGAAGGCAATGGCATGTTTTGTCAGACTCTTTTAATACCATTTGGGCTGTATCCAGTAGTAAAAACCTCGGAGTGTCTCCAGCTTTGCTTGCACTGTGGTTTCTGATGGATGATGATGCCTTGTGTGGTGACTGATGCTTCTTTGATGTGTTCTTCGACCTCCCCTTGCTGTTCCCTTCCTGCACAAACTCTTGACTAGGAGAATAGTAATAGAAAAATCTTTCCTGATAATGAGGAGAGCGCTGCAAATATTCACAGCATGTCATGTACAATTCCTGGATCAGAGTTGCTGGGGGGACAGGTATTTTTAGTCAGAGAATTGTCACAAAATGGATCTTCTGGCAGGAGGATGCGTTTGGTTCACCACCAAAGGCGGAACAACTTAATAGCGCATTTTTGGATCTGTTTATGTTCAGTCAGATATTTGTATTCTGGATATTTTCCTTGTGAACAGAGGATATTTGGAGTGAAAAAGGAAAAAAAAAAAAAAAACAACAAACACACTTAAGAAATAGGAAGTGTTGTTCCAGGATGATCACTGGGAGGAGCTGTTCATTACAATTTTTATGCATTAAATCAGTGGCAAAAAAATGATGAGAGAGTGGGAAGGTGATGTGGAGGCAAAGAAACTTAGTCATGAGTGGGGAATACTCTTAGTAGAAAGGGATCAGTGGTTTAAAAAAAAATAAAAATTGAAGGAGCAGTGACCTCAAGGGAAAATACCAATTCACTAGAGCTTTGAACTTCTCTTGTATATTAACTATTAAAGCAGAAGTGAAGTTGGGCCAGAACATTCCTGGTGGGAATGCACTGAACAGCTGCAGTTGTCCAGCTGGCCATTAATGCACTGGAGATCCCACGAGTTGCAAAAAAAGGCAGAACTGTTCCTGCCATTGGAATACTGACAGGATCTTTGTCAGTAGTCCTGTTACAGGGGTAACCCACCTCACAGAGACAGTTTGTGTTTGATTCCTGCTATGACTGAAAGAAAGGGGAAAAATATTTGTAAAAATTCTCCACCACTATCTCCATAATCTCTACTTGAGTGAGCATCAGCCAAGTGAGAAAATGAAAAATTATAACCTGCCAAGCATCACTGGCAGACTGAAATGAAAAAATTGCAAGTTAATAACAGTGATGCCTCCAAAAAATTTGCTGGCCAATTTAACATTGCTTTATCCAAGGTCACATCTTGCAACTGATTATTTTTAGCAATTTGCAGATGAGGATTTTCTACTTTTCTCATGGGAAGTGAAGATCATGGAAACACCAAGTACAGTTTTAAAACTCAAAGTTATCATCTCTTCATATCAAAAGTAAGTCATGTTCCCTGCTTGTTTGCTTAAGACTGGGCACACAAATTTTTTCCACTGTAATGAAATGCGACATTTATGCTATACTCTGTGACAGTCATGAAGTCAGTGTGACATGAAAACTGACAGTGGAGTGAGGTTGGTGAAAAAATTGAAAACAGGAAAATTAGAACTTGCCTGAGTTTGTTCTGGAGCATTCTTGCTAGTGTTTATGTGATGATTTTTACATAATAGTGTTAAAAGAGATTATGTTGCCTATTTTTGAGGTTAAAGGATTGTGAGCCTTATTGCAGGCAAGTACACAAGATTTAATATAAGCTGTGTCCTGTGAAATGACCAAGGCACATTACTGGAACCTAAGGTGTGAAAACCATTAGTGAACTGGAGCAGCATTTAATATCCTCCAGTACAATCTGCACAATCATTTTAATATTACAGGGTAAACCTTGGTAGAACATTTGCAGAGCATTGTCACACTGTCACTTATTTAAAATAGACCATTCTTCAACAACTGGAATGTATCACTGGTGTGTGGAAATTCCTGCCCTAGGCTTGCAGTGCAAGGGGAAACCCTCTGTTGTTTTCATGTGGTTCTGTGGTCCTTTTAATGAAGGATGTGCAACATCCTGATAGGCTGAGTGTACACAGCAGTTCTAGAGAGATTTTGTGGTCTGGTGGTTCAGAAACCTTGGCTGTGGGAAATTGTTTGTCAGCCACTCAGTGATTGCAGTGCAGAAAACATTGCAGCATTTCTGGCTGACATGGAAAGTGAAGGGCATTTCTTGTTGGAAGATTGATGGACCACCCTGGTTTTTAACCAAAAAGGTTTTACCTGTCATTAAAATAATAAAATTATTTGAGCAGCTCCACTCAAGGATTCCCCAAAAGCATTTGTTTTTGTTCCTGTGTGTGTGAGCTGTGTAAGCTGGAGCTGTTCTGTGTTGAGAGAGGATTAATGTGCAAAAGGTGTTTGGTAACAATCTCCATGGTCAGCAGCATGGGTGAAGCCTCAGCCTCCAGAGCACAGTTTGCTGAGCACATGCTCAGTAGAAGCAGGAGGTGAATTCCCAGCTGTATTTCCCAGCTCTCTGTGGAAGTTCCTGTTAGATCACTCACGTCCTGCCAGCCTTCTGAGATCTGACAAGATCGCAGCTTGAGCTGTTTAATTTTTCTTGCTGTCAGGCGATGCATCATGGTGAGTTAGCTCAATAGCCCTAATCCAATGCTTACTGCAATGAAGCTGGGAACTTATCCATCAATACCTATTTCAGTAAGCAAGGCAAAATGAAATATTTTTTGACAACTTCTGTCCATTTCATTATCTCCTTTTTAATCACAAAACTGTCTCATACAGTTTTCATACTTCCTTAAACTTTGTAGCCTGCCTGTTTTCATATACATCAGGCTGATGCCAGCATCTCTCTCCTCTCCCAGACAAGGTTCCATCCATGCATTAGGTTAATCTGTTGCACTCCTGCAGCAGAAGGAAGCTGATTCTTTCCTGATGTGTCCAGGCAGCTCTAGAGTTAGGAACAAAAATTTCAGGGAGTAGGAGACTTCAAACGTGATGTTTTATTGCCTTGTCTTTTTTTTATTTTTTTTTTCTTTCTCAAAAGTAGTCTTGTTTAAGGATATTTGCAATGCAAGCAAAATTGAGAAGCTTTAGTATTGCCATTCTTTAGCATCAGTCAGATCACTCTGTTTTACCAGACTGTGACAGAGTGTGCTCTGTCCCAGGCCAGACAGAGCTGCAGTTCCTGGGTTATGCTCATGTTCAAAGTGGAATTCCCTCACTGAACTCTGTGATATTTCCTGACTTATATTGAATACTTTTTGTTTCTGCACAAAAGTGTGTCTGTGTGTAATCTCTGTAAGTACACATACCCTTTCCACCATTTTTACAGCAATACAGTGGAGATTAAATTCCTCCCCTTTCTCTGTAAAACAATTTGCTAGGGTAATAATTTTCTTTTAATGTTGCAGACATTAAGAGAGAAACAGGTAAGAAGAAGAAAAACCAAAGAAGAGAGATGATAAATACATACAGCTAGGCATGAGTTTATCTTCCCACCTTCTGGAACAGCACTGGATGAGCTGTCACTTTATTTACAGCAGCAGTGTTGGTTTAGATGCTCTGTTCTGCATCTGCTGCACAGGAATTAAACGTCAGGGCAGAACTTTGTTCTTACATACAACCAGCTCTAGGGATGCATGGCCCTCTGGATGGAGGAGAGAGCATCCATTGTGATCTGCAGTTGTAAAATTTCAGTTCTTTGCTGGCTAAGAGGGGTGCAGCAAGCTGTTCTCAAAACCAGGCCATTCTTTCTTGCACTTGTGAAAAGCTAGAGCTTGACTCTCTTCGTTTTTCCTTTTCAGGAAGCTTAATGCTTTTGGGCTGTCTCCAGCCAAATGCTGATAATAGGCTCTATAAGGGAACTTTTGTGCAATGATTCTTTCAGCAAAGAAATTGCACGTAGCAAATATGGAACTGACCAAGAGAAAGGTAAGGTTGAAGCAAGCATTTAGACTTCTTTTTAAAGAGCTAGTCATAGTAGATTAAGGCCACTTGAACACACATTAAATATTTAAAATAGAATGGCAAGGCTTCACTTTTTTCCTGAAAAAATCCTCCAGAATATTGTTTTTCTATTAAGGAACACTTATTTTAAAGTCTTTTTCCTATGGCAGGTATTTATGTATGAGACTTGTAATTGTGCAAGAAATGGAAATATTTAATTTTAATTGACCTTCCTGACCTTAAAAGAAATGTAAATACTTGCAGACCACTGCATTTTGTTTTCTTCTGAAAACATTTTAAGGTTACGCACCTTGTTTTCATACTTTGGGAATTATTTTTTCAGTGGGCCTGTCTTTATGTGTTTCTTTCAGAGGCTGACAGTGACATGATGGCAGAGATTTAAAATAGATACCCCCTTTGAAGCTTGTGTGCTGATTATTAAAGAGTGTGGAAAGGAGTTTTGTGACCCATTACAAAATAATTCTTTTGCCAACACAGAGCGTAATGCATTCTGATGACACTCATAATTGCAGTGCTTCCAGAGTAATTACCCTGGTAGTTCATTTTCCTATTGTTGGAATTCATATTTGTGTTACGTTTAACTGAAAACTGCACGCTTTGATCTGTGCACGTGTTGAAATACTAATTGGGTTTAGGTGACAGCAAATGTGTATTTACTTTGCAGGTAAGCAAACATTTGGGTGTCTTACAGGCAAATGCATTTTTATCTCACCTGTGTGTGATATTACATCCCTGTGCAGCTGCATTTTCCCAAGTTGCAGCCAGCCCACGTAGTGGTGGATACTGGATGCTCAGGAGTTTATCCAACATATCAGGTTCCAGAGTTTGGAATTGTGCCAGAAACCAGCTGTGGTCAGATTTTGACCTCTGTCCTCAGATTCGTTTGCTGATGTCGCCTCTCTTTAGTTACGTGTGTTACCTGTTTGTACCAGCTGAGGTACTTCCAGAGAAAAAGGAAATGAGTCTGCTAATTTTGAATTTTTGTCACTCCTCACTGAGCTTGCTCTTTCTTTTGGCAAAGAGATGCTTGAACTTTTTGTATGTAACTAAAAGCACCTGGTTATGAAGTGCTAAAGCCTAAAGAAGGAAGGACATCTCTGTACAGGGTGAAGAGTAAAGATAATGTGGTGGTGCTTTGACGCAGAATGGGAAGGCAGATTTGGGAGTAGAAATAAATAAATAAAACGGACAAAAAAGTTCAAACAGTGGTGTCTGTGTGGGTGTGATTTCCTGTGTTAAAGTCAGGCTTGTAAGTCAAAACTAAAATAAACACAGCTTTCCCTGTAATGGATTTGGGTATCCTAGAATTTTTTTTAATAGAGTTCATTTTGTATTTTGAGGTTAAATTGCCCCAGTAAAAATAATTCCTCCATGTACTTTCTGGATGTGAAGTTTAATTAGACTCTTGGAAAGAGACATGGGACTAATATGAGCATTTTCTTGATGTGATGTCTGCACATTTTCACGAGTGGAGTAAAGGTCATTCCCCTCTTGGATGGGAAAGAGCTTCCTAAAGCATATTTGCAACACTAGATTTTTCTGCATTCTCTTTACAGTGGTGATTTCATCAAGGTTGAATTTAAATTCACAGCTAAAAATAGTATCTAGAGTGTAAAACAATTGCTAAATTACCAGTTATTCAATGATTGTGAGTAAAAATTGGGCTGGTTGTAGAAGAATTCTTAGTGGAAATCAGTGTTATCATCTGACCCTATTTTTTAATCTTCTAAAAGCCTTCTTCTTTACAGCTGTTGTAATGGCACAAAGGAGTGAAGGTGTTCTTGTATGAGCAGATCTGGGGACTGGAAGCTGCAGCTTGGACATCCAGTGAGTGGTCACTGGATAGGAGCTCTTTTTGGTTATGATTAAAATACTGAACCAGCCAGACATCAGAACCTGTTAATGTCCATCTTTTTAGGGTGTAGATATTTTAAAGGCAGTGCTTCTTACGGCAGTGAATTCTGGGGGCTTTTTGTGTGTTCAGGATAAAAATGCACGTGACCTTGGTTTAGGGAAAGTGCAAGAACAAATTCCGTTGAATAAAAGCACATCTGAAAAGTGAAACAAAAAAATCCTTTTCTACAGATTAGGCCTGGTGCTTTTCTCCTCCCTTTTAAACATTTAAACACACTCTTTACATGATGCTTAAGCTTTTAAGTCAAAGTTATGAGGTGCTTTAACCAGGCTTGAGCCTGAGAACAAGACCCAAACCAGGACAATAACAAAATGACACAAAGATTGACTCCACCGTACTTGCTGGATGAAGTGAAAACTGATGAAATATAATTCCTATATCCTGGGATTTCACTGCCTGCTGGAACTAATCTCATTAACTTAAAACCACCTGAGGCTTAAGAGACATATACACTGCTGTGAGAAATTACATTTATCTCATCCTGGGGGGAAATCCTTTCCCTCCCCCGGCTTACCTTACTTTTGACTTTGTCATTGGTGAATTACCAGGTCATTTCTCCCCCATGGGAAAGTCGTCATAGCTCACAGCTATGCAATTACTGTATCTGAAGTTCACTGCTGTATGAATGCTGAGATCACTGTTAGAGGGTTTTCTTCTTAAATCATTTCCTAGAGAAAACAAAGACTGGAAAAATAATAGCTTAGCAGTTTACTTAAATAAAGTTCCTCCAGAGCTCCAGGAAAAGATTCCAGAGCTAAAAACACAGTATAAGGCAAAGAGCTTACTGAAAGCATTAAGGTGTTTATTGCCTTTGTAAACCAATCGCTGAGTTTTCGTTAACCATTAAAGTTTAAGAGATTGGTGGCCTCTGATAAGTGGTAATTGGATGCAGAAATTTCCAATGTGAGGTTACAGTTTGAAATCCCATGAGTGTCGCCAGGGAGAGTTGTGGAGTTGAGTGGTTGATTGCTGCACTGCAGTTTGGATTGAGAATAGATCCCAAATCTGCATTCAGTATTAAATCCAGCCAGTAGAAATACTCTGTTTGACATCAGAGGATTTTGGATAAGGCATTTACTGATAATCTTGTTGGACTTTGCAGCAAGGCAGAACGACCTTGTTCAAGTGTCTTTCAATGTGTGTCTACTTCTGAAAAAAATGAATAAATCAATTTTGGGTTATCCATTAAAGAGCTCAAATATAAAATATTAGGAAAAAAAAGTAACATAAAAACAGAGCGAGCTCTGGAAACCATATCCTGAAGGCCTGATCTCTGAGATGGAATGCAGAAAGCCTTATGCAGTGGAAGCTTTTTGTGGTGAGCTTGGCCCTGGGGTGCTGCTCCCAGAAAAGAACCTTGGAGTAGGGAGTTTGTGTTGTGGAGGTGGAAGTTACTGTCAGTGAAAGGGAGGTGCCAGCCTCTGGACCAAACTGCATGTCATTTTTGTAAAACCCAGCTCAAAAGGTCATTTGTGGATTTGAATGATGGGTCTGTCAAAGTTCACTGTTTACAGTGGTTTATTGGCCCTAAGTGACTATTTCCCAACCAGCCAATTAAATTGTTCTGTGTTGATAATGTGTGTATAGGGACAACAATAGATGCAGTTGCAAATGCAGACCAATTACAGTAATTAAAAATGATAATATGAGCCTCTGTTTCTCTTTCATCTGCACGGGGATGAAAGTAATCTGGTCTGTTGATGGGAATGCCCCATTAATCCTCTGTTAATGCCCTATATTTAAGGGCCTACAATGAAGTGTGTATGAGCAAATAGTGAAGTGCATTAATGTCTCTGGATTAGGACTCGTTGTAATTATGGTGCTAATTATGTATTGTTGTGATCTTGTCTAGATGTAGGTGAATTTGGTCAAGTGTTTTTGTTTGATTTTGTCGAATAATGAATAAGTCAGTGAAGTTCACATGGCTGTTGCTATTGTGTTGTTAGGAATAGAGTCTGTAGGGATGAATGGTTGCTGAACTCTAGTGTACATTCCCTTTTCAGTTCTGCATAAATGAGTGTAGCATATTCCAGTTTATTTAGTGATGGACAGGCTGCTAGCTCTTAAAATAGCTAAGGAATAGGAATCTGACACCTTGAATGATTTATGTGTTTTCTTTGTAAGCTTGTTTCTGTTTTGTAACCTTTAAAATGTGGGTTTTATGAGCGATATCATTAAAATTTATACTCCCTCTAGTATGTGATGTTAGTCATTATTGCTCTGCTGTGCCTCCAGATCACCTGTCTGAATTACAAAGCAACCTTCCTTGGAGCTAAATAATAATTTTTTTTTTCCAAATGTGTGCTGACTTCATTATTTTTCATTGGTACTCCCTTACCAGAGCAGAGGCCAGAATCTGGCCTTTCCTGCTTTCCATCCAACTGGGAAAGGTTACTAGGAGCAACTGTATATTTTTAGGAATGAAATATGAGGGGTCGTTTAGCTTAAGAGATCTGATATCAATCAGAAGAAACTTCCAGAGAATTTGTTTTGAAGTGTACTCTATTTTCTCTTTTTTGGTAACTGAGATTGATATGCTTGGAAGGTGATTTAATGTTGTGCTGGGCTTTGTTACACTAATTTAAAAGAGTTTCAGCAAAGAGTGAATCTCAAAGGAAAAGAAATGCTGATACTGAAAGTGAATCACAGTCCTTGATTCCATCAATTGAGACTCTTAAAGAGTTGTTTTTTTTTACATACCAGGAAAGATTTTGTAAAAGGTTTCAAAATTGCACCTTTAGTCTTCATCCTCAAATTGAAGGTGCCAAAAAGATTTCTTCCAGAAACCTCCACAATAAGTTGTGGGTGTTTTTTTAACAAATTAATCCAATGAAAAATGGAAATTTTGCTGAGCTGTGGATTACTCCCCTGGTTCTCTGAAGGCTGTCAAGCACACTACTCTGTAACTCATGAAGACCCATCTCTCTCTTCTTTCAGGAAATAAATTATCTTTATTCAGCATTTATGTTGTATATTTTCTAGGAGATTTTGGTATAGAGTAATTAATTGTGAACTTCTCAAAGATGACTTACTAACCAGCTTTCATCCAGAGCTGAGATGGAATTGTTTTCTGATCAGTATGACAGCAGATGATTTAGCTTTTTCAAATCAAATGTTTGCCTAGAATCAGATCATAGAGACCAACCATTAACCAACACTTCCCAGTCCTCCACAAGTCCATGTCCCCCAGATTCACATCTTGTAAATACCTCTGGCCATGGGGATTCAGCCTGGGTGTGCCAGGGTGTGCCACCTTTCAGTGAAGGAATTTATCCTAATAACCTGTCTAAAACTTGCCCTGGCACTGCTTGTGCCAGTTTCCTCTTGTCGTTTTGCATATTACTTGGGACACCAACCCCAGCTGGTCCCAACTTCCTTTCAGGTGGTTGTGGAGGGTGATGAGGTTCTTTTTCTCCTGGCTGAACACCCTCAACTCCCTCAGCTGCTCCTCAAAGGACTTGTTCTCTGTGCCTTTACCAGCTTCACCTAGAAGATGCTAGAGCATGCAAAAGAGCTGGGATTCAGGCTTCTTGTAGTAGTGCCTGTATGGTTTTTTTGTGTGTGTTTATTTTTCTTACAAAACTTTATCTTTGTAATACAAATGATTTACTGATGTTAACAGATGATAAAATACTAATTTCAGTGCAGCCTGAGGCTATCATGGTCTATTCAGTGCTGTCATCTAGTTTCATTGAAAGTTATGTGATATAGCACTAGAAAACGAGTTTGAACAACAGAAAATGTGTTACTGTTGGAAAACATAGGAATGGAACATGTCAGATAAGAGTTACGCCAGAATAAGTGTGCTCGAGCACTGGATCCTCAAGCCAGTGGCCTTTTCCTGAAATTGGTGGTATCATGTTGCCTGTTGTTACTGTTATCAAAATTCCTTGTCTGCTTCTGTTCTCACAATGATTATTCTCTCAATATTTGCATGGCAAGTTCCCTGTCATGTTACAGATTTCCCTATTTAGTTTTGTAATAAAGAAAGTGTGAGCATTTAACACTTCCAGCAGCATAATTCCTAGAGCTGGAAGGAAAGCTCTGTGAGTTTGCACTCCTAATCTCAGCTGAGGTCTTTTTCAAGATTCTTATCTTCACCACACACACTGCAACTAGACTTTGATTAAAGTAATGCTATCAGGTTAAAGTTTAATTGGCTCTATGCTAATTATACGTGTTTTATATTGTGAGTGGACTCCATACATAAATGTCAGTGAGATGGTGAAGGAGGTGGAAAGAAGAGCTGTGGTGGTGATTAGAGGAGGCTGAGTTGAGTTTTTCATAGGATTAATGCTTTCCAAATTGGAGAATGTAAGATTGAAAGTGAAGGGCACAGTCCTTGTTGAGGGAGAGTAGTGGAGTGATCCAAATGCAGAATCTCATTAAAGCAACTGTCAAGAATCCTCTATTTTACCATCACCTCCCCTTTTCTATAAGAGTCAGCTGTCGTGTGGAGTGAGCATACTGCCAAAGAGGCATTTACAAATAAATGAAAAATGTCACAATTGATTTTGCTCCTTTCAGAGGACTCTGTGTCAGCTTTGTCACAAACCCTTTGTTATCCTCTCTTTCAGATCTCTTGTCTGGACTTTGGAAATAACTTTGGTTCTTGGATTCCTTCTGTTGACCCTCGGTAAGCTCCCTGGATGATGAGTTTTTATTAACATTTGTGCAACAGTTAAATAACATTGACTTTCAGGGCCTATGAAGGGTGAAATGCTAGAAGTTCTTACCAATTACCTTATGAGTGTGTATAGAGGCTGCATAATACAATCCATGCTTGAAAATACCACTAAAAATCAGATTTATTTTGTAGTTTCTCTTACAGAAGTATTTGCACATTATGGTAATTACTTTGCAATATGTTGTGTGCCATGGTAGTAGCCACATAAAATATGAATAGCTATATGGTATTATTTGTTTCTAAAGAATATGTACTCCTAAGGTTGATAGTGTTCTTTTCTACCATATTTATAATTTCTCACTCTTTCAGTGTAGGTTAGGTGGTTATAGTGCATTTTCCTATTTGGGAGGAGATCAAAAAGTTGTTTCTCTTATGTATTTGCTGGCGGGATAAGTGAAGTGATATGCAATATCAGTCTACCCCTTTTAATGCAAAAGTGTTACCATGAGATGGGATATCTGGTGAAATGCCATTATAAGAAATAGTTGATGGTTTAGATCTGAACTATCGAAACCACAATTGAATCTAAAAAACCAGGCTTAGTTATTATTTCCTTGGACTTCAGTATTTAAGTTTGTAATAAAAAATACAGTGTTTTAGTAAAATTGCCGTGAAGCTTCATTAATATCCAGAAAAATACCTGTGATCTTTTACATGGGAGTTGAAGATTTCTGAAGACTGACCTAGTGCTACCTTTAAGAGTAAATTTTGTCCTTGCTGCATTTTCTGTGATGTCCAGGAAGTATAAAATGTAAATAGTAATAGGACAAGAGATCACCACTTTCCACTAACTTTAACAAACTCCCACCAGACAGAAATAATTGATTTGTGATGGTTTTGTATTTCTAAAGGGATTCTTCAACAGCAGTTCACACATATTTTGCAATCTGGCAAACAACCAAAAATCCCTCTTTCAATTAAGGTTTTTTTTCATAGCATATGAAAAAAAAACTTGCTGCATTTTATCGCTGTTGCTATTGTCAGATTCTTGAAAACAAGAGACCTGAAGAAAATCTCTATACTGTCACTTTTGTACTCCAGAAACTCCTAAGAAGTTAGGGAAGTATTGGATTATGTAAGGAAAACAATAGCGATCTATGGTGTCACCTGCCTTATGTGCAGGTTTTGCTTCTTTTCCCCTTTCCCCTGGGATTTTAATGTAGCTTGATGAGCTCTATTTCAGCACTGCAGAAATCTCCTTGCATTGGTGTATGCATATTTGTCAGCTCTTTAAGCAGTCTGAATGCATTATATTTCATACCTGGTTTTTACTGTTCTGATATACCTTTTGCTTAGTTAGAATGAAATGTGTTGAATTTGTTCTAAAAGAAAATTTTAAATGAACATTTTAATAAGTGTTGAATTTCCTCAAAGTTCAGACTTTTTATTCTTTTATTAGAAATCAAAACTTCTTAACTGGAACTTCCAAAGAACGCCCTTAATTTGTACTTTGGACAGTTTTGTTTATGTGGTAGTTCGTGGCAAAGCTCTCTAGGGCAGTTTCTAATGCTGTGTTTTGAGCAGAGGGCTGCCCAACCTTGTTGTTCTTCTATTAGTATTAGAAGAATAAAAAAAAAAATCTAAGATATAAATCTATCAAGATAGAAAATGAGTTCTGGCAGTGTGGACAATGATGATATGGTGTCAAGGAATGAACCAGAGAGTTCAAGGCTGTTATATTGGTGTAATTAATTAATATCACTGTAAACAGAAATGGAAGGAAGGAAAGCTAGGAGGAAAATAAAGAACTCATTATCAGCTCTATTCATTCCTCAAACTCCACCCTTCCATTTGACTTAGTAAATTGTTTTGAGGAAAATCTAAATGGAAATCTGTAGCATTTCACATCTAAATGAGGCATGCATTTAGGAGTAAAGCAGTGCTGCAAAGGCCAATCCAGAAGTCTCCCAAAATGCCTTGGAACAAAAATGTTTAAATATGACTTGGCAGATTTGCAGAAACTTAGACTTCCACTCATCAAATTTTCACTGAGCCACATTTGATCACGTTGCTGATGTTGATGTGTCCCAGCTTCTGGGAGCTGAGCATACTCTGATCCATGGTCGTGCAGATGTAAATATCTGTGCCCCAGCTGTTGGCATGTATGGGAATTAATTCCATATATTTGTCTGAATCTCATATGACATTGCTCTTGAGTGCTGGGTGTCCCTACAAGCAGTGGATGAAATGACATGGCTGGCAATATTGCCATGAGTTAGAAAATAAACTTTAGTGGGAGATTGTTATCCAGCAAATAGCAAAAACAGATTAATAAAACAAAGGAGGGTCATGTGAACACCACCACTGCTTATTCAGTTCACTAAAGAACTTGCAGGTTGGGAATGAGCCTTGGAAGAGCTGAAGGAGGATACACAGAGCATTTGTTCCAATGAGAACCCTCCATGGAAGTGAACCAAAGGCAGTCCTGTGCTGCTAATACAGATTTCCTGTAAGCTTATTTTCAGCCAGGAAGAATGGAGTAGGGAAGTGCTCCGAGAGCTGTATCTTTCTGCATCAGTTTCTGTTCTTCAACTGCAAGTGAACATGTTAGATCTATTAAAATTTAATTAGAGCTGATGGTCGCCATTCCATTCCCCAGTGCCCCCCAGTAGTGAGCCTCTGCTGTTCATGCTGACTGTTGTTCAGCTCCTGGACTCAGGATATTCTTTCACCCTATTTCCATACACAGATGACTCTCTTCCTTTTTCATGTAATAAAGGTGCCGTATTTCTAAGTCATGGGGACGCGGTGTCATTTCAGCAGGGTGAATCACAGACCTTTCCTAGTGCCCAAATACATGACTTTTTGTGGAATAAGACAACTTTTCTGTATTTGAAGAAAAAATAATTGATGAAGAGGGAAGGACGAGGGAAGTAAGATGATAACCTGATCAAACAGGGAAAGGTAATGTTTGGAGGAGTTATTATTTTAGAGTTTGTCCATTAATTATTACAGTACCACCTTTAGAAGATCTACTTAAAAAATCCTGAAGATCATTCCTAGTTTTCAGTTTCTATTTTCAGTCCTAGTTCCAGTTTTTAGTGCCTCCTCTGATTTACACCATGTTATTTTTAAAATTAAATTCCATGTCATTCCATTGACTTTAGAGAGGTCACTCATACAATAAACAAATCGTTCCTCACCTCTTTGTATCTGAGGCTCTGCTCTGTGTTGCTGCCCCCTTTTAAAGGTTACAAAACACTTATTATCCAGCTGGTGTCCTCTGAAGTGTTTTGTGTTGTTGTTTTATAAATTTGAAGTGATGTAATAGAACTCACAGCAGAAAGGACATGTGGAGAAGACAATGCTAACAAACAATTTGCAGCTCCTCATTGCCATGGCTGAATAAGTTGGTTTTAGATAATTTGCTATTCAAACAGGAATAATGAGGTTAAATGTGTTTTACTCGTTTTCATTGTGGCACAATGGTCAAGCTTGAACCACTTAATTTGAGGGGGTTGGACAAGGCAAAGAAAATTGCTCATCATGTGCTTAATTGATCATTCTCTCACCATTGCCTGTAGCTGTTCCTTGTTAACGATGGGCTGAGATTAACCATCAGAAAATCACTGAGACTATACAGGAACATACCATGGGGCAGCTTAATGGTGAAATGGTTCAATTGCTGCCAGCTCAACAGAGCAAAAGCAGGGGATGAAGCTCTGGTGCTGAACCCTAGAAACCTGAGATTTTGGTCAAAACCTGACTTGAAATGCATGTGGTGTGATCATCTCTGCATAGTCTATCTGGGGGGCAGGGAAGTGCCTTTGACTACATTTCCTGGGGTCATTATTTTAGCAAGAGGATCTTGGGAATGTTTTCAGCACAGAAAAGCATTAGCAGGACCTAATGCATTTTGAGCTTTCTCTATGAAATTGTAGTATTTGCTTAAGCAACAAATGATGATAAATACAGCTGGGGTTGGTAGTTTTCATTTTTTTTTAATATATTTCCCAGAACAAAAGTGTTTGCAATCCTATTCAGAATTGGTTTCCAAGTTCATATGCCTGCATATAGACTGGAATTACTGTAAGGAAAAATCAATGAATTGCCATTGTGTTAATAGTATTGGCTCTATTTGGTAAGTATGTCCATGGGCATTTTTCAGAGTTGTAGCTAGAATTTATGGGGGCTGATTACAATTCCTGTGTGTCTTCTGTAGCTCTAGAAACAGGTCATGCAAACTTGTCAGCAGTAACAGTGGACTCCAGTAGAGTGCTGGTTTTGCACAGTGTCTTTATATAAAGGAAACAAATGCAGCCTTCCACCCCCCCACCATCCGGTGTTAGGGGTATTCCCTTATTTTCTTCTGTTTTGGAGAAGAATTTGGCTTAATGTTCTTGAATTAAGTATAATAATTAAGATTTTTTACAGTTGTAAAATCTTGACTCGCATGCAGGAGGTAGATTGAGTCAGCCTGACATGCTGTACTAAAATGATACATAAGTAGGGCAATGTTTTCATCAACAGAAATGTGTTGCTGTTCAAAGTAGATTCTCTCTGTAGGGTGCCATAAAGTAATTAGAAGACCATAACATGATCCTTCAGTATTGTATTAATTCCTTAGAGGGATGAATTCATCTTTTCTGACTGCAGTAGTGCACGACTCGCCATGGAAATGCCACTGAATTATGAAATCATCTGTAAAACAAAGAACAGTTTTTCTAGAGGACCATGTTTATTTTACAAAACTCATAAAAGGCTCATGCTTTTAGTGATTTCTGCTTGTAGCAAACTGGAAGTGAAAGTATTTATCTTAAAATTAAAAATCAACATGGAATGCTGTGTACTTTGCCTTAAAGAAAACTGCATGTAAAATATTTGTCTTCTGTGAGGACTGAAGACTATTAGAGGGTCTCTGCCAACACAAGAAGAATCTCTTGTTACAGATGATGAGTTTTTGCAGCTGGTGTAAACTAATCCAGCAATGGCTGCATACTGTAAATGTAAAGCATGAGAATTTTGTGCAGTTTTATTTTTCCCAGCAGTGGGTGGAGAGCTGAGTTAAAAATTAGTCTTGATTGGGCTTTTCTTGGATTTTAATTTTTATTTGTTAAGTGACCAATGCTCTAAGCATGAGTTTGTAAGAGAGGCTGGTGTTGGCTGGAAGGGGCGGGACACTGACCATGTCCTGCTCAGCATGGGGAAGACTGGAAATACTTAATGGGTTTGATCAGAAAAGATTCTGTGTGCAACCCTTCTAAGCTGGCATGTTGCCCTGTTTACAGCAAGAATTCCAAAACCCACAAGGACTTTTTTTTACCATCTTTTTATTATTCCCCTGTAGAGCATCTTTCTGATTGTGCTGTGAAGTGTGTTTCAATTGAGAGGTTCTTCAGCCCACCAGACTTGTTTGTTTCTGCTGTCTTTCAGTCTGTATTCAGCATTAATCCTTCCTGTACTTGTGTTTTCAGGTGCAGTGCTGGAAGTGGCCCTTACTGCCATATCCCAAAATAAAGCCCTTTTCTTAAAGAAATGAGACATTGAGGTCTAGTTTGGTATGGCAAAGGTTTTGGGAATGTGCAGCAAAAATTCAGAAGTGTAATTAAGGAAACATTGAATTTAATGCTTGCCTTGACTATTTCACTGAGGTCAATAATTCAGTGATTTTGTGGAGGCTGCATGCCTTACCACAATAAAAGGCATGAGTGGTTCCATATGTGCAAATTAGAACTAATGACTCTCTTGTTTGACACATGAAGGGAGACTTTAGTTTCAAGTAAGGGAATATAATCACTATCACTATTTCTTGGTTGCTAAATATCCAGTGTGCAAAACCAAATTTTCAGTGACGGTATAGATCATTATTTCTTACATGACTATTCAAGAATGAAAGAAAATAAGCAAGCTGCAATAGATGCTTCACACCCTGCTGTAGTTCAGGGCAGAGGAGAAATATTTAGCATCCTTGTAGTATTCTCAGTATACTTAATTCTTTAGGACTATACTGTTCTAATTATAGCACATCTGAGTTCACAAAGAGTGTTTCATATAGCCTTAAGGCCTATGAAGGAGATAATCTTCTTGGGAGTTCTGACATTTGTTTTAATGGAAGCAGGATCAAGCATAAATGCTAGGCTGCAGTGACATTTAAATGTGATCAGCAATACTGATCAGCGATCAGGAAATCGAGCTGTTGCAGCTGCTTGCTTAAAAGAGACTCCTTTTTGTAACATATTGTCAGTTGTAAGGGGTTTTTTAATATTTTCTTAGAAAGAACATGGCTCTCCCTCTATGAATAAACCACTCTATCCTGGTGATGTGGATGACAAGGCTCTGATGGATTTCAGCAACATTATGAATCTCACCTGCTGGAGATTCAGTTTATATGCATGGATACAGAACTGCTCAAAGCAAAATGTTTCACCATCCTCGGATGAACACTTTCGGTGCTCTGAGGCGTCTCAGTGCGTTTGGGAAGAGAGCTCATCTCCACAGAGATAAATGTTTTGCAGCGAATTTATTCTCATAAAAAGCTGAAGCCAGAGCCAAGAAGTGGAACAATTTCTGATTAAAAGAATCATCCCAGCTCCCCATCCCAAACAAAATGCCTGCATGGGAAATAAATGATATTGTAATTAAAGTAACAGAAGTTTCAGCTTCAGCAAGGAGACTGTCTGGTATTGGACAGAAACTGCTGGAAATGGACCTGGCAAGCCTCAGCTTTCAGGGCAGTGTTTAGAGACAGGATGGAGGGGTTTGAAGGTGGGCAGGTCCAGTTTTTTTGGGAAGCTTCTCTCCGAGGGTTACAGATTCCCAGTGTTTTTACCTTGGCTCCTCCAGGTCTGCCTGTGTACTCTGTAAAAATCAGCTATGCCTGATGTCCTCAAACGCTACCCTGGGAGTCATTGACTTTGTCACTGCAGACCTTTTGGATTTGTTGTGAGTTCACTTAGTAATATTTATTACAGGCTGTGTATTAGCTGTTATTTTAACAAAATATGACTTTTTTTTGGTTAACTATCCTTTATCCTAAGTAGAACTATCACTGTTTTAGACAACAGCTATATGGTGGCTATCATTCAGAAAATGATAGATTGTGTTTTGGAAATATAATTTCTTGAGTGCAGTTTGCCTCGTGAAAGACAATTTGGTTGTCTTGAATCACTGTAGAACTTTTCCTTTGAAGTGTAAGTTGACACTTCTCCACATTCCCTCATTTAAAAATGTGTCAAAACCCCAAAATGTCCTGTATTTCCCCCCCTGTTTTCAGTGAAAGCACTAAACACTTTCCATTATTTTTTGGAATGGAATTCCTTCCATTCTTAATTTTTTTTTTAAATTTTCTATATCTAAGCCCACCTTTTCATTTATCCATTAGTTGTCTTCTTAATACACAGAAAAATTTATTTCACAGGTACATATTGAGATATGAGTAGAAGTAAAAGGCTGGGGAGAACCGAAGCCTCTGGCAGAGGCATGGCAGCTGACAGGGGATGTGGCACTTTGCATTTTAATTATGAATAGTTTGGTGGTTCTGCAATGTTTGTAGGAATACATTTGCAATAAGAAGTGAGAGCACCTTGTTTGATAGCTTTTATAGTAGTATTAGTTCCTTTAGCCCAACAGAAGTAGCCTGACATCTTTCTTTTTCCTGTTGTTTCTCATTTGGTTTTTCCTATACTGAATGGATATATTCAGAGTCAGCTGAAGCTTGACAAATGCAGCTGTGAAGACTTGTCTTCAAGCTATACTGCAGATTTTTCTCTCGCCTTTCTTTGCTCCAAGAAATACCTGTTCAACTGTTTTTATAGTATTTTTATGATAGGCATTTCAGATACCTGCTGCTGGATAAATAAAACTGCCTTCCTAGCTTCAGGAGGCGGGGATGTTTTTTCATTTGTTTCTCAAAATTTGTTGCAGTGCAGAATGTAGTTGGATGTCATAGTAAAGAAGATGGCCTGGCATGGAATGAGAACATAATTAAAATTTTACTTTTCTCAGGATTTGGAACAAAATGTTGCTTAAACCTTTTTCTTAGAGATATTATACCTAACAAGCTCTCTTGAGAGAGGTGGGGGTAGAGCAGCAAAGCTATCAACAAAAATACGGAACGGCTGCGTTCCCTGGGGTTTGCTTAAATTTGAAAGTAGATAGGAACTGTGAAGAAATATAGTGCAATCTGGTAAAGAAACTGCAGTACAACTCCAGTGGCCTCAGACACAGTAATGTACCAGTGTAAAGATCTCGTATTAACCTGAAAAATAGGTAGCAACATAAAACACTCTAAAGTTTCTTCTTTACATTTGTCCTTGATGCATCGTCTTCAATGCCTTGTGGTGGTGAGATCCATTTATGCTGTAAACGCTGGGGAGTGGAAATCAGGTCTTTTTACTTGCTGTGGGAAAGGCCCTTTGAACCTTTTCTGGGCTGCCTATGTTAGAGTTTGACATGCTAGGTTCCAAATGACCACTGAGCTAGAACAGCAGTCAAATTATGCTACGTTCTTGGTCTTCATTTAATGGCAAGTTGAGGTTTACTAAGTCATTGAAGCCACTTGTGGTGTGATATTTTCTGTCCTTGCCCACATGAATGTACCTGATGGAATCATAACAGTGATGGTTTAGGATTTGAAGCAAAGTAAGTAATTCTTGATAGTTTCAGATGTTTGGTGTTTGGGTTTTTTTTTTTTTTTTTGATAATCTGGAATGCTTGTTAATCCATGCAATATTTGTTTTATTATAATCCTTTCTCAGAATTTGTGAATGCCTTCCATACAGAATCAGCAGTAATGGTTTTACAGAGCTTTTCATTTTACTTCTGAAATTCTGATTGAGAAGTAGCAGTTCTTCTGTTTGTTGTTTTGAGGAGGAACCGGTACAGGGTTCATAGTAAAAAGTATGCTTGAATTTGTGCAAATTGATGCTTTCCAAGTCTGACGTAGATTTTTTTTGAGAAATCCCCTTGAGTTACAGTCACCATTGTTCTCCATTCAAATACACTTGAAAATCTGGAATCAGGTTATTGATGTCTGACATATCGGACAATTATGAGAAGTGTAACTTGCAAGAATTGATCTGCATTTTACATAAGGGCCCCTGAAGTCTTGGAGCCTGCAGTTCAATCTGAACATAAAAATTCCTTCAGAAAATTGATTGGGTTTTGTCACTATTAATATTTTAAAGGATTTATTATAGTTTGATTTTTTTTTTTTCAAGCATTGAGCCGTTTTCTTGTACCCTCTAATCTTGTGGGTATTTTCCTTGGAGAAGAAATGGTCTGGTGTGAAGGAGGTTACAGTACATTGGCATTCTGGTCACACTGTTTTGTGTGCACATACCTGCAGGAGGATATTACTACAGACAATTCTGGCTTGACAGAAAAGGTGTATCTACAAGGTGGCTTGAAATGTCTTTGTGGTTCAGGGCCCCAAGCTGGTGAGGGATGTGCTCTGTCAGTCTCTACATGTGTATGTGCAAGAAGGGGATGTTGCCAGATCGTTTTACTCTTATTAAATATTAGATATGCCTTTTAAAAATAGAGAATTATTATTAGTTATAAGAGATAAATTTAGATAGTTTGGATAGATATAGTTAATAACTTGTAACTAGATATAGTTTATAACTTATAGATATCTATAACTTAACAGACAGATATAAGTTTGGAGCTTATATTCTGAGTTCTAAAATACTGACTTTATTTGAAATAACTGTGTAAGCCTCATTTGATAATGTAACAAAATTCATGATTCTCATGTATTAAATATTAGCATCAGTAAAGTTCAATGTGTGTTTGATTGTAAGGATTTTATTTCAGAACAACCCCCTTTGTTGGTGCAATATTGTATTAGTGTGCTGTGCTGAACAATTCAATCTGAGCTTCCCTCTTGCACAGAACTCTTCATGAGGATACAGCCATAAGTTTTTTTCTCACTTTTTCTGTTTTATTTCATTAATATTAGAGGGATTTAATTGATGTTATATTTGTGGTAAGCTGAATTAGAATCAGGTTCATTTTTTATTTATTTCTAGGTTTTCATTGACTTTTTTTGTTTGTTTGTTTGTTTCATGGTTTGGCTGAAGCTTAAAAGGTCATCTCAATAGAAAGAATATGGAAGATACGAGTAGAAAAAGTGAAATTTTGTCTTAAAGCTCTTGTGGTTTTGAAGTTCAATAGGCGTGAACAGTAGAAGCAAACTGTTACTAAATAGTGTCTCTTGCATCTAAAACATTCACATTAAGGTATTGATTTTAATCTTCCACAAAAATCCAGATAGCCAATGTGCTGATATTGCTGCTCTGAGTGTTAATTAACTTATGGCTCTAACATAATGGAAGTTGCAGTTTATTTGAGTGAAGCTGTTGCTTTATTTATTTATTTATTTATTTATTTATTTATTTATTTATTTATTGCTCCCATGGCAAAACTTTGGGAGATTTCTGTGCTGATGTGTGATGGAACTGGTGAGAAAGGTGGCCTGATGGGCAGTGCCCAGCCCAGGGTTCTCTGTGGGCACTGGAGATGGGCACACTTCATTCTGCCAACTGCATCTTTCTGCTTTTGTTGGGAATGTTTTTCTGGGAGCTTTGCTCTAGCAGGTTTCTCTTTTTCTCAAAATCAGCACATTCATTTTTTTTCCACTACACTCTCATATCCCTCGTGTTTCTAATTAACATTTGAAAATCGCTGCCTGTCCTTCGTTCTGCATAATCTGTGCTTGTTTTCATTCCAGCAGCACACCTGTACTGCAAATGCAACACCAATTAATTGTCTTTTCAGTAGTTTAAAATAAATAGTGTCCATGTATGGGCTTATTCTCAAACCATAATATATTCAGTATTTTTTATCTGACAGGCCTTGAGTTCTAGGAGGTGGATTTAGCAAAAGTTTTAAACTCTGTTTAGGCTGAGTAAGCAGGTATCTTTGTCTAATCAGTTAAACACACCATGCTTCTTTATAGCTCTCTACAGGAGTAAAGAATTAAAAAAGTTTAGCAGTGAATAAATGTCTCAAAAGAGATCTATTTTTCCTTGAAATGTGCTTCACCTAGAAAAATATTCTTAATCTGCAGTTTTCTTGTTTGCTGTTAGGTTACCAAATCATATGTGTATACGAATTTCAAAAGCAGAGATGAAATCACTGAAAATATTTTAATTCCTTTTGCTTTCAGTTTAATTGTACTGCTTTTTTTTTTTTCTCTTAAACTTGATAATCTAAAATAATTGCAGTAATGCAGTAAGGGATAAGGTAAAGGCAAATTATAGCTAAATACTTTAAAATAATAAAAGCTTTATGGCTTGAAATTTGCTTTATAAGTTTTCAGAGCTATCTAATTTCCTCAAAAAGATCTCTGGAGTGTATAATCACCCTTATTAAAAAAAAATCAGAACTATTTATCTTTTCTGAGGAGGAGAAAAGTATGACTTAACCTAAGAATTCATGCAGAGAATAGCATATAGAAACATGTTGATACCAATAACATAATGAAAAAGAGGAGCTTTTTTTTTTTTTTCAGAAAACATCAGGCTAAGAGCAGCAAAATAAAAGACAGATTTTCATATAAATTCATTTTTTAAGGACTTCGTTTGAATTTTAGCGTAGGTTTTCTGATGCAAGAAAGGCTTTTGGTAATATGATTTAAGTATTGTCTTGGCTTCTTGCTCTCCTGCTTAGTTAGATAATCTCTGACCCTGAGGAAGAAGATGAGAATTTACAGAGATATGTGGCTCTCTCTGAGAGCTGTGAAACAGGGAATTGTCCAAAGCTGCTGGGCTGGAAGTTAATTAATATAACCCTGTAAGTAATTCTCCCTATACGAGGGCAGTGGCACCTTGGTTCCAAAAAGTGGTTGGTCTTTAAGCACTTTTGGCATCCCAGTGTGTGCTTGTGTGACATAAGTTCAATGTCTGTACTTTCATTTCAGAACATGCAACTGATTTTGTAACTTCAAACAAACCCCAGTCCCTGCATTTGGAATTTTAAAAATCTATCAGTGTTTCTTTTTTTTTTTTTTTTTTTTTAAGAAAAAAAAAATCAGTATGTACTGTAGCTGATCTCTTAAAAAAAGTATTTCACAGCCCCCCCCCCCCCCCATGAAAACTCTGAAATTGCATCTTGACAAGACTCTTGAAATTGCATCTTCTCTGTTATCACTCAAAACTGATGGATGAGATGCAATGTTATGACTTGACAAGCTTAAGTACAAAATTATTGATCTCTGAACTGCAGCAGAGCTCCTAAGGATAATCTCCGAGTATATATTTGGCATTGAGTAGTATTCAGCACTTGTTGCTTTTGCTGCACATTATTTCTTTGTGGATAATTTAGCCAGTTGCCAGAACTTCTTTGACAGCTCTGTCTTCCCAAGTTTCCTTTTGCATGGAAGAAATTTTGGGGCCAGTTTTTCGCCTCAAAACTGACATGAACTGATAACTGTGTTTTGAAATTGAGAGGATTTATCAAATGCTTGAAATTTAGGCATAAGCTGGAAATTCAGCCTATGTACTAAGTGCATGGAATAAATGTGTTCAGTAGTTTTGTGTGTCTGGAGGTCACAGCTATAGACAGAGAGATCCAAACCAGTAATTGACCAATTTATAATTTGCTGTTGGTTTGAATATTGAAATGAAGGTTGTATATCACTGTGAGAGATGTGATCTAGCTCATCCAGATGCATGGAGGCTGAATGGAGAAATCGCTGAGTTAAATTCTTTGGCCTGTGCAATGTAAAAAGGTCAGTCTGGGTGATCACAGTTGCCCTCTAAAATGCTGGTTGTCAAAAATGAAGAAGGATGCATTAGAGAAAGCATGAAACAGGGCTTGTTAGAAATAAAGTGTCAATAGATAACATGGAATAAGCAGATAATTGTCAATTTATGCAATTAGAATTTTTTTAGAAAAACTGATGAAAAAATTGCTGGCTTCATGGAAGCATAAAGTAACATTAGTTTATCTTGCTGAACAAAAAACCCAACCTTTTTAACTTTAACACATAGATCAAGTTGGCTGTTGCAGTTCTATGAGATCTGCAGAACTGAGGGACTGTCTCTGCCCTTCCGTCCATATTTTGTATACAAAACAGGACGCCCTGTATAAAGTTTTTGTTTCAGCTCCAGTGTGCTTAAATAATCTGGTGGCCTGGGGAAGAGGAAAATTGAAAAGGAAGGTTGAGGAATCTGAAACAAGCTCCCAAACAAAAAGCCTGAATGTGGCTGCGTGCACACCTGCACTTGGTTTGTTTTGTGCATTGTTGCACCTGAGTGGAATCAATAAAAGAAACCTTTCTTAGCTACTTATTTTCCAAAGAGTTTCAAATACCTGTGAATTCAGAACCTAATCAGCCTTAGCTAAGGAAAACTTAATTAGATCCTTAGCAATATCAGAGTTACACAAAAAAATGCTGAAATCAAGAAAATTGTCAGTGTCCCAGGCATCTTGATCAGGAAGAAATAATTTCATGTAAGTGTAAATGCAAATGCCTTTAAATCAAATGGATATTCTTTAACATAGGGAATATTTGTCTTACTTTCTGGATGTTTTCCCTATTCCCCTTTGTTGATGCAGGAGAAAGGTACTGCTTGTCTGAGAGGACGTTGCAGCTTCTCCCGCAAAATACCCCTAAACAGGACAGGGAGTGACCTAGGAAAATGTCATTTTGTTCATTGGTTAGTAACCCTGAATAACTCAGTTTAACCTTAGATTACCTGGGAGCTTAGATTGTATTTTAAGAATACTTTAACTTTTTAATTAATGGCATAGTTTTCCTGTTTGGCTTAAAATGAACTGCTGGTCTTTGTCCAGTTCTTTTCCATGGAGCTCCGTGTGGGAAGCAGCTATCTGCTCAAAAACAAGCTTACAGAAGTAATGCCTTGATTTGTGTGGGAAATACACTGGGTTACCTGTCATGAGCCCTAATCCCCTTAAAATACATCAGAATTTAGTGATGACTCTTCCCATACCTAGAAATATTTAAACAGGGACCCATAGGAAGATTGAACAGAGTAAAGCAAATTGAATTTGGTTTAAGAATTCATCCCTTTTTGTCCTACATATCTAATTCATTTTTCTCAAATGCTGTTCATATTGTGTTGCATATTAATTGCATATTCTATGTTCTTTATTCATAATATACCACTGATAATAACAGAAAATTAAATTTTTAATTCCCAGTGATACCTTAATTTAATGTTCCAGTTTCTTCTCTTCTTTAACTAATCTTCTGTTCTCTGAACAAATTTGATTAAAATCATTACATTTATTAAGAAGAAATGTGCTAAAATGTATCACTTTGGTCCCACAGAGTATTAAAAATTCCTTTCCTAAAGCATGTCTTTCGGTGGATGGCAGATTTTAGGCAATGAAATGGCTGATTAAAGCTCAGAAATCACTAGGATATTGAAAAGTGGGAGAAATAACTTGCTTTAGTTAGCGCTTTCTCATTTTACAGGTAAGCCATTCCTTCTTACTCTTGTCTCCTGATGCTGTAGTAATTATGAATTTGTGAGATTTGGGATAGGATGTGGGACACAGAGGAGTGATTTCAGACTCCTGTCTTTCCTTTGCTGGGGGACCTTGCAGGTAAGTGCTGAGGAGAACTCCCCTGAGCTCTGTTCCCTTCTGTGCTGGGCTGGGCAGAGTCAGGACAGCAGCTCCAGAGTGGGACAATGCAGCCCTTGGGCTTTTGTGTTTGTACCAGACAAAAATGGTGTTTACATTTAGATGTATTGTAGCATGTAACTTTATGTTGATTTTGATACTTTGGTTTGGATTAAAGTGTTAGTGGTTTAGCCTTCTTAGTTTTCTGTTGAATGATGTGATTATCGTGGCCCGTTTGATGTTATGCATATCTGTGTAATTAGGATGTTGTAATCTTCTTTCTTGGTCTCTGATACTGAGTTAATAATACCTCCTTAGGAAGTCTGATACAATACTGTTAACTGGGTGGGTAAGGAGGAGTTCCTTTATCAGTGAACAGAATTTAAGCATAGGTCCTTTTCCAAACCAGCAATATAAAGATATGCTTTTGAAATACTTGCATTTATTTTTGTGGTTGTCCCTCTCAGTTCTCACTGTATGGCTGATTAACTGCATTCAAAACACGATTTGCTGCCTGTATAGTGACAAAACTTTTTTGAAAATGTGAGTTAATGAAATTTAATGCTGTCTGTGCTGGCTTTTTTAAGTCCTTTGAGCACCCATTAAGTAGGTTAGCTGCTCACTTGTAAGGCTCTTTCAGCAGTGAATTAGAAAGCATCTGCTTTTACTGTGTGCACTGTCATCTCATAGCCATAGTAATTTTCTCATATTCTTTTCTAATTTTATCTCCTTCTGCTCCCTGGGCCTTAATTCTGCAAATTCATGATATTAATTTTGTGATGCTATAACTTGGTGCACATTCCACTAACTCTCCCAGGCTGCTCCAAGCCCTGTTGAGGCTGGCCTTGGACACCTCTGGGGATGGGGCAGCTTCTCTGGGCACCTTGTGCCAGGCCCTCCCCACCCTCACAGAAAAGAATTTTTTCCTAATGTCTAATCTAAATCTACTCCCTTTCAATTTGAAGAAATATTGCAAACTAATAACATTTCTAGGTACTTAATTATCTTCCATGTCAGACAATGAATTGAGTGCAATGTTCCTTAATATTTATAGATGTATAGCCTGCTTACATTCTGAAAAATTCCTTGACATGATATGCTCTCATTATAAAAGCTTAGACATTTGTAAGTAGTGGGAAAATCAAGAATACTTGACTTAGTCCAGTGTAGGGCCCTATTTTTACAAGGTGTTATACAAACAGAAGAGAAATTCCATCGTCCATAGAGCTGGGTTTGTAAGTACACCAGGCAGGCACAGGGTCTGAGCAGGAGCACAGAGGATACAGACCCACCTATGTTTTCCTGGCAGGTCCTTGCAAAACCCCAGATGTGTGAATGGGAATTCATTGGGCAGTGATGCTGGATGTGAATTAGTGAGCCTGCTATTGCATTATGTTAACATCAGGAGGCCTTTACTGAGAACCTGATCTCTACTGTGCTTTATTGCCAAGAATCATTCCATAAAAAGATACTTGTCCAAAATAACTTGCATATTAGATTTGATAAACTGCAATTTGATAAGCTGATGGAACAGAAAATGATATTGGGAAGTGTATGGTAGAGCAGTGCAGTAGTAAGGTTATAAATTAAATAAATTTATTTGAGGTTGCATAATAGATTTTAGGAGTAGATCAACATCTGTGCCTGGCTTTTATCCAAAGTAGTTTGGTTGTAGTTCTTGACTGATGATGTTTAACAATTTTTATTTGAGTTTCAGGTAATTGAAGAGTTTATAGTTAAATTCTCACCTTTGTGCTTATAGCTGTTGAGTGTTAATGTGGTTTTGCAGGATAAATGTTGGTAAGTGGAAAAACATTATTTTCTATTATGAGGAATAGTAGAATTTTAAGGTTCCATTTCTATGTGTAGGAGCATCCTGTATACCCTTAAGAAGCAGACTACAGACATACATCCAGTGCTCTGGAAAAAGAGATGTTTGGTGTAAACACCAGCCAGGAAAGAATGAACTTTTTGGAGGTCTTTGTTAATGAGTATAGATGCGCTGAAAGATAATAAATGATTGTATTTTTGATAGAGTTAAAAGAAATACCCAAATAAAGCTTTTACATTGTAGAACAGATGCATCAAGTTGGTTTTTTAGCTGGTTAATATGGCATATTGATATAATGAATTATGCTAGTTAATGACCTGGAGATTTTTCAGGGGCTTGCATTCTGTCTTTTTCAGAAAATATAAAGGGGAAGCTGGAGGCTTCCCCGTAAAGAGGTAAAACAATGGGCAGAAGGAAGGATGGTGTAGTTACATATGAGAATAACATTTTAGCCACACTGCCTTGTGGAAAGGTTCCATTATGCTGCCAGTGCACATTCCTGCAGTGTGGAGATGTGTGGGGGTCTCACCATACACCACTCCTGGTCTCTTATCTGGCCAAGAGTCTATAAACACTTAGAATAATAATTCTGTGTGCTCTTCAGTGCTGACAGCTGAGACTTTTTGCTAAGATACCTTGACAGTGCTTGTATTAAGCACCCAGGGCCAGGCACTCCATTAAGTTTTTGTGAAATGAACTGTCTATTCTTGCTGTCTGGCTAATCCTGGCAGTATTTAGGAGCTGGAATCCTCTCCAGTGAGCCCCTTCAGCCACCTGACAGGTTGGGTCAGGGTGGTTTCAGTGGAGGCTTCAGGGCACAGAAGACTTGGAAAGACAAGATTGGATGTTTTAAACAGTGGTCAGAGTATAATGTGGAAGAAGACCAAGTTGTCTGAAATGAAAATAGACAAAAAGGTAATTTTATTTTGGATACACAGTCAGTGGCCATGTGGAAGGTGCTCTGTGGAGATGTGTGTGTATCACTCAAATCTCCTATGGTGTTGCTCTGTGTGATGTAGACATTACACTAGGTAAGTTTGAAAACACAGTGATTTTCTGAGTTGGGATTTTCATTTCTTTATTGAAGAGAAATACTGATAGAGTTGAATTATATCTATAATTTCAAATCTAGGCATTTATAGGCAAATGATAAATAGAATTGGCATTTGATTGTTGGTGTCTTCATTAAATACATGGAAGAAATTGCAGAATGAGGTTCCCTTCCTTGGTATCTCTGCTGTGTCAGGGTGCTGAGTGTTGTGGTTGAGCTCCTGCCTGGACTGGATGCTACAGCATTACAGATTCTCCAGGAATGCAGTGGAATTACCTTGGCCTCTGGGTACATGGGTTAGTTCATCAGGGTCTCTCAGTGACACTGTTAAAGACTTTAAATTCCTGCTCACTTCCCAAAGGTGAAACATGAATAGCACCTACTGTATGGAATTGTAGAACATAAAATTTTCTGTGATTTTTAGGAAAATGTTATTAAAGTCTGGATTTAAAGGCATTTTCTGCATGTATAGATCCACTTGTGCAAGCACAACAGTTAAATATACTAGAGAGTTTACTGAGTATTATACTAAAATCAGTGTACTTCTGGAATCTGGATTTGGTTTTAAAACAATTTCCCCATACAGTGTAAATTACAAAAACAGAAATAAGGATTTGGAAACTTTAAAAACTCAACTTGATATGTTTGAGTTGCACATATGACTTAAATCACTGCATCATGTCTGGGCTATTCTACTTGGGCATTGCAAGAATTTGAAATTAGAGAATGCTACATGTTAGCAGAAAAGCAGGAACACAGAGGTGAAACAAACGTTGGAGTTCTAATGGAAATTCTGAGTTCTTTTAATTTCCTTATAAATCTGTCTGGTGTTGCTGCATTCATTCTTACATAATTAAGTAGTTATATATATTAATGTAGGAAATTATTTAGATTAGTGTTTGATACTCTTGTGAGCTGTGGTTCACACAAATCAGCCTTGAGGATGTGAAGACAGTGTTTCACAATTTTCATCAGGAAAACAGTTATTTTCACAGCTTTATTAACATAACCGTAAAGCTTTGCGCACCCTGTGCTAAATTCTGGCATGAAACTTCTCACCATAGGAGAATACACAACTTTTTAACACCTGATTTAACACTTCCCCACCCCATACTTCAGAGTCTGAAAAATGGAACTTGGCAGACTTACAGTATAATATGTGTGTTAGAACATGCATCTCAGGCCATGTGTATGTGTTTGTCTGTTTAAAGTGTTGAGAGTGATGAAACAATTTATTTATGTGTGGAAAAACCACACAGTGGATATTAAAAAGAGCGACTCTTGGGAAAGTCTGAAAGAATAAGGAGCCACAGGCAAATAACTGGCTTAACACAAGGAAATGTGCACTGAAAAGGAAGGATTTAGCAATTGAAGATGGGATTATCACATGATGAGTTGCAGCTGGTTCAGGAGAAGGACTGACACTGAAACTAAGCCTGATTGTTCAGAGCCTGCCAGAGGGTAGAGGAACGGAAGGAAAACTTCTTGGCTGAAGTTGTGGATGAGTTTTCTTGCAGCCCAGGTGTGCCATCAGGATGCCCTGTGTTTGGAGGCAGGCTGTGGTTTGTTTCCAGGATGTATTCTGCACTCTCAGCCTGGGTTTATCTGGAGTGTAGCTGCTGTCTGACATGACCAGCATTACCCAGATGTGAGAGAGGCTCCAGCTACACCCGCGTGCCACCCAGGGCTGAGCTGCTCTGGCAGTGCTGGTGTGATGCTGGTGTTACTGCCTGGGCCAGCAGTTTGCTCTGGGTGAGTTAGAGCCGTAATTCACACCAGATGCTGATGCCTCACATTTTACCTTTTAGATTTTTCAAATTCTGTACTGCTTTAGTGTGTGGCTCTGAGCTTCATATTAGGGGATGATGAATTCTCTTCACAGAGGAGGGAGACAAAACAATTCCTTCTCTAGCTGGGGACCAAGGACAAATGATCCAGATCTCAGGCCCAAAAACAGAAACAATGTGGACTGAAGAGTGAAAAACAAGAAGGATGGGACTTCATTGGCTGGAGTCGTAATTAGACAATTAACTCCAATATGCAAATAGAGCAGAACTTATAAAAGTGTAAGACCCCATGACCAGTTGTCCATTTTTGTGGCCACTTTGGGTTCATCTGGGGTGTAGCCCTGGCTGGGCTCTTGTGCTGCCCAAGGTGGAACTGTTGAAGCCTCCTAAAAAATCCCTACTTTATTCTTTAAATCTGTCTCTGTTCTAAGTCTCTGCTCTAACTCAGGCTGCACAAGGCATCAGTGCAGGTCCCAGTTCTGCACTGAAACCCGAGCAGGAGGAAACGCCACCACCCACGGCCGTTTAGCAGGGGACACTCATGGGGTGGAGAGGGAACAAAGAGAGCTCTGTGTGGGTCCCTGCATCCCCCTGAGCATTCATTTGTAGCCAGTTATCCATGACATGCCTCATGCCTTTCTTCCTTCATTTCTTCTTCCAAACTATCTATCTGGATGAGTGTGGGCGTGCAAATGAGGTTTTGATCTCCTTCGTTCTCTGCAGAAGTAACTGTTGATGCCAGATTTTGTAAAACTTGTTTTTGTTCATGCTGAGATACTTACATGTCAATATTCTTCTTGAAAGAATATTTTCTTAACAAGCCCTGATAATGGAAATACCTGTAAAAGGTATCTGCCTGCATCAGTGTAATTAGAACTTGGATTAAGGGGTGGGGAGGAATACATACCACTTTTAAACTTAGATTTTAAACCATGAAATGAAAAGACTTGAATTTCTTACTTTTGGCAGGGAAGGAGTTTCAACAGTAGTATAATATTCTGATCTTGAGAACAGAGATTCTTCGTCATAAATTGGAACCAATGCTTCCCTATTGAGTGTATACTTGGACTGTTTCAAAAGAATTATTTTTTTGGCTATATTCTTAAATTGCACTTTTCAGGCTCCGTTTTTATTCTTCATAGAATTATGTTTATTTTTATTTTTGAAAGCAAGAGTCACATCACCTTTTTATACAGCCTCATGGATTTTGATGATAATTTTAACATTAAATGGATGCTGACTATTAAAAATCTGTTAATGAGTATCAATTAGTTCATATTCCTAAACCATTATTGAATTGCCAAGTGGTTTATGATTTTTGGTAATGAAGGCTGGATGCCACTATGTGATCAGAGTCCAGGTGTTCAAAGCAAGGAAACCAGTGCATGGGACTAAGTACTGCATGCCTCATACATTTTCAGAAAATACCTGCCATATCCCAAAGAAATCTTGAGACTGCCTTAAGTTTTGGTGTTTAAGAAGAAGACCATGTGTATATTGCATGAGATAGTTTATTGTGCCCCTCTTGTGTATTTTTTAACCCTCCAGATTAATTTTCTAAACCTTGCAAGCATGAATTTGAGATATTAAAATAAGAAATAAAATCATATCACTCCATAATTTGGAGTTCAAAGAAAAATGGCCTCTTTTTGTGACAAAGCTCCTGGAATATTGGAGAGTTGATGGCTCTTTCCCTTTGGCATACCCTGCATTTAAATAACGAGGGAAAAAAAAAAAAAAAAAAAAAGAAGACAGTTGGTTTAACTGGGACACTTGACAGACAAGGTTTAAATTAGAGAGAAGTGTGATTCTTTTGTCAGTCTCTGTTACCTTGTAGTCTCATAAATTAACTGTTCTTAAGTACTAATGACCTAGCAAAGGCAGATGTTGTATCCAGCTGTTAAATGGTTTTTTAATGCTTCCTTTTATACAGAGACAGTTAATTCCAGAGTAAAGCCTAAAACCATTTCAGGGAAGAAATTTCTAATGTAGTCCTCAGATGACTAACAAGAGCAATAGGAGTAAGTAAAAATGATGAACATCTGATGTTAACTACTGATTTTGAGCCATCCCCCTATCCAGAGGTGACAAGACCTCTGTGTAGGGAAGGAGGAAAGGAAAGTTGGGCTGGGGACACCCAGAGCTTTGCTGCCTTAGGCTCTCCAGCAGGAGAATTGAGCATTGTGAAACACGAGTTCACTCCGAGTCCTGTGTGGGATTTTTGGGACCACAACATAGGAGACAGAGCTGTTCCTATTGCTCCTGTTTCCTTCTGCAGGTTGAAAGTGCTTGGATGGAGCTCTGAGCAGCCTGGTCCAGTGGAAGGTGTCCCTGCCATGGCAGGGGGGTTGGAATGAGACGGGCTTTAAGATCCCTTCCAACCCAAACCATCTGTGGTTCTCTGACTGAAAACATGGAAATGCATTATATTGAATTGCAGTAGAGCTATTACTCTAAAAAAAAAGTATTTTTTTTCACGTAGACTTTTTTTATTCTTTGAGGTGTTACTAATGGGCCAACAAACAGAAAAAAGCTGCAAATCTTTGGTCTTAAGTTTAGCCTGTGACAGATTGCAGGCACAGCAGATTTGTAATTTTTATTTCAGTACCACATAGTTTTGTAACTAGTTTTAAGTACACTGTACAAACTTTGTCACTTATAAAAACAAAGGTATGTTTTCACACTGCTTTCATCTCATACTGGCTTCTTTCTATCGTAGTGTCACATCATCCACTTGAAATATTTTCGTAATAGTCATGTTATTTTTTAGTCTGTGTCTTCTTTTATATTCCTCCTAATTGTGTCAGAAAGCAATCATAAAAATGATTTATTTTCACTCCATATGGAAGTTTGTGGGTATTCAGAAAGATTATATGAAAGTTTTAGTGCTGATTTCATTAGCTGTGATCCTGTTCTTAGTAAAATCCTCACTGGGAGAACCAGTAAAATAACGTCAGAGGATTTTTATGTGTGTGGAATTACGTAATTTGTTTTGTAATTACAATGAATACAGAAGCAGGGAAAAAACACCCTTTTTCATTAATTATTACACAGGAAAACAAAACATTTAATATTTTAAAAATTTTTAGGTTGTGGGGGAGCATTGGGAATGATGCCATGTCAAATATTTATCCATCCCTTCCGGACAGCGTGGTGTGTGAGGTAAGAAAGAAAATGCATTTAGAACAGCAGAAAACATTTCTTGCCACATTACGCATCAATCATTCTCACAGGGAGGAAAAAAATGTGCCCTGCATTACTTAAAGGTGCTGGGAAGTAGGATGGTGCTTAATTCTGTTACGGGAACAAATCATTTTGCCCTTCCTGTAGCAGGTCAGTGTTTTTGCAGCTGCTTTTTGTCCCTGACTATACCTTACGTGGCTGTCACTGGAAACTCAGTGGTTACCAATAATCCAGTTTTGTATTTGTCACTCCTGAGAAAATGTGGAGCAGAGCTGAGCAGAGAGGTTTCCTCTGCTGAGAAGGGACCTCTGAGGGATCCTCATGGATGGAGGTGTCCTTTGACTGGAGGAGAAGTGTGTTCAGCCCTGCTGAATGGAACAAATTGAATCATTCAGTGTTTGAAAATAAAAAACTTGGGTTTGAATAATCAGGGCCTTGATCAACATCCCTGAGCTGTGCAAATGGTTTTTTGGGCTTGTGTCCGTGTGTGCAGAGCTGGTGTGCAGGCTGCTCTGGTGTGCAGGCTGCTCTGCTGCAGGTCACAGTCCCCAAGGAAGGTTTCGTGGTCCTCTGTCCCTGTCAGTCAGAGTGTCTCAGCCTCTTCCTGACCTGGGATTTTAGCCTGCAACTTGCTTCAAGGAATAAAGGAATGAATACAAATGCAGCTGTGTGGAAACAGTAATGCGGCATGGTTCTTCCTTACAATAAATACAGTGGGCTGATTAATTCTCTTGACAGTTTCCTTATGCCACTGACCAAAATAACATTGCTCTTATCTGTGTCTGTTCCACCAAGCTTATCTCATATCAGGCAGTTCAACTCTGCCCGAATGAAATATTCTTGATGCTTATGGTTGCATTCAGAATTACTTTTGCAAATCAGTTTGAAGCAATGACCTGTTTACCCAGGGGTAAGGTGAAAATCTCCTGTACTTCTTTACATTTAAAAAAGGAAAAATGGAGTATGCATTAACAAGTGAGTGATGCCAAAAGCTGTCAGACTTCTGGGCTGTGTCTGCCCCTGTTATCAATTGCATAGAGGATTTGTGGATCTTAAAATAGGGTGTTTTATTCACCAGGTAAATCAGGTTCACTGCTGATTTATACTGATGTTCTGCTCGAGACCACCCACCTGGGAATGCTGAGCGGATTGGGATTTCTGTAGCCAGAGAGGAGCAGCCTCACATTCCCAAACCCTGGTCCTCATGGAGTCCTGGTCTGGTGGGAGATGCCCCTGAGAGATGTCCCTGCCCATGGCAGAGTGGTGGAACTCCCTGAACCCTCAGGACCCTCCCAACCCACCCAGCTGGGGAGCTGTTTGTGCAGTGGCACGCTTTGGTTTGGAGGAAAAGGCTTCTGAAATGGTGTTAGACTAAATGTTACTGTGTGAATTATTTGCTTTGTGGATTTTTTTCCCCTCGGTGACATTAATCCAGTTTTAAGCATGTGAAACTTCTGTGAAATTGCAGCAGTTTTACTTAGTTTGCTGTAAAAAAAGTCTCATATCAGGAGGAAAGCAGGAGGCTGTGGATGCTTTGTGGCCATGATATTAACTTGTATTTAGCTGCAATGAGAAAAGCTCTTAAGCAGTGTTTAATTCTGAGCACAATAATCCTTGTGGTTGTCAGTGAAACTAAATACAAGTTATTCACCTGCTTCGTGTCTAGTATACCTGGAGTGGTTTGTAAAGGATTGTGTAATACCCAGGTCCATACAGTTTTGGCAGATCATACTTCTTTGTCACATCATCTGTAATTGAATATTGAAAATAGAATTTCTGATAATGCAGCAGGCTGGGAAAAATAGGCAAATAAGTTATTTCTAGGTCCCTAGTTACGTCTAGGTCTGAGAAAACTACTGTGAAAGCTCAAATTAAATGCTGGAATATTGGAAAGGTTCTCTCTTAATTTCCTACACCCTTCTCTATTCTGCTAAAACATGTTTCTCTGGGTGGGATCTGTATGCAGTGGGCTTCTGTGCCAGAATTTCTTGCTCTTGTGTGGCAATCCAGCCCGTGTCTTGCTGAAGTGAAGTTTTGTTTCAGTGTGGTGGGACTGTGCTGTGCTGCTTGGTTTATCTGCTTTTGTAGCAGTGTTCCTAATAGAATGCTTCTCTTTCTGAAGAACAATGATATTTGTGAGTATTTCTGCTGCTTTTTAATATCAAAACCATGACCATCACCGGGACCACCCTTGTTACTTGCTATAAAGTGACTGGCAGCACTTGCTGAAGCCAAGTGGCTGAAATAAAGCAAGTCAACAAAATCAAAAAATAACAACAACACAAAAAAACAACAACAAATACCCCAAACAAACAAAAATCCCCAAAACAAACAAAAAACCCCACCAAAAACCTCCCCAGAACCCTGAAAAAATATTTCTTGCAGAAAGAAATTCACACCATCTCTCAAAACTTAGATCTTATCTGGTTGAGTGCTGCAGATGTAGTTGTATGTACAAAATGTGCTTTGTTCAGCTGTTGAATAATTAAGAACTTGCTGTAGGATGAGTTAAATGTTTTAAATTGCCCTATGTCAAGGGGAGTTCAAAGAATTGACCTGTATGAAAGGAATTTGTGCAAAAGCCAGAACTTTGATAGAAATCTCTCTAAACACCCTCAAAATCTGCAAGGGTTCTCTGTATTGACTAGTTTCCTTAAAAATACTGCTGAATATTCCTTGTAAAGATGTAACAAAATGACTTTGCTTGTTCCTGAGTTTTAATTTCAGGGTAATAATAACGTTAAAAACAAAAGAACAAACCCAGCCCTCAAAAGGAACATGCCAAAAAAAAACCCTATTAATTTTTGATTTGAGCACAGTATTTCAGACAAACAGCCTATTACTTGGCCATTCCTAGTTACTGTATTTGTTCATCATAGAGGTTTTTGCCACCGCTACCATTCCATGAAGCTTGAAAAAAAGCTCTGTGGCTGCAAAGAAAAATATTTTTAAGGAAAAAATATGTAGATCCAACCAGTTCTGAGGGGGCTTAAAGGGTACAACTGGATGTTCCTTGAGCAATGACCATAAACTTTGGCCTTTCAGTGTAACATTGCTTCCACAAAAAACAATTTACCTTGACAGTGCCTGATTAAGTGTTTACACCATCAAGGAACTTTTAATTTTCTTGTGGTGATGGTAATAAAGTAACTGTTCTTTTCTCTGCTGCTCTGCAGTTCTGTGGAGGAGAACTATTTAAGGGCACAATACTTATTTCACTGAGGAGTTGCATCAAAAATACAAAAATGAAAGCACTGCCATGGTGATAGAGGGTTATATTCAAAGGCATCAAATAAAATTTATATTGGAGGAACTGTCAGTGAAAAGGGTAATTAAACAAGATCCTTGCACACCCTGTTTTGTATTTTTGTCTCTATTAGAATCCAATGAACATGACAGTAAAGGTATTCTTCTGATTAATGACCAATCTGTACGATTGATCCAGCAGATTCAGTTACTGCTTGTGATTGGCTTTCTGTCTATTAACATACTGCTATTCATTTTCTAGTCAAAAATCTAAATATTTCAGAACATCTAAGATTTTAAGGGCTTTGGAGAGGTAAGTGGTTTTGTATGTCTTAGTGACTAAAGAACAATTTAAAAAATGAGGGAAAAACCTTGAGATTTAAAAAAAACCCAAAAACATAAGAAATACATATGTATATATATCTCACATAAATATATACATATTGATAAATATACTACAAATACTTACATTACAATTGCACACAGTCTCTTCACAGCAGTTGGGCACTATTGTGTGCACCACAATATATAAAGGTTCTCTCTGACTCTGTTATTTATTTTATTCTTGATGTGAATTTGACACCTGAGCATCATAAAACACTTACATACTTTGCAGGATGCATTTACAGATTGTGCAGTTTGCCTCACCACCCTCTTCCTTTCTTATTCCCAAGATGGAAATACCGACTTCTCAAGCTTTTCATTCAGTTTCTGACTTGTTCGGTGTTGGTCAATATATGACATAAGTTGTGTGTCAAAATAAAAGATTCTCACCAAACCCTGGAGTGTTGAAGCTGGTGGGACTCTGGCAGGGATGGGAATTGCAGTGGGACTGACTGACACTATTCTCTGCTGACCCCTCACTGTGGCTTCTGTAAAACACTGGACAAACTGTGTAAGACTTTTTTCTCCCATAAATTTATTTTTTAGTGTTTATGAAGCTATGTAGTGATCTTTTTGAACCCTTGTGAATGTCAGTCCACTGCTAGGCTGTCATTCAAAAATAAAGATCGCAGAAAAATCAATTATTAAAACGATGAGGGTGCAGATGTGCAGGCAGATGAATGGTGCAGGTACACCTGATTGTTTCTGCTCTCTGGAATTCCTTATCTAAATCTGGGTGTTGCACTCTGAGCTGGGCTGCAGAAAGCTGATGGAAACTCTGAAATAAAGTTAGTGATTATAGCCCCATGTAGGAAATGTTTTTCTTTCAGTGCTCCTAATGTTTGAGTGAGCTTCTAACATTCCCGATTCTCAGCAGAGTATTAGGCCAAAAGGTTGATTTCTACTCCCATAAACCACTCAGAGTTTACACTTTTCTTTCACATTTGAGGTCTCCATATCTCATTTCATCTCATAGGAAGCAAATGGAATTGAATCCATTACCACCTACGACTTTTTTTTTTCCCAGTTTCCTGTTTAAATTATTTTTGCTGTTTTAATTTTCACATTAGCTTTCTCTTTGATGTAGTAATTGAGTCTTCTTCAGATTAAAAGGGGAAAAAATCATTGAGGAACATGTTTCAGAGATTCAAAAAGAGGTAATTTGTAAAAATGGACCATTTAATAAAACTCTGGATGATTTCTTGTAGGATTTTAGCTCTTTAACATAGTACTATTCATAAAAAGAGCTCTCAAAGGGGTGACAATGCCTCAGAGATTTTATTGGGTAAAGGGTCAAAACTCTGGCCTGTCCTTAGAGAAGGGCAGATCTGTTCTAGCTGCAGTACTGATCATACTGGAGTTCAGTAACTCATCTCCTTGAGTGCAATTCATGTTTGTTAATGACCTGCAATCAGCCTGAACATAACTCCTTAGTGCTTGATTAGTAGAACATTTAAACCTAAGAGAAAATGGCATTAAACATCTTCTGCAGAGGGGCACAGGTGGGTGACTGGGAAAATTTCAAAGCAGATAAGGGATGCTCTTAGTGAGCATCATCACCTGTGCTTGTGCAAAGTGTGATCAGTCCAGGGGTATGGCACAGCAGAGGATCAAAAGTATTGATCCCCAGGTAATTAGGAAGTAATTTGTTTAATTTAGATTTAGTCATAACATCATGGTCATAAATAAAATCATTGCAGGGTGGCAAAAGCCACCGATGACTGGTTGGATTATTTTCTGATTTTAATTTTCTTTTATAAAATAACCCAATATCAGACTTTGTCAGTGTGCTTATGCTCCTTGGTTTGTAGGTGGGACGTGTGAATATGGGAACCCCCTGCAAGAGCCTTGGTGGGGGAGGCTGGACTGGATGGCATCCAGAGGTCCTTCCAACCTTAATGATTCTGTGATTCAGATTTATTAAACAAAAACTGCATACAAGAAGGCCAAAGTGGTTTTGGTGTTTTTTGTTTGTTTTTGGGGATTTTTTTTTTGTTTGTGGTTTGTTTGGCTTTGCTTTTTTCATAATTAGGTGAAGGAAATTATTTTTCTCCAGAGCTGCCTGTGTAATAACCCTTGTGGTTAAATAAAGTGTCTATGGATCTGTGGATAGTAGTAATCATTGTAACTGTTAGCCTAAAGAAGATGCATTTAGCCTTATGAGTGTGTTATTAATAGGGCAACATTACTTAGGGTTGTTGGGAAAATCAGTATTGAAATGCAGTTGCCCTGGGCATTAATATCATTAGAACAAAGTAATGCTCTCTGGTTGGCAGTGGAGGATCATCTATGACAAAGGAAAACTCCTGACTTGCAGAGCAGAGAGTGCTGCAGGGTACAGTGTGCCTCTGCTGAAAGGCTGGGCAGTGGGAATGAAAAAAACCCATGTGAATAATTGACTCCTGTATCCAAGGATACAGGAGTAGGGAAAGGGACAATGAAAAAGACATTTTGCAGTGACACTCTGACACTGATTTTCATAAATCTCCAGTTGTAGTTTGATGAAATGTTTTATTTGCACACCAGGAGTGCTGCTCCATGTGCTCTGGCAGTAGTGGATGTTTATTGTGCTTGGTGGTGAGGGAATGCTGAGAGCTCAGGATTTAGCAAGGGAAGTGGTGGGTACCACACAAGGGACAGTGTTGATTCTGGTGCTACTTTAGAGTTTTAGAATAGCATCAATTTACTGTCTCATTGGGTTGAATCTTCCTGGTGTGTTAGACTAATGCAACTTGTAGCTGCCTGATGGATAGATGGCACCAAAAATATCTCCCAAGTCTCCATTCTGCCACTTGAAAGCTTAAGGTGTAAGAATTTATGGCCGAGTTGCCCAGCTTGTGCCACTGTGGGGCATTCAATTATGGATCTATGAGGCTGGCTTGGTGTTTTTCATTTTCTAAACTTCCACTCAATTATTCTTTCTGGGACAGATTCAAAGTGTGGTGTTCTGGAAATTGTGTGTCCCTTCACTCTTAAACTCTGTTGACCTGCTGCTAAGAAGCCTCGAGGGGAATAAAAGAATAACTGAGCTGAATCAGATCACCCAGGCTGTGTTACCTGCTGCCACCTGCTCACAGGAGGATAAAAATTTTGGGTAATGCCTGATGATTTAGTGATGATCATTTTCGATGTGGTCATTGAAACAACTGATAAGTTTTGTTGCAGTGCTGCCACATTTTCTGCATGTATTAAAGTCACTTGAATTGGTGGTGATTTGTTGGAAATTTCAACAACACAGTGCTGGGTTTCTAACTTGGGAGTGCTTCAGTGGCTGCTTGGCTCTTCTCTGCTTCTTGGCCAGGGTTGTGAAATCCAGATGTGCTTGGTTGGGCAGTGGGGAACAGGACCAGCACTGAAAAGAAATGGAGCCATTGGGGCAGCAGCACTGAGGGCCAGTGCAGTGCTTTCAAGTCTTAAATAGGTTAAAACTGCTGGTAGGTTTAACATTACGGCTTAATTGAACCCCAGGTTTTTCTAAAGGTTTAAGATCCTCTTTTTATGTAATAGGGTATATATACCCTCCTTTTTTTCCTGCTGGTGCTGCTGAAACTGTAACTTTTTGCTAGGCTAGATAACGATTAACTTGGGTGCTCTTTGTACATGGGGAAGGAAACACCTGACACATTGCCAGGTTTGCTTTGGCTGCCCAGGAAAACCAAGCAAAATCTTTGGAGAGAAAACCAATTGGTCACTGACGGGTGCCAGTGTCTGAGGGTTCACCCAAATTTAAAACAAAGTCCCTGCTGCTGTGTTGAGGGGACCTTCCTCCAGGCAGAGGGTGAGGAGAAAACAGTGTCAGAGCACTTGCTCAGCATCTGGCAGGCAGATGTGTGACCCAGGTGGGAAAAGCTGTAACTGCACTTTCAGAGGGCAGCAGAAGAGACTTTTCCCACTTTTTACATAGAGCTGGGTCTTGGTTTGTGTTTTACTGGACTCGGTATCCTCTGAAATATTTAGAAAGTGCATTGCATGATGGTATTGGTCAGTCTGCAGGTGTGATGTTTACAAAGGTTTACCTGAAGCCTCCTTCATTCAGTGTCCCCTCTGTATGCATCTCTCAGTATTTGGCAGGGAGGGCTTACAAATAGAAACCCTGCTGTAGGCTGGGAATTTACAAACCTTGGACCTAGTGTCCTACAGGGGCTGGAGCAGCATCTCAGGGCTCTGTGCTACACCTGGCAAGTTTTTGGGAGGTGTGCAAGTCCCCAGCACAGCTTCCTGTCCATACACACAGGGTGGTGCATGGGGCTGGCAGGCTGTGCTTGGCCATGTACACGTCCTGGAGGGCCATTCCAGACTCCCATTTTTCTCACACATTGCTAAAGTGTGGTTTGTGTGTCACCAGATGCATGAGCAACCTCACAGGGCTTGGTGGTGAGGGATGTGAGCCTCTCTAGGTACTCCAATGAAGGCATATTATTTTCTAGCTAAAACTTGGTTGTTTTTTCCTTAAGTATCTCTGCTATTAAGTAATATTGGTGTAGGGTGGTGTAGATAGATGTACCCTGTATCTCTCTAAATTTGTCTCTAATCTTGTCTAAAACCATATGCTTGGCAGCTTAAGAGCTGTAAGTACAGGATACAAATGTGAAACATCAGGGATGTTTATGTGGAGTGCTAAGGTGTGATTCATACTGAAATAATTTTATGTTGTGTATTCCTAGCTAAATATTAGCAGAATTCATATGACTACCAGAACTTGATAATGTGTGAAAACCGTGACAAAACCACTTGAGATGCACTTTAGTTACATTTCCAGAAAAAGGTTAGAGAAGAGTCATACATCACTGTAAGAAAGAAAATGCATAATTCAGTAAATGTATTTTAATATGTGAAAAGAATAAGCAAAAGCAAATAAACCCCATTAGAAGCAGTTGAAAAAATGTTTTGTATTTGTTGTGTGAATGTTCGTTTAGAACTATCTACATTTATTTCCTCATTTTGTCGCTTAATTTTGCCCTTCCAGAAGCTTTCTTCTAGGATGATCTAGAAAGCTTTCTTATAAGGCTTTTCTTTTTCCTTGAAAGCCAAGCACTTGCCATTCTTCCCCTTAAGCGGATTTTTGTTTAGTTGCAATGTAACTTACAGCAGTGTTGGAGCATATTTTATGGCAGGGGAAAGCAAGTATAAAGCAGATACCAGGGAAGCCATCTATGGCAGGCAGGTCTCTTGCTAAATTAATGAGCTTCACTTCAGTCATGGCTTAATTAATAAGCAGATTACTTCTACTGGTACTACTGTTAAAGCAAGTGGGCATTGTAGAGGTAGTCATCAGTTATTCAGTATTTTTCTCTTTTTTTTAAAACCAACTTCATGTTCTTCCTTAATCCTTGTTGCCTTGCATTCCTTTAAAAATGCAGCACATATGTGACGCATATGAATAAACATGAATCCATATTAGTTAACAGAAGCCAAATTTGTCTGCTTACATTGCTTGGAGTGGTCCTTTGGGATGCTTTATAGTGGGTGTACAAAGCACTGGCACTGCTTCCCTCAGTGTGAGGGTTTGGCTGCCCATGGAGCTGTGTTCTATGTCACTTGAAAGTGATACGGGATAGTTGTTTCTGTGGGTTGTTTCCCAAATGGTAAAATAATGTCAGCGCTGTTTCCAAATAGCAACAAACTTGTTAATTACAAAAAAAAAAAAAATAAAAGAAGGGAGGAAAGTGACTAATTTGTTTCTGAGAGAGAGAAAAATCATGTAGGGCGATATATGGTGTGTCAAACCACTATGTAATTACATGAATGGAAAGACAAAAAATATTTGAAATAAATTTATTTGTATTTATCTAATATCTGAAATTCAGAAGCTGATGAGAAGCTTCTTTTACTTCATAAGAGTGGCTTGCATCAGCTGTCTCTATCTCCTGTGTTATTTTTCACAGTGTTGCATTTCCTGCTAATCTTTTTTGTCAATGCTTTCCCAGCTCCCTATAATCTCATGTTTTTTATGGGCTGCTTGGAGCTGAGAGGTAGACTAATATCCTTCTCCCAGAGGTTTACTTCTGGCTGCTTCTGCTGGAAAGTAGAGGTTAGAGATGGAGCCTGCTTAATGTACTTGTAGGGGTTTTTTTTGAGATAATTAGTGCTTGAGTTGACTGAAAGTATGAATCCCAAACTTCCTTTAAAATAAAGCCGGGTAAATTGTGATTGATGACCTAAGGCTGTTTTTGTTCTGTAGCTGGTGGAAACCTGAAAGACTTAATGTTTGTGACATGAATTTCCACTTTCTTTTACGTGTAAGCTTTCTATAAAAGCAGCAGATTATGAAAACATACATTTTAAAAAGTGGTGAAATGGTTTTAAATGGCTCCTAAAGTGTTTCTTTTTTAAAGACAAACTATATGTTTATAAAGTCTTGCAAGCGGAGAGAGATGCGTGATTCTTTGGGCTTTTTCTCGGCAGAAGAGCTAAGCAAGCTTTTATTCAGATGAAAAGATTGCTATTGAAATCTGTTTAAAGATAAAATCAGAAGTAACTCTAGCATGCTAGCTAAATTTTTTAGGGCTTTTTGCCACTCTTAAAAGTGTGCTGCAGAGACACAGGAAGAGAAGAAAGCAGTAAAGGACTGGGGAATATAAACCTGCAAGTTTTCTTATTAGCTAAAGCAGAAAAATAGAAGTCCCTATTTTTATTCTTTTTCTTCAAATTTTTATTTTCCCCCCTAAAATCAGAATTTCTAGACAAGAATCCACACTGAGCAGCTGACAGACAGCACCTGGGAAGTTAGCACTGAAGCAAACAGATCCTTTCCTATATAATACACTGCTGTGATCTCTCTCTTAATAAAAAGTCTGATTATGTGAACATTCATGTGATAATCTGTAGTGTAATAAATGCACAGGTTCAGCTGGTTTGTGTTTGTGTTGGTTTTATTTTTTTCTGAGTGCCCAGCACTTCCTAGTTTATGTATTCAGCAGGAGTTTTTCAAAGCAGTGTAAGTAGAAACAGAACTTTAGGGGCTTTACAAGTGCACAGAGTATTTGTTTTACAGATGGACAAAGAAGAATTTGCTACATTGACAAATGAATCCCGAATTTCCTGAGTTAGCTGTAAAGATGTGTATAGCGTGACTCGGACTAAAGATGTTCTAACAAGTTGGACTGACTGGTGTGAATGTTTTTTGTGATGGCTGCACTGAGTTCAGCATCTTTGCATTATTTATGGCCATCTGCTTGATGTGTTGAAGGCTCTGGCTCAATTAGATTACCTTTTAGCAGAACAGCTCTCAGGAACAGTGCAAACAGGCATGTGCCTGGCTGCTGCAGAATACATAAGAAAGTAAATAAAGTCACGGGGGCTCTTTAACGGCTTTACTTATGGGGTAAAAGACACATAATGAAAATATTTCAGGACAAAATATGTGATGACCTTTGCTGCTACAGTGAGAAAAAGGGGTGCTAAGGAATGGAATTATCCATGTATTTACAAAGGATTACAAAAAAAGTCCAAAACCAGCCCAACAAACCAATGAGTTACAAATGCCTCTGAGCTGCTGAACTTCCAAAAATCTACATTTCCCTTTTGTAGGAGTGATTTATAAACTTAACTGAGGGGAGATGTGGAAGTGATATTTGAAACAAGGTATTTATAAAGACCAGCCAAGAATGATGGAAATCACACCATACTGTGCTGGTGTGACCACAGAAAGTCCTTCAGTCCTATTTCAATCTGATTGTGACAGCAGCACTGCAAGAACAGCATTCCTCTTCTGCATGATCTGTTTTGGAGAAAAATCCTGCTCTCATATGAGTCATTTCACTGTGGAAATAGGGGATGAGTGAGGGATGTAGCATTGACTCCCTCTTAATTGTTGGTGGAGAAAGGGAAAGAACATCCCTGATGCTTTTAGAGCTGTAAACAAGAGTCTGCAGCCCCAGAATTCTCCTGTGTGCTCAGTAATCAGGGTGAGATTGAGAGGCAAAACAGCCTTTGAGCTTTTCTGCTTTTTGCAGCAACAGTGAAGGTGAAAAGATGAACATCTTGTGGAGATGTGGATCTTCTGGAGGTCAGCAGTGGTGTAAGATCAAGGGGAGCTCAAGCATTTGTTCATCCTTGCTAAATAAACCCGTAGCAGTAATGCAAAATGAGAATGTCAATTAAGAGATGTGAATGGATGGTGAGAGTGTTGGTAGGGAAGAGAAATGCTGAGGAGTAGGCTTGTAAGCTTTTTATTGTGATCCCACCAAAAACCTGCTTCTGGGTGTTGGAATGCCTGTGGCAGCCATTCTTGAGAGCCAGCACCTCAAGGGTGATGTGGAAACTTTGAGTTCCACAGTCAGAGATGAAAATTGCTCTGGGAAAACTGTGGAAACTTAGTGGAAATGCACAGGTCAATACAGTCCTAATTTTTCAATTATTATTTTTTTTTTCTGTTGAATTTAACTGCTCAAGAAAATCGTATACTTAGAGTCAGCATTATTAACATTGAGAAAATGGAGCAATTTCAGTAGTTGGGAGCTTTTTTGCATGTTGATTAGTGTTTGTTTATGGGGAAAAATGTTAGAAAGATGTGGAATTCTGCCTCCACAGAGGTGAAGAGAAGCTGTCTACTCTAAGGACCATGACTGACTGGAGCATACACATCAGTAGCACTCTTACTTGTAATTATGTAATTTGGGTTTTAGCATCTGCCTCTTCCTTAATTGGACAAATTAGAACCAATACAAATTATTATGACAATGACAGTAATTACAGATTGATAAATTAGAGGAACAAAGATGGTGCAAATAATTCATTCTCTCCCCTAAATCATCTCGGTCTGCAGTTGTATGGAAATTCTGCCATTTCTTCATTCTCTGGAAGTTGTTTTTCACGTTCAAGCTGCTTCTTGATATTTTAAAATCAGCCTGTTATTATCTTAGCATGACATTTGGCCTGCAGTTCCCAGCTAGGGATGGAAAAGGCTATCATTGGGCCTCTCTGCACAAAATAGCTGGGCAGAACATTTCTGTACACAGGAACTGTTATTCTCACCTTTTGACGAGCAATTTCTTTGATGACTTGGAGAATATTTGACCTTCAAAGTAAAAGCTGCAGGCAGTACAATGTGCCTTTGTAGTAATTGTGTAGAGGGTTGAATTCTGTGTGTGTGTCTTGTTAGTTTTGAGAATAATCTCTTCATTTTTCTGTAAATTGCAGTGATCGTTGTTGAACGGGTTAGTCCCATTCAGGCTTAGAACTGAATTACCAATATTTGAGAACAGGTAATATTTAAGAAAACGTCTTTTCTTGAAAAGCTCAAGGAATTCTTAAAAGCCTCCTCAGGTATAAGTCATTTTCTGTTTTCTGTGTAAGTGATTTTCTTTTTACCCCAGGAAAAAACCCTCTCTTGTTGTCTCTCAGCTTCAAGCTAAAGGACAAAAGAATGTGATTTGTGGATGGAAAACCTGTTCCCAAAGTAGCTGTACCCCAAACACCTGCAGGCCTTTGCAAACTTGCCAACCATCAAAAACATGTAACCTTTCTTCCTCAATTTGAGGATGATTTGGGAGGCTGCTCAGTAGAGAGGTCAGAGCAGATCTTGAGCTCTTTTAGAACGGTTCTTATTTATTTTATCCACTATCAGAGGAGTGTCAAGAATGATTTCAGGGGAAAATATATAGATGTGTGTGTGTGTATGTTTATATTGTTCTTAAGTTTAATCTGGAACTTGTGCTTATAACTTCTTGAGCAAATTTTAAAAAAATTTGCACTAATTTTTAAAAACTTGGATGTGTTCTAGAATGCTGTAGCACAAATAAACTGCCAGCAATTGAAGATCCCACAGTTAGCAAAGAAAGAATTGTTTTCCTGTTGAAAAGATTTTTGCACTAACATTCAAAGATTTTGCTGAAAGAATAAATATTTAAACTTTGCTCTGTCCACTGTTGAGATTATTGATGTGTTCTCTAATTTTGACCAGAAAATCCAATACATGGGACTGACAAAATTCAAGTGTTGCTTGTGCACACCAAGGGGAGGGATCTGATTACAAATTGAGGCAATGACTGGTTTCTTACTTGGGACCATAGTATTTTCTAAAAAGAGCTATTTCTATTGAGACATGAGAGTGTCGATTACAAAAAGTTAGGGCAGAAAGTCCATGCTAAATAGTGATTGGTTATTGTGAAACATTTGTCTGTGTTAATATCTAAGTGTTCCATTAATATCTTCAATTTAATACTAAGGTTTAAATTGCATATTTAATCAAAACAATACAATTAATTTTAGGATTGCCTTTTCTGTCTGAATACTGTATACTAACAAATAATACAGTTTTGGTTAGTGATTTTTCTAAAATTCAGTTAAGTTTTGCTAGATTTGCATCAGCATAAATAAGCATATTTCCCTCTCCATTGAAGATATTGGTCTCTTTAATTCATCATAATCTACTTTTTCACCGTTCCCTTTATGTTTTCCCAGTTTGATATATCTGTAGGAGACTGGGGCAGGAGGCTCAAAGCTGCATTTTCTGGAGCACATGTCCTGCTTGCTGTGGTACATGGGTACATCTGTGGACAAGGAGCTGAATTAGTTATGTGTATTATTTGTAGTGGTTTATGGAGCACTGCTGCACTCTGTGGACAAACAGAGTGGATAATCTGGTGTCTGTAAATGTGGGTTTTGATGTGCTGCTCACTTAATGCAGAAAACCCCTCAGCTCTGCTTTTCATCGTGGGAATAAATGGATCAAACTGATCAACAGGTTAGAAGAGCTGACCTTTGTAGCAGCTGGGCAACAAATTCCTGAAAAGCACTGCTGGTTTTGCCCAGTCCCTCTTGAATAATTTAATGAATTATTTTTATTTCCAGTAAAATATGTATAACCAGAGGACCACAAACAGTTGTTAAAAGAGTGCTGGGATAATTCCCCTCTGCTCACATATGGACTTGATGAGAGCCCAGTATTCCAAAGGACTGGATGTGATCCTTTCCTTGGGTGGGGGAGGATTCTTGTTAGCTTCTATAGGATCAGGGGCTGTAAGAGCAGGTCACCACACTCAGTTTTTACTGCTAAATAAAACATGTGTAAGTTCTTCCCTAGTACAGAAAAATCTATTTTCATGTGGCCTTGTCTTTAAAAGTGACACTTAACAGAAGATTAGGAAGGGACTGTGCTGGGGAGATACTCTGTGCTGTAAACTCAGCTTAAAAATCTGAGCTATAGTGTCTTTCACAGGTGTTAGAGGGTAAATGTGTGACTGCCAGAGTGGAGGAGAAAGAATATGAGCTTCTGAGAAAAGAGAACTGTTTATTTATTTATGACTATTTGAGTTATATATAGAATTAAAGACTATCCTGAGTTGGCAGGGATCCTCAAGGATCACAGAGTCCAACTCCTGGCCCTGCACAGACACCCCAGGAATCACACCCTGGAGTATTTGCCAAACTCTTCTTGGACTCTGTCAGGCTTGGGGCTGTGACCACTTCCCTGGGAGCCTGTCCCACTGCCCAACCACCCTCTGGGGAAAGAATCTTTTCCTAATATCCACCCTAAATCTCCCCTGACTCAGCTCCGTGCCATTCCCTTGGGTTGTGTCACTGGGCACCAGAGAGCAGAGATCAGTGTCTGCCCCTCTGCTTCCCCTTGTGAGGAAGGTACAGACTCTGTTTGGTCAGAGAGGACACAATTCACAACTGAGACAATACTGAAATTTCATAGATATTACTTACTTAGAATAATTTTTAAGGCTTTTGTTCTGCTGTGTCTTCACACAAGACATCGTTTAATTTGTAAAACACTAGGATGGTTTTTACAGAATAAAGTCTCTTAACCTGAAGTCTGGTGATATATTGGTATTTAAAGCAGTGATAATGCTGTTAGTGAGGAGCTTTAATTGCATGATTATAGACCAACAAAATTAGGCACAGCAACATGCAGTCATGATAACCCAGTGATATGCTAAATTTATAGATAAGACTTCCTTTCTCTGCAGCCCTAGCTTGTCAACATAGAAAAATGTTGCTAAAACATGTACTTCAGGGAATTTGGTGCTTGCTCCTGCACACTGACTTCCCAGCCAGTTTGGTGACAGGCTGTGTGGATTTCAGTGTCTCAAAGATTCAGGCTATTCACCTGATGCCCTTGGAAAAATCCCTCTTTGTGTGCAAATTTCTTACCTTCAAAAGGTGAAGCTTGGAGGATACTGTGTGAAATCCTTCAGGAGTCCAAGGTACACAAGAGTTATTTTATGGGATCCCAGCTGTACCTGTGGAGTTGGCTTCACTCATGAGCTGCACTGGGAACCCCCCCAGCCATCTGGTTTGCAACCCATTTTGAAAAAAACACCATAGCAAAGCACTCAGATTGCCTGTTAATGGAAGACTGAAGTTTATGATGACAGGTCAGCTTGTTAACATGGATTTACTGTTCTCTTTTACTGTGTGTCTATGCTAATCCATAGTTACATGCTATAAACTGAGAACTCCTATGAAATTCTACATGCAAATCAGACATTATATTTTGTTATTGTGGTAGGGGTTTTTTTTGGGATGTGATCTTTGGGATGCATGAGTTACCAGGAGGTGTATGTGACAGGAATAGCACTGATTATAACTACCCTTTCTCTTCAGTGTTACACAGTCCATGGCACTGACTGCTCTAAAGCAACATCCTCGTTTTGTGCGAGGATCAGGCAAAATGTGTCTTATTACAGAGAGTGTGCTCAGCAGCACAGTTGGGAATGATTAAATGCAGTTCAGAGCAACATCTTTGCTCATGACACAGTGATTCAGCACTTCATGTTTCTGAGCAAGGAGCAGGACTGCAGCCATCCCCTAATTGCTGTCAGCCTGGTGTACAAGCAGTGTTTTCTGCTTGGGTCCTGTGCTTTGCCCATCCTCTGCACGCTCATTCTCCTAGTTAAACCATGCTAAGTTAACTTGCAGAGGTGTTACACCTGGAGATAACAGTTGAATAGCATCATTCATTAAAAGAAAACAAAACAACCTGTATGGTCTCTGCTGCATTTCATTTTGAAATCTGAAAATGATCTTGGCACAGGGCATTTCCTGGGGATTAATGACTGGCTGGGGTTAATGGCCCTTGGCTGTGCTGTGGGCCATCAGCTCCTCCCTGCTGGTCATTAATCTGCAGGAAATGCCCCGTGCCAAGATCATTATTGTTGGATTTGGGTTCTTTGAGAGCTGAATTTGGGAACCCACACTGCTCTAATGTGTCAGAGCCTGCTGGGTGTTCTTACATTTAGGCCCTACACGTTTGGTTTTTTTGTGTATTTTTTTTTTTTTCCCCTGAGCTTATCTGAATGGAAAGTTTTCCTGAGTTTCTCTTAATGGAAAGTGTCTGTAACGCTTGATGTCCTTTAAAAATACTTCACTGAGCAGCAAGCAAGGTAATGGTAAACTTTGTGGTGAAAAGAAAAGTTCTGTGTAGTGAAGATTTTTGGAAAGGTCGTACATTTGGGGGCAGTCTGTGCCTTTTAGCCTGGTCTAGAGCAACAGGCAGAGCATTGGACCTGGCACGGGAACGTGCCGGGCAGGGTGTCTGGGATTTCTGCTCCAGGGTGGGACTGCAGGACTCAGGGTCTGCACAAGCTGGAGACCCTTCTTAAAGCAAAGATGGTTCCCAATTTTTTCAATAAGAGATTTTTTTTTTCTCCACTGGAAAATTAAGAATAAGAAGAGATCAACTGATTTTCTCCTCTACCACCCTCCAGTAGTGCGCACAAAGTGGGGTTCTGTTCATTCTCCCCAAATGATTTCAAGTTCAGAATGCACAACGTTTTTTTATATAGATTGTATGTAGTAAGTAAATGATGTCTTCTTGTATTCAATACTGAAATTGTTTTAGGTTTGAATATGAAATTACAGAATTAAAAAAAAATTAAAATATTCCTTGGAGTGGGTCAGTTTAGTGTTGTGGCCTGGAAGTGGCAACTCATGACTATTGGCATATTTATCTATTGAAAAAATATTTAAAATAATCAAACCACACAAAAACACCATCCCCACCCCCATTCTAGGTACCAGTCTACTGTTGATTAAACTAGTTTATTATATTAAACCATATTAGAAGTAAGGTTATGAAGAAGTGAAGCTCATGCAGCACGTAGTAAATGCAGTTTTGAGGGACTCAGCTGGTACTGTGCATTCATCTGACATTCTTAGATGAATATTTTTATGTCAGTGAATTAATTAATTCACTGAAAAGAGTAAAAAAAATGTTGTACCCTGATTTTTTTTTTTTTTATCTTCTTAAATGCTTTTTTCCCTTGCTCCTTCCTTTCTCTCTGTGGCTCAGGCAGGTCTATGAAGTGTCCTGCTCTTTCCTTCAGAAGCTTTGCAAACAGGCAGCCTGTTTCTGTCCTCCTCTCCATCCTCAGATGTACCACACTGTGAAGCTGCCTTGGGTCAACTGGAAACCTTCAAAATGTGCATTTCAGATCTTGAAAATGCCACAGTGTGCGTGAGATTTGAAGACAGCTGCAAGCTTAGTAGAGACTGTCACATCTTTATAGACCTTTATGATGGATTCAGTAGAATTTCAGCAAGGAGAAGGAAACTTATTTCATCAGGATAAGAGGTCCTGGCTCTGGTCTACATCAAGACTTTTACAGATCTTCAGATTAAGTATGAGATTTGGATTTTTTGGGATGAAAGTATATTCATAACCCAGTTCGTGTGTCTGCAAGTCAAGGATTATTTCTACTGTTGTAGAAGGAACACTCTGAAGTTATTCTCTGTAGTAGTCATTATGAACTGTCAGTCTGAAAGTTTTACCTAGAAAATTTGATGTGACAAGAAATAAGGATTACTAATATTTTATAAGTAAACAATACTATTACAGCAGCCTTCTGTTCTAGATGGAATGGTAATTCCTACTCTGACAATAACCCTGTAACAAGGAGAAGACAGCTTGCCATTACTAGCTTTCCATGTGCTTTTAAAAATAGATTTTCATGTTCTGTCACTTACCCACTGAGCATCAGAGATGATTTAGGCAAGTCAGGAAGTTGATATTGTTGTCAGTGCATTTGAGACACTCTGTTAGTGAAAGCAAAGAAAAATGCAGTGAATAGCAGAGGAGAAATTAGAAGCCTGCCTTTGTTTGCCTAATCTAGGAAGATGTAAAGGAATGGGAAATAAATCTGCTTGTAAAGAAACCTTGCTTAAATTCCACAGTATCTTTGGTTTGCTACTAGTCTGGTAAAGCCATCTTTTATTGCTGTCAGACTATAAACTTTAAGCAGAAAATATCTAGTCTGTCCTGTAGCCTTTTGAGTTGGTAGAGATGCATTTGCTTTGCAAACCTTTGGCTACTTTCTCACTAAATGTGTGGGTTTTTTTTTTTTTTTTTTTTTTTTCCCCTTGGATGAAGGAAGGGAAGAAGAAGGGCTCCTAGGGAAGGGCAGTAAGTAATGAGAAATGGATTTTCCAGCTACTGTTTCTCTGCATCCAGCCTTGAGAAGGACTGGTCAGAATGGATCCCTGGTACTACCCAGAAGTGGAAGATCCCCTTTTGGCTGTGTTGGCCTCACTGAGGGATGAGCATCAGTCCTGATTACTTGTGTATATGTAAATATTTTCCTAAAGTACACACAAGGATAAGCCAGGCTTTGGATCTGTGCTGGTTTTGGCCGGGGTAGAGTTAATTTCCTTCACAGTGGATAGTTGTTGTCAGACATACCCAACTATTTTACTTTGGTAGTATCAGTGAAGTGAAAGGTGTTTTTGTTAGTTTTGTGCTCTTCAGATCACTGGCTTTACATAAGGTTAATCAGCTAACAGTTATTTTCTAGTCAGAGACAAACCAAGGCTGCAGAGTTCAGTATGGTCTTTGTCTCAGGTAGGAGTCAGGGCTATCTTTACTGTATGGTTAAAAAAACTGACAGAAATTGAGTAAATGTTAATTAGAAATGCTGTGGGCTGCAGACAACATTACCATTAAAATTAAATTTAATTGAAGAATTCCAAAGCAGATTTGTTGGAGCCAGAGCCATCAGGATCCTGCTGAAGCTGAGCAGTTAAGATGGTCTGATGTACACAGCAGAATGCCAATATTTGATTGTTATTATCCTGGTTTTATCTTACTGTGATGTTTTTCTAGCTGCTCTAATGTTTACAGAGCAATATTTAGAACATGGGAAAAAAAGGTGGAAGCAGAATGGAGCCCATATTTTATCTGCTGCATGTAATATTCATTCCAAAGATAGAAGATTTTGTTAGCTGCTATTTTTCTTAGTAAAAATTAATGGATGCTTGTGTACATTTCTCAGCTAGATTTTAGCTACTATTTGTCTTTGCTTCTCATTTTCATACCTGCCAAACATTTCAATGTGTTATCCTAAGAAAGAGATGGAGGCTGTGGTAGTGATTATTAATTGTAGAAAAATAAGTAGATGTCAGTAACATTTTAAAAACTTGTTAGCCAGATACTTGTCTATATGTATGTGTTGCTTAGTTTTGTTGGCTTCAGCAGAAATTTACCATTCTCTTTGAAATGTGGAACATCTTAGAGGAAAGACAGACTCGTAGCATTTGCAAACCCCAAGATACCAGGAGAACTCAGTTTGCAACCATAAAGAGAAGCAGTCATACCCAGGAGACATCACTACTGGACTAAGAAAAATGTTTGCCAATCAGCAATATATAATGAATAATGAACAATATTTGTCATCTCCCTGAAAGTGGGGCAGTGCAATACAAGTTGTACAGCTGTTATTGTTTAATTGCAGCTGGATTAGTAAAATGCAATTTTTACAGCCCATTTGCAATATACCACTGGGGAATACATTTTATTACCACTTTGGGTGATTCTTAGTTAATAATTTGTGCCTTCTGAACATCAGTGTTTGGCTTCAAATCCCAGATACAAGTTTATTAAAAATTGTAATAGTTCTTAGAGACTATAAAATGAAATGAAGTGCATGAAATGTGCATTTCCAGTGCATGAGTTTAAAATAATTTTTTTACTTGACTAATTTCAGTGTTTCCAGGTCTTAAAAGTATTGGATTTAAGTAATTGTTAAATATTTAATTTGCTAGATGTACAATATTATTTTTGATAGATTATTTATATTTGCTAGTATTTAAACATTCAGAATAACACTGAGAGGATGTGGTCATAATATGTAATTTTTAAAACTTGCCCAGTGTTCATGCAGAGCAGTAGCAATGCAGGGAAACTGGACTGATGCTTGAAGTCAGAAACAAGAAAAAGACAGTAGTTAAATGATCTGATTTACAGAATAAGGCTGACCTGGTCAAAAATAATTGACAAGCCTTTTACAGATAAACTGGGCCTTGCTGCTGGTTGAATGGGATCTCCTGTTAAAGTCAAGGGTAAATCAGCTCTTGGCTGATTTCCCTTTGCTCATCACTGGCAAATTCTCTAAGCAAGTGTCAGAGATGCAAAGCTGCCTCTGGATGAAAACACTTCTCTGCAAATTCCCTCGGACAACTGGAGCAATTTCTGTTACCTGTGAAAGCAGAACTGCTCCAGGCTCTGCTCCACAGCCTTGTGTCCCTTTGCCAATCCACTCCCATTTGATTCTTCTGAAATACAGGGAAACAAAACCCTCTCTTATTTTTGGGAAGTGGCACCTTTGCTTCCCCTTTGGTTATTTCCAAGTTTTAAGCTGGTGGTACCCAAAGGTGAGGAGGTGCAGATGTTGCTGCTTGATGCTGTGAATGTGCTGCTCTTTCTGCTGTTCTCTAGACAGTCTATCTCAGTAAATACCAGTGGAAGTTAATATTTTTGAGATGGAAAATGTTGAAAATGCTCAGGACAAGTTTTTTTTTACTCTGGTTAAATAAGTGTAGTACCTGGTGATTCCAGTCTTGTTTAGAGCATAGTGCTATAACTCGGTTAAATTGAGCAAATATTGCTAGAATGAAATGAGAAATAAATAGTTCTACTACTAGCATTTAAAGGAGCCTACTAAAAGCACAGTTACTGTTCTCTGTGTTAAAAAAAGTCAAAAAAAAAAAAACCAACAACCCAAACAAAATAACCCAGGTAAACATTTGGTGAAAGATTTCCAGAACCCTTAATCCAAATTCTGTCAGCATCAGGGGAAAGGCTGAAGAGGAGGAGACTTAAAAAAGATGATACTGTGCAATATTATGAGAAACTCAATTTCAGAATTAGATTTTTGCCAGAAAATTGATTCTGTTCCTTGTTGCAGCAGTGCTTAGAGTACAGGTGAGTTAAGTGTGTGCAGCGACCAACTCCACTTCATAAAAGGTGTGCTGTGATCTTGCAGTGAATGTCCAGCACTTGTACATAATTACAAACAACTAACCCTACCTTTTAAAACCTGCTGATATTTATCATGATTATCTAAGCAGAGAATGTTGTGGTCAGCCATTTTTTAGATTGAATACATGCCTTACTCCTTCATCATTTAAAAATTTGACTCTGAATATTGAAATTGCTCTGTGCCAGGGAAACCCTCTCTCATCTTTAGTTTATTCCATTCTTATCCAAAGTAATGGGTCACAGGACAGGATTAATGCAGCCCTTCCGTGGATGAATGTACAATTTAGAGCAAGACTAGGGTGAGAACAGAGAAAAGTGGAGAGTTTGCCCTAAGCAAACATGAAATGTACTGCCTCTTCTGCCCTCTGAAAAATCCTCTTATCATGGTGGGGAAGGGAGGGATAAAAGATGAACCTATCCCTCACTGAAATAGGAATTTGCTTAAAGGTGAATTACTTGAACTGTAATTGCTGCATCTCCGTCAGGGTTTGAAGGATCATGCACTTCACAAAGTTTCAATAGAAGAGCAGTCAAGCTGTAGTCCTGCTTTTTTTGTTCCTATTTTCCTTGCTGTGTCATGAGTGAACTTGCCTGGATTACTTTACATGTGATGATAGTCCTCGTGTAAAAAGATAATTTAATTTGCTTTTTTAGATCATTAAGGAATTTGATCTTGAAAACTAAAACTGAGCAATAAATATGAACTTGCTGTATATCTTGCCAGAAAATTTTGTCTGAATTTAATATTTGAAAGAATCAGAGTGAAATGGGGAATGATCCAACCTTCAGACATTCCTACATGTCATGGGATTGTCAGTAAAACAAGATTTGCCTTGTATGGACACTTGTTATTAAAGCTCAACCATGGGAATCCTGGCTGAACCTGGGTTTCTGTTAGACAACTTGACACATGACTTTCTTGGTACTCACAAAAAATCTATAAGGTTTGACTTTTAATCACTGGGGGTAGTACAGACAGATGCTCACTGTTTGTGTTCAGTGCTGCACAAGTGGAAAAGCTGTTGCAGGATCTCCTGTGAATTAATTTTTCCTGGTAATTAATTGTCTGAAAACCTGAGGGGGTAAGCTAGGAGAAATTCTTCATGAGTATTGCAGCACCTGAAGGAGAAGGTTAAAGTGTCGAAAGTGCATTAAGCTGCTGACTCTTGTTTGTGCCTTCTGAAAATTCTCCCATCTCTTTATTTTTGCAGCCACATGAAGATCAGGGATACTGATTTCAAGCATGATAGTAATTTGGATTTCCTTGTGGTGTTGGCAGTCAGATGTGTATTTTTATTGTCTTGAGGCACTGAGGAAATTGGCTGTGAGCATTTATATTAAGTATTGTTCTGGCTCCACGTTTTCCGGTGTGTTCATGGCCATGGCATTATACACCCTTGGTGAATACAAAGATGCTTATGAAATGTTAAGGCTGAGTGTATTTAATTTCATGTCAAGGAGGACTCCCTGCCATAGTGTTCAGCTGAGCCATTGTGAATAACTGTCAGTCTCAACACTGACATAAAGCACTTTTGTGTGTGTGTGTGATGTGAGATTTTGTGGACTAAAAGACCTTTTTTGTTGGTGTGTTTTAAAATTCTACAACTGGGCTTTCAGCTCTGCAGAACGTGCAGAGCAGTTTGGCTTTGTGGTTCTTTGGGCCTGCTAAAGTGGCCTTTAGTTTTGGGGTGGATATCTTCAGACCTTAACAGTTCCATTAATGTTTCAAAGTATATATATATATATATATATATATATATATATATGCAAAAATAAATATATATGTTTATTCCAAAATCATATGACAGTCTTCTTTCATTGAGCTTTCATAATAATTTCTTGTGTCACTGTCAATGCTGGAATATACGTGAACGACTTTTTCATAAAAACCTTTTGATATTAATAGTGTTTTGTAATAGTAAAATAAAATACAAAATAAAATTTAGCAAATGATTTGGCCACAATTAAACGGAAGGGAAAAGTACCATCTTGATGATAAAATGGAATTCTTGTTTTAAAATGGGGTAAAAGTTTGCCAGTCTTCAGGAAGCATGAAATGCCATTAACCAGCACTTAGTAATTTGCTAATACTGGATGTGATTTCTAGTTGCTTCTGTACTTTGTCATTGTTTAACACAATCAAATCAAATTGGCCAGAAAATTTTTATTGGATCGTCATAGTCCATGACTATGTTTTTACTGTTATTGTTCCAGTCTCTTTTTCATCACCCCAACCTTTACTGCTTCGTTAAGTCTCAAATAAGACTTTGACAATCAGCTTATTTTATTAGAATTATGAAAATAAAGAAATATACATGGCAAAGTTGAAGGGGAGGCTCCAGTATCATATTTTATTTCATGCTTAGCAATTCCTTGAGAGTTATCAAAGTCAGGGATCCTTTATTTGTAATTAAATACTCCTCACTTTAAAATCATGACTAATAAATGTCAAGTGCCAGAAGAGGCACTATTATTCAGTGAAGGTCCTTGGATATGTTTTAGGGTGAAAATGTGTAGGCATGAAGGTTGTTAATTTTTAAAATGTTGTAGGGTTGGTTTCATTACAAAATACTAAAGTTAACCACTTCAGATAAAGCTCAAAAATCATTGAAACATTTGGGGAGCTCTTATACTACAGGAAGCTCTTGACATTTATGGTAATTAAAAGTGAAGGTATCTATTAACTACTTAAGTATTTCATATAAACACCAAGCTGGTGTGCAACTATAAGAGTTTATATATCTTAATTAGAGCTGGTCAGAACTGTTCAGTGAAACTGTTTTCTCTTTTTGGTGGTGGCTGGGGTTTTATGTTTTAATGAGACCCAAAACCTTTGAGGAAACATTGACATAAATGCTTTGGGAGTCACCTGGAATGAGATTTATTATCTGCAATTGGCAGATCCAGTTTGGTTCCTGCAAGGCAAGGATTTGCAGTGCCTGGAGCATCTCTTTGTGAGACAGGCTGAGGGAGCTGGGGTTGTTCAGCCTGGAGAAGAGAAGGCTCAAGGGCTCCAGGAGAGCTGGAAAAGGGCATGGTGTGATGGACAAGGAGGAATAGCATCAAACTGAAAGAGAGTAGGTTCAGATTGGATGTTAAGAAGAAATTCTTGACTGTGAGGAAGGTGAGACTCAGAGGAGCTGTGGCTGCTCCATCCCTGGAAGTGCCCAAGGCCAGGCTGGGCAGGGCTTGGATCAACCTGGGACGGTAGAAGGTGTCCCTGCCCATGGCAGGGGGTGGAATGAGGTGGGCTTTAAGGTCCCTTCCAGCCCAAAACATTCTGTGATTCTCCGATGATTCTCCCTCCATTGCTGTTGTGTTTGTGTCTTGTAGTCTGTTTTGGCATGGGTATTCTGTGCCCTTTGTGGTATTTTTATTGTATCTAATGAAGAGTAGGAAAATAAAAATGAAATAAAAATAAAAATTGTAAATCCCTTTTAATAAACTTGAAGATTGCACCCAAAACATACATTTCTGTCTATTCTTTACTATTATGATAACATCTGGGGGCTTTCCTGCCAAACAGTGAGATGATCCCATCCGTCGGATGGGCTTTTTTGCCTTTTTTTTCCCCTCTTCTTGAAGGAAAAACAATGTATGCATTTGGGTTGTGCCACAATTAAGGATGCACCAAAAGTTTATCTTTTTGAGCTAACGTGTAGCACTGAGCACTGTTGAGGAGTAACAGCTCTGTTACTGAGGCACAGCCACAGAAGTAGCATTCTAATTGGAAAGGCATTTTCTTTCCAGTGATAAAAGGTTCCCCTGTAAAATGGTGAAATCTCTTCCCAGTGTGTAGTCTTTTTTCACACTGGACAGTCCTTTTGGTTGTGATGGAAACAACCAGAATAAAATACTGGATATCAGATTGGCACTTCATTATAACCTCTTAAAAATAATAATAACAAAAATGACTTTTTGGATACCATATTAATTCAGCTGAGAAGTATTTATATACTTTGAAGGCTGAAACAGAAAAGTATTTCAATGCATTTCAGGAGATATTTTGAGCATGTTGTGTTCAAACTTGATAAATGTACCACTCTGCTCCATTTGCAAATTCAAGTCTCTTCAATGCACTTTTTCATGCATTAGGTTTTTAATACTTACTTTTCCACACGTGCCCTGGAGAGAAGCATGCAATCTACTCACTGTTACTCTGAGGTAAACTGGATTTCAGTGTAGTCTGTTTCAAATTAAATGAAATTGTTTATTAGTTTTGCAGTTCTGGAGTGTAGAGGCACCCTTGGGTTTTCATTGAGCCGATGAGGGATATGTTAGCCTATACATCCAAAGAGGACTGATGCTAATTGGGCTTTTCACTTTGATAAAGTCCTTGGTTTCAATGATGATACACAGGTTAGCTGCATCTTTTAATTAACAAAAAAAAATTAAGTTCCTCTGCTGGAATTCCCTAACTGGTGAGTGGTTTCTATATGCAAGTATGCTCTCTTGTGGTAAGCCATTTTATTGAATCCTCCACCAGTTTGAAACAAATTTGCAACAAATTCTATTTCAAATTATGATATTTTTAATCTATTATTTTTATCATGCCATTGTTTCCAGGGTTTACAGTGTGCCATACAATGGCAGAGCTCTGGATATGGAATATGTGACTGTACATATTTTGCAGATCTGTGCAGTGAGTTTTACATTCAGTGCTTGAGCAGCACGTGACTTTGCTGGCAGCATTCAGTTTGCTGTGGAATAAAGTGCTGTGTGACTAACAGTGTGTGATTCAGGGTGTGAGACTTGTACAGCCTCGAAACATCAGGCAGTAAAGACAGGGAGGATTCCAGTGCTGAAGCACCTTTATCAAATTCTGGTAACTGCATTTGTGCTTGTTGCAACAGCCAAGATGCTGTTTAATTGAATCTGAGTCTCCGAAATTCAGTTACTCTGGTTTTGTCCAATAACACAGAGTGTGGGAAAAAAGGCAAAACAGCCCAAACTGTGCTGTGATGTGGGTACTCCTGAGTGGTGTGACTGCCCAGGTGCATTTCTTTGCTCAGAATTGCAGTAAGACTATCACAAGTATAGAGAAAAATTCAAAAAGCATAAAATCAAATATATCTCAGTTGCCTCCTCTCAAAAACATCAGCAAGACTGTTTTATTCTTCATGATTAGCTTACTATCAAGGAAGTATAACTTAATAAATGGCTGGGATACCCGTAATCCTCTCTATATTTCTCATATGACAGCTGGGATTTCTGTGCAGATTCTTTACTGGCTGAGTAATTTCCATATACATGGAGATGTTTTGCCTGAGGGTGAGGATAGCCAAATGTCAGCAAAAACATGAGGTTATGTTCAAATGATCTCAGTCATGCAACCGTGGATACTTCCCTTCAAGGCTGTAAAGAAGAATTTCAGAGCTTGTTGTTTGAGAGCCCCGAAATTCATGAAATCAGCTTAAACCCAGAAACACTGAGTACATTTCTTGTGAGCACAACTGCTGTTGACTTTTGTAGAAGTTTTGGGAGGCTGGCAGCTCAACGATCACATTCCCATGGTCACAGAGATGATGTGATGTGTGCCTCTGTGCATGAACATTTAATGTCACAACAATCAAATATGCAGCAGGTGTGGGCTATAGGGGAATGATCTCATTTGGCACAGTACTTGGATAATGTGTAGGAGAGTAGGAGATGGATGGGATAAGAGCATGCTGGAGTAATATCTTCCATTTTCTGGAGCTTAATTTAGTTGAGGAGATGAGCAGTCTTTTTAAAAGAAGTTTCTCTTGCATTCATGTTATTTCATTTGTTATTCTTTAATATCAGTTACAGCTTCATTTAGTGAGAACTGAGAAGTGTGACCCTGTCTTTCAATTTTCTTCTGGTTTTATGTAACCTGGAAGAAACTGGGAGTTTAGAAGGTTCAGCATGTGACATGTTGACTCAGCTCTTCATGAGAGCTTAATAGACCCTGAGCAGGAACCTGTGCTAGAAGCATAATATAAATATTTTATGGAGAAATGGAGTATTATTTTAAGGGCAGAAGTCGGTTAAACAGCATCAGCATTTTCAAACTATAGAAGGCAGACAGTAAACTGCAGTGTTTACAGTGATAATTGTAGGAAGGTGTGAGGTATGAATCTAGAGTTGGAGATGATGCTGTGTCACTGTGTTCAGACACAACCATATGCTTGTGATGCTGGCTTACCCCATCTTATTGCACATGAGTCCTGTTTTAGCAGACTGTTTCACCTGAAGCACAGGATTAGTCTCTGTTGAAGTTTTTGTTTTCTATGGGGTTGGTTAGTTGTATTTAGCAGTCATCATCTCTCTTGCAGTGGACTTCACCTTCCAAGTTGTGTTTGTTTCCTACTGTCCTTCACATTTCTCTTTTCCTCCGTGTCCTCACCCACAGTTCTCTTTCCCCTCTAATGCTTAAGAATCCCATTCAGAAACACTTCATCCATCTTTGATATTGATTCAGCTTTCTGTTGTATATGTGTGTGTTAAATAAGATGGTAGAGTTTTTCTTCTGGTTCAGTAGGCTCTCTTTAAGCTTTTATGCAACTGGGTGAGATTTTATGTTTCTTTTTCTTACTGGAGAGTACTGATAATATAAGTAAAGAACCAGGCAACTGCACTGTCTATTTTATCTCCACATCAAATTTAGAGCACAAAATTATGTGTGGGTTAAATAATAATAATAGTAATAATAATAATAATAATAATAAATAAATATATTTGTGTTTAAAATGGATTGCTGTTCAATGATCGACTCTGCAATATTTTTTTTTTATTGTTCAGTTTTCTAGGAAGGCTGAATTATCAGCCATGCAATGCTCATAGAGTTGACCAGCACCTTGCAGTGAGCCTGTGACCTAGAGATGTGTAAAAAGGCTCTTCTGGTTGTCTTTGAAAGAGCAAGACCATGAGTAGTTTGCATTCACTAGGGATGAGAGATGCACAGCTTGTTAGAATGGTGTCCCTGTGCTTCCAGAGGAGCAAGAAAAATCAATAATTTGGAGTATCTTAGGCCCTACAGTAAGACTTTTGGAGGCCACTGTTGACCATGAGTCTCACTGGTCTCTGGGTCCATTTCTCCTCTTTTCTTTGGCCTTTCCATGTTTTCTCTGCTCTCCTCCCCAGCCCTTCTTGTCCCAGTTGCTGTGCTGTGAACTCCGGTTTCCTGTAACCAGGCGTGCTGTGGTGAGATTGCTTGTTTCTCGTTGGTGAATTAATGAAATCATTCTGAAATGAAACATTTCAGAAATCTGTAGAAACATCTGCCCCTAGACTGAGAAGTTTGGAATTTTAACCCACAGGGTCAAAATCTGGCAGTTGAAGGAGTTTGGAGCCAGATGCCATGCAGTGATAGTTCAGCCTATGGACTGAACTGGCTGCCATGGAAGCTTTGTGAAAATAACTGCTACGTTTTTCCAATCTTTTCCATTCTGTCTTGTTGCCAGTTCTTCCTTTAGTGTCCAGTGTTCAGAACCTATGTTGCTTGTTTATTTTATTGTTTTTTTTCTGGTAAGATTTTGAGCTCAACCCCTAATAGTGTGCATTCTTCTCTTTCTAGAAGAATAAATCCAAGAGGATGGAGGAGAAACATCTAATTATTAGTAAGGATCACTGAACTTTGGGCAGAAGGTGAATCATACGGGAGTTGTATGGGTGCTGCAACTGAAAAAGTTTTAAGGTCTGAAGACTTATTTGAAATGAGTGAGTCATCTTTACTCTCCATACTTATTTCTGCCCTTCAGAAGGTGCAAGGAATCAGTTTTTCTTCCTTGCCACAATGAATAAAGTTATTTCTGTGCTGGAAATAAGCAGACAATCACCAGAGCTGGAGACAGTTTTTCTTCTGGGTGGGTGATTTTCAGGTAATTAGCAAATTCAGTCATATGTAGAATACTGTTGTTCTTAAAAGGCTTCTGAATTTTGTGTGTGCTGGCGAGGTTTTCTGTACATGAACCTTGAAAGCTATCAATTTTCATAGCCACATTTGTCAGTTTGGCAGCAGTTCATTCTGAACTTGATGCTAGGCATGATTATTGTAAGTTATTAACTATGCATACTGTAAATCACCCAAATCTGCCCAGCTCTGCTGGCAAGGTGGTGTGAGGCTGAGAGTGGTGCTGGTACATGTATTTATGACATATGCTACTGTTCAGAAATTACCTTTATCTTCAGGTTTTCAAGAAAAAGGATATAATTTTGTAGCGAGAATAATTTTAGCAGTATTCCTGTCTTGTGAAGAAAATTACTGAGCATCTGGAGTTCCTAATATTTTATTTTTTATCCTTCAAAAATGAGCTGTTTCTGTTCTCTGATCCTTAAAATCAATCCCTCAGCTGAAAAACATGTTGAAATAACAGGTTACTCTTGGCGTTTAGAGTAATGTTTAGAGGCTGCAGCAGGAGTCTGGCACCTTTTGCATTTGGTTGCTGCCTGAAAAGAAGCCCATCTCTCAACCCAGCCTCTGCCCCAAAATGCTTAAATTGAAATTTAATGGCAGTGGGTGTAGCTGGAGGAGCACAAGTCAAGGTGTGATGGCTTGAATTTTAGTAGGCACAGAAAAAGGGAAAAAAATAGGAAGGAGGAAAAAGGTGAGGCAGAAGAGGAGGGAAGCCACGTGTGACCTTGCTGAAGGAAGATGTGTCACGGCTCAGGCTGTACAGTGTACAGAATTTGGCCAGGGGCTCCAGGAACCAGCTCCCACTGCTTGCAGGAGGTGAAACCACACATGCCATCATGTTAGTGGCCCCTGGAGGTTTCTCTATTGATCTGTGTCTTAATAATGCATAATAGGCAATCAGAGCTGTCCTGATCTTTGCGGAGACACGCTGTCAGTGAGAGTTATAAATCACCCTGCTGCTGGTGGCTGGGTCTGACCTGCTTCCACTGGGACTGCTCCTGACTTACCCAACAGAGTCAGGCTTGGCCTTTGGAGCTCTTACAAGTCATCATTCCCCGGCCTTTCAACGAGGCAAGATAGATCTGCAACTGGTTAAAGGAATTATTTCAGGATAGAATAGGTACAGGTATTAGGACTGTTTGGTTTTGTTTCTGCAAGCATGAACAAGAACGTTGGTTTCGTGTTATTAGCCAATTTATCTGTCCTGCCTTGTTTAGGCTTTGCTGTCCTTTTGGAGATAATTCTTTTGTAGAATGGCTTAGGATGGGATTTTTGCTTTAGATGCTCAGCTAATTAGGATTTTGCAATTCTCATGTCACCTCTGTCCCACTTATTGGAACATTGACTTTTAGCAGTGCATACTCTTAAATCAATAGGATCTTTAGTGATACTTGCTGGTGACATAGCTGAGTTTAGCAGCAAACTGCAAACATGCATTGCAGTAGTGCAGTGGGTTTACTTAGAAAGCAAGAAAATGAGATTTCAGAATTATTTATTGTTGTTGGACACCGTGAGCAATACTTGTCTCCTGGACTACTGGAATTCATAATCACTGCTGTAAAATAGGTCTTTTACCCTTGGCCTTTGAGAGTATTTAACAGCACAAGCTAATAGAAATCAGTGTGCATGTGTTACTACTGTGTGTAAGTACTCATTGTGCAAACCCATTCTGATTTTGCATTTGACAACATCAGAAGTTAATTGGATTACCAAAATAATGCAACAGCAACAATGGCAGAGAATTCAGAATCAGTTTGTCTGTTTGTATCATCTCATGGCTAGTCCCTTTTTTTTACCCCCTTAAAAAGGCATTGTTTAGGCATAGTCGTGACTTCTCCCTGTGTTGGTTCTTTAATAATAAAAAAAAAAAGCAAAAGCTACTGGGGCGAAAACTCATTTAACTTGCTCAGGAAGTAGGAGAATTGCAGGCTATTTTGGATATTTTGAGTACAATGTTTAATGTTTTATTTATATCTAGCATAATAAAGATGCTGATCAATAATAAGTCAGCAAAACTCAGTGTAGCTGAACTGTTCAAAATGAGTCAGCTCTTATTTTTCCCTCTAACCTTGGACAGATGGGCAGGCTGCTAGTGCTGTGGATACCCCTAGGTACCAGGATTACCTAGTAATTATTATTATAGCTGTGGATACCAGGTGGATACCACTAAACCAGGATTATCTGAGGAGGAGGAAGGTCAGGAGATGCCAATGGACTGAGGCTGAGAAGTCCAGAGACCTGTCTGGGCAGGGGTAGACCTGGGATGTGGGTGCCACATCCATGTCCTGTCCTAGCCACAAAATTCCAGGCAGAATCAGGTCTGGCATCTTCTCTCCTGGCGAGTCCATGGTGTTGAGTGCTGCCCTGGTTCTGAGGGCAAGAAGAGGCTCCTCTCCATGTGCACCCCCTTGGTGGGAACACGGCGTGACTTGACTGTGGTGTCTCCTGAAGGGTGGGATGAGGGAGCATGATTCAGGGCTGGGCAGGAATACCCAACTGTTGCAGTCAGGTAGAAAATGATAAAAAAAAGGCCTCATCAAATCAGGTCTGCTCTGTTAGATCAGTGGTCTGTCATTGCTTCTAAGTGAAGCAAGTTCCCGTGTGAAAACAATCCTGGTGTGAACAGTTCGCTAACATAACAATCTATTCCTGGGTGAGAAACAGCTATCACCTGCATAAAGTGAGAATCAGTGAAGAAAATATGTAACCAATTAAGGAATAGGGAGATTTGATGGACAAGAAAAATACCTTTTACTAACCAGTGGAGTAATTGGCAAGAAAGCTACTAACCAACTGGAGTCACACATGAGGTCTGTAAAAATGTATAAAAAAGGAGAATATGCAGCAAATAAAAAAAGGCCTTTGATACGTTGCTAGGTGTGTCATTTCTGTCCCCTGCAAAGACACCCAACATAATTCAGGATAAGTGTCTTGAGTACAGTCAGGTTTCATTAGCAGCCAGTTCTGGGCTGCTGCTGTGTGTGAGGTGCCTGGACGAGCTCACTGCTCACTGCTTGGTGCATCTCTGCACCACAGAACATTTTATTACATAAAAATGTACAAAACTGTCGCTGTACTCTTTGTTGGCACAGGGGCTGAATCTCCTTGTCCTGGCCTCACACACCCTCTGTGACTCCCTGGACACAGGAGGAGGTTTTTAAACTTGCTGGGTGCTCAAAGTCACCTTTTCCCATGGAACCCTGAGTTCTCCCATTTCAGCCAGGGCAGAACTGGAGGATGGAGGCTGAAGATTGCACATTTCACATAGCAGCTCAGCCTTTGCTGATGTGCCAACAATTGTTTTAATTTTTGGAATTTGGCTGGTTGTGCTGGGGCAAGATGGAAATGTTTGGTTTAGTTTTTTCTCCTTACTTGAAAAAAAACTTGGGCCCCACAATGTTTCTGTTGAAATTTAAAAAAAAAAAAATATATATATATATATATATAAAATTTCTAATTTATGAAATCTGCTGATACAAGCAATTCAACAAGAATGCTGGCAGACGATTATCTATAGTCATGCTATATAAACCTGGTTTTGGTGAGGTCTACATCTTAGCAGTAGCAAAATACAAATTATTAGATGAGGATAGTTATAAAGTCTGGAAATTGATGTTCTGCTACTTTATGATATAATCTATTTATATGGAGAGACATACCTTCTTTTTCAACTGGGATGAATCTTGATGAGAATACAAATAAAAATAAAATGTATATTATCTGTATTTCTTTTTATTTATGCTGAGGGAGAAAATACAAACCCTTTTGAAGATGAACCTGTTGTCTTTGTTCTCCCACTGGGAAATCTGAGTTCCCTCTCATTTATTTTATTTCTTGTGTCTGAATTCCCTGAGCATGTGAACCTTCCCTTTCCTTAAAGGAGAGAAGCTTAAAGATAAGATGTGTTGTGTGTGCCCACTAAACCTGATAAACTGATATTCCTTTCCTGATATAATTTCAGCAGGCATAAGGGACATACTCCCAAACCTGTTAAAATCAACAGAAGTTCTGCAGACTTTAGTGCATTTTGGACCAGGCTGAAAGTGAAATGTGTCGCTGAGTTTATCACGGCGAGTTGTTTTGTTCTCCCGCAGACTATTTCCTTCCCTTGGTCATCCTGTGTTATGCACTTGCTGCTTTGGAACACTGCAGTGGGGCTTTTTCTCCGTCTGTGGTGGGCCAAGCCAGCAGATACTTCTTTTATCTCGGTATCAAAGAGCAGAATGTGGCTTTAACATTGACAAGAAGCACTTGGAGACAAAGACTGACCTTTTGAAAGTGATGAAAAGGAGACCCCAGGGAATCCCATTAGGAGCAGGGAAGGTGGATAACAGCTCCTTCCACCCAACAAAGGTACAACATTCTGCTTATTCTTAGGGGACTTTGTAACTGAAGCTGGTGTCTTTGGCCTTTTATTTGAGTTCAAAGCTGCCATCTGTGTCCTTTAATTTGAGTGGTAGATATTCACTTATTTTTATCTGAATATATAAAGGCAAACTGTTGGAGTTCTTATCTCAAAGACAAAGCAAGAGGCCAATGCAGGTTCTGTTTCTCCTCATGTAGTGGCTCTCCTTTCTCCCAGAGATGCAGAGTGGATGCCCCAGGTGCTGCCAGGGTTGGTGGCAGCCCTAACATTTCTCCTTGGTGCCCTGATGTCCCCTGGCACTCCCCAGAGCAGTGCATCCATCAAACTGCCCCTGCTGCTGAGATCTCAACTGCACCTATTGGTTTTTCTCGTGCATATAATGCAAATATGTGCTGCTCTTCCCCTGATATAAGATGTGAGAACTACCTTGTCTAGATGCTTTCTGGAAGGTTTGGATGAAAGAAATAGGAAGAGGGAGATGGATTGGGTTGTTTTAAGTGTTATTACTCTATAGAAGCATTTAATTGTATTTTCCTCAGTGTTTGCTTCTGTTTTAATTGGCCAGAATTTTCTGACTGTGAAATGGTGAGATCCTTGGACATGTTTCCTTCTTTTCCAGCTCAATCTAGCATATGTTTATTTTATTTTAATTTAATTTAATTTAATTTAATTTAATTTAATTTAATTTAATTTAATTTAATTTTATTTTATTTTATTTTATTTTATTTTATTTTATTTTATTTATCATTTAAATTAATCCCAAAATGATAAAATAGAAAACCACGTATTACATCCTTTGGATATGAGCTGGCCATTTTCAGTAGCAGGATTGAGATTCATTGTATTTATTTTGCCTGATTAAAAAAGTTTGAGTTCCAGGAGACCTTAGATGACAGTTAGACAGAATAATTTCTCTGTCATGCCATGGCTTGAGAACTTGATGGTGATCATAATATTTACCTGTTCTATTTACTCAGAGTTCCTGATTTCAGAGCTTACAGATGTGGCAATTGGGAATTTAGGGTTAGAGTTTTATAAATATTATTGAAGGTACCCCTACCTATCAGTCTTCTAGTAAATTGTGAAAGCACAAGGGAAGGAGATCCTTTCTATATTAACTGTTTGATCCGATTGTAAGTCAGAGATCTTGCTATACATCTTTAATTGAATACCAAGAATTAGACCAGTGATAAAATAGCATTATTTGGATAACATTTCATCATATATATTTAATATATAAATAGTATTAAAAAGAGTAACAAAACTGCATTTTTTTAGCTTTGAGGGTAGTAATTTCAGATTGTTGAAGTGTAGCATATCATAAAGTTGATACTTTTCTTTCTTCACCAATTTGTGAAGACCGAAAATTATCTTTTTGCAGTAATTTTTGCTTTCAGGTTCTGTGTCCAGATATGAGATTGAAAAAGTCCTCTTTTCAGAGGTTGAAAAGTGTTGCAGGAAAATTATGGTTTCCTTTAAATTCTTCTTTTCATCATCTGGTGTAACGGGTGCATATTACTGCCAACACGGGATTGTGCAGAAATTGAAAAGATAAATTTGGATGGAAGGTTTTTCTGAAATACTTTCCTTCATTGAGAGTGTGGGAGAAATCTTTGGTAGTTATCAAAATTTACTGCAATCATGCTTCTGTGTTTTATGTGTCTCAAAAGCAGAAAAGTAAATGAAAGGAGTCAAAAAGGATCTTTCAAAACTGTTGAAAATCTTTGCTCTCAGTGATGCCTTGGCTATTGTTTTAATTTGCTTTAGTTCTATGGTAGATTGTAACAGTGGGTGAGTAATTTACAAAAGCAACAAAGCCATCCCATTACTTCTTCGAAATAACAAAAATGAGCTTTTATACTTAGACAAAGACAGTTTAATTGCAGTCAGCTCTCCTGCAAAACAGTAAAAAAATGTCAATCCAAGAAAAACTTGTTTTTTCTGGGGTCTTAAAGTGGCACGTAGCTCTGTGTCCTCTACCTGCAGCTGGATGTGCAAATTACTCTTTTAATGAAGTTATTTTGAACTTTGATCCTAATAACAGAGAATACTGGGAAGCAGCTTCTACCTGCCTGCTGTTGATTTGTGAACTGCTTTTACAAAGGCTGGGATGCTGCACAGCTGGCTGGGGTTCATATTTTAGGCCACTGAAGGTGTTTTCTTGGCAGGGATGAGACTGCCAGAAATCATATCTGTTGTTGTGCTCCCTGGAGGGTTTTCACATCACCCAGCAAACCCCTGAGCACATGGAGGTGCCTGCTCAGAGCAGGCAGCCTGGGCAGAGAGCAGATCGGGCAAGACAGCGAGAAAGAGATACCTGCTGCTGATGTGTGTGAAAAGTGACTGTCACCAGCTGGAACCTTCTGATCCTGGCAATGTGCATTGCTGGAAAGCAACTGAAGGGGATCCTGACTGCTGCCAGTAAGAGCCAGCTGCCTTTAAACTTTGCCCTAAACTTTCTCCTTGAATGAATTCTGTGTCCGTGTGATCTTTAACTGGCAGGGTGAAATTGGCTGAAATTTTAAGTGGCTTGAGATGCCAGTGACAGCTTTAAAAAATGAAAAAAAAAAAAGGGGGAAGAAGAAAAAAGCTTATTTGGTTGTTCTGGTACTCTGAAGTATTCACTTCTGCTTCACTGTGATTGACAGGTCTTGTTTTGGGCTGTGGGCTGCTCTCCTTCCTTTGAGGGCAAAGAGGGGAGAGATGTTCACTGCAGGGGTGAGTAAACTGACCTTATTTTGGTGAGGTGCTGGTCACAAGGGTTTGCTAGAGAAGAAATCTTCAAAGTCTTGGGACAGCAAATGATGACATTAGTTTGAATTATTACCTGTTCTTTGTGCAACAGTGTGCACTGTGTCTTGGACTGAGGCAGTCTCCTGCAGGAGGCAGAGCTCTGCATCTGACAGCAGGCACTTTGCACTTGGAAGGCTTGGAACCTGGAAATGCTCCTGTTTCCTGGGAATTCAGGGACCTGGGTTTGGGAGTTTACTTCTCCAAAGACCTGGGAATAGAAGGCTGTAACTCTGCTGACTCCAGTCCCTTATCTCTGGTGTCCCTGAGTTCTGCAGAGCCTGACCGTGTATCCAGACCTGTTGCAGGCTGCAGCAACTCCAAGGTTAGACACGGTGTGGATACCTTGATCTCTGTCTTCTCTGGTGGCAGGTTTGAAAGACCACTTTAACACCTCTTTCTCCTCGTCAGCCTTTCAAGGGAGACTCTTGGTTTCCCCACATCACTTGTGAGATGCCTCAGGTTTCTGTGTCAATACTGCACAGTAGGACAGTGGGTGTAAATAAGATGGTGAGAATAGGAGCTGTTTCTGTAGTGTGTCCTTAAGAACCAGCAGACCTACTGATACCTCAAGTACCATTAGTTCTTGATTGGGGTGTGCTGAGCTTGTCAGAGGAGCCATCTGCCACCTCATTCTGTGTGTATTTATTTATTTATTAGTAACGTGAATCCCAGCACCTCACATGGAAGAACTGTAAGGGGAACGATGATTTTTATTCAGCTTTGCAGAAGATATTACAGAAAGGGATGGTTTAACTTCTCTTGTTGACTATTTCTCCTGATACTCTGCATCATGTTGTATTCCCCTTTATATTGTGTTCACTGACTGGTTTCTGACTAATATGTCTTGATATTTGCTACTCAAAGTGACATACAAAGAAGCTGTCATCACCAGCTGTGCAGAAGACATCTGAGAAAATCAACACTAAGTACTAAGAAGGAAATGAAAATGTCTTTTCTGCCCTGCTAAATTTGACTTTTGGTTCTGTTTTTTTTTTGCCATCTTTCTCTCTTGGCTCAACATGCTTAGCTACTCTGAAAGAGAAACACTTTGCTGGCTGCCTCTTGCCTGATCTCCAGGTGCAGGGGCCAATGCCCAGTTTCCTGCAATGCAGAAATAAGTCAGCTGATTACATTTCTGATGCCTTTTTGAAACCTGTGATCTTCAGGCTCTCCTCATATTTAAGGTATCATATAGGTTACTTCTGTGTCTGAATGGTTTAGATTGGAAAATAAATGTTCAGCCCTCATCATGAATAATTTACTGTTCTCTTAAGAGGGGAGAATAGGAAGTAAGCTATTACCATAAAAAAATTTTACTGCAATTTTCCTCTCATAAGCTTAAATTCTGTGTAGAGAGGTTGTCAATTAGTGTGCAGATTTTTTTAATTGGCTATAATAAAAAGCTAATTGGTGTTTTGCTTAAAGAGTGAATTAAGAAAGTGTTGCTATAGAAACTTTACATGTGTATAGTGCTGCTCTACATAACAGTAGATATAATAGTCTAATGACCTTTCTGAGCCAGCTGTAAAGTCAAAGAAAATGTGTTAAATTCAGGCTGGCTGCAGAGATCATTAAGGGGTTTGTGACTTCACTCATTTCATTGCCAGAAAGTGTCTCTGGCATTGTCTCACAGAATGTTTCTTTGACTCATGTCAAGCCATATAACAAATGCTGGTCTCAAAAGACCTGAACTTTTGTAAAATCCAAGTGCTCCAATTGTGAATGTGTAAACTGATCTGTAATCTGTCAAGCATAAAATGTACTACTGGGAAAAATTCATTTTCATAATCTGAGAAAATGTGATGATGGATCGAAAGTGGCAACCTCTAATCCTAGAGCTGTTCTATCCTTGTATCCCTCCTTCCTCTCCCTGCCCTCTCTACCCACTGAATTCTGAGCCTCATGTGAAACACAGGAATTACAGTTTTAAGTGAAATGGGATTTCTGCTCTAATTTGCAATATTCTCTCCTAGCAAGAAATACTTTCCTTCTCAAGTATAAACTTTGTTGAGGAGAGAACAATTTCTTCAGGATTTGTGTACAGGAATTTTTTTCCTCAGGCTTCCCTACTGAAATTACTTCAGAGTCGTTATATGTACCTTTGCTATCTGCATAAAAGTTATATATAGGTGGCATGGATGAACATAGTCATTACTGCCAAGGAAGGTGGTCACTAATGAAATAAATGGCTCTGGCTGGTAAAACTGAAACATGACCTTTTACTTTCAGTTCCCTGAATCTTGTTGTGTTACTATGTCAACAAATTGTTTTGCTCCTTTTTAACTGTATATCTAGAAGTTGTAGGGGTGTGAGAGCCTGCAGTTATTAGTCATGGTGACAGAAAAAACTTGAAATGTTCTGCATGTCCAAATGTGAGAGACAGGACAAAGCTATAATCTGTCAATGTTTCTTGGAATTGTTCACTGTGGAGTTTTTTTTCCCACTGATTTTCAACTAAATATTTAAACAAAACAACCGCCATTCTGTGTCTGCTAAATTTGCCCCTGCACTTGGTCTTCAAACTGGTAAAGCACAACCATGTTAGAGTGATTAGTGTATGATTTGACTTTTTTTTGCCCCCTCACTTCTTTTCATCTCCAGTAGACGCCTTAAAAAAAATCATCTAAGTGGATGAATTTAGGAGAATCTCTCAGAATTCAGTGGAATTATACAGACAGTTTCTTTCTGTACCTCTGGGTCAGGACTGAGTAGTGTCATAACTTAGCAGCTATTCTTCCCTTGATACACATATGTAAGCCCTATTAGTGTTAATGCCTTTTTGAAATGCTTCCCTCATATATTCAATATCTACTACTGTGTCCAAACTCTGAAGTCTTATGAGTTGCATGGCATGTGACTGTCTCTAGAGCTTAATAGAAAGTTGGATTTAATCTCATAGTTCATCTTTTGAGCAGTAAAACTGTAAGAAAGATAAAATGTTGTAACGTGAAGCTTTTATCTGAGACCTGTGAGCAAATACTTTTTTTTTTTTCCTGGTCCAGGGAAAAGACAGGGGTTTTTTGTTTTTTTATCCAGCTTCCTTTTGTCTGTCCAGTCAGACCATGATTGTAAGATGTACTTACAGGAGCTGTATAGTCTAGAGGTGTTGTTTTACAGAAGAGTAATACAATATTGTATTGTTAAGGAAATGTGATTTTTAGAACCCAGTAAATCGATCCTTCAGTTAAAATTTTTGCTGCTTTGCTGCAGTGCATTTTCAACTGCCTTTGTGAAGAGGGGACTGGGTTTTTGAGAGGCAAAACATTAATTTGCTTTAGGACTGGTATTTTTATCGTAGTTTTACTTGGCTGTACAAAGCTTTGTGCATCCCAATCCAACATTGCTATTCCTGCTTTAACTGTAAAATCAGTAAAATTTATATTAAAGCAAAGTGTCTGGGAGATGGAACTCCTGCTAGTTCAGTGTGTTATTTGTTTATTTGGATTAGTGCTGGTTGTGCTATGAAATGGAGTAATGGAGGAGTTGGGTGGGTTCTGCATTCTGCACATTGAAAAGAAATCACAGAATCAATGAGCTTGGAAAAGACCTCTGAGGTCCAACACCACTGAGGGAACCAAACCTTGGCACCGAGTGCCACAGTCTTTCCTTCAACACTCATGGTGCATTTATCTTTTTTATTTTTTTAAAATTACTTCTTTACTGATATGGTTGTGTTTACAGAAAGTTATGACAAAAGTTGGTTGCTCTTGGTCCTTTTCCCTCTTTGTTTCATAATTTATGGAGTGCAGCCATGGAAGCTTGCTTATTAGTGGAGCAATCTGTGGACTCTTTATAACAGGCCTTGGTTACGACTGAACTTCAGTGATATGCACAGAGGGTGTTTAAATACACAGAGGGTGTACTGAGCTACCTTGTTTTGCTTAAGGAAGGAACACGTTGACAACTGAATTCCATTAAAGAAGGAGGGAGATTTATATGGGTGATAATGAGGTTGCTGCTGGGAAATAGGTGAAATATTGAAATGGTCATAATATCAGTGTTGTTTGTTTGTTGTAATAAGAACACTTCCTGTTTCCTGATGGATAGCAAAGGCAGTTGTTTGTTGTCCAGTATTTTGTGGTATAGCAGAAGTACCACCACAAATTCCCTGCTGAAGAGTCCGACCTTGCTCCAGATACAAGGACATTGATTTTAGCATTTTGGGCAGAGATTTTGTTTCTCTAAGTAAGAAAAAATACTTCCTAAGTACCATCATGCTTCAAAATATGTTCTACTTTGCTGTAGTGTCAGGAAAATGCATCTTCTATTTATATTTACAATTTGCATCATTGCAAATGATTAGTTTTCTGTTTCAATGAGTGGTATTATAAAATCTGGTGTATCCCTCTTTTGCAGAGAATTAGTGTAGAGGCCAGATTGAAAATATGCCTTCGTGACAAAGTCTCTACGAAGCTGATCCCATCTTGGCTTTAAGGTAAATGAAATAAACCTCTTCTAACTTTTCTTCTCATCATGGTTGTTATTCAGCTTGGAAGAAGTGTGAGACTATCACGTACTCAGAATAAAAAAAAGTATTTTAAGGAGTTAAGTTGCAAAACTTAAAATTTAGTCAAAATAAAGTGTAAGCATAAGCCAGTAATTTGAGTATGGCTTCAGTAATTAAAAGAAGTGACAGACAGTGGCATGAATGCTTATGTGTCTTACATACTGCCTTGGTAACTGTCTGGTTTTGTCTGCTAATTGAATATGCATATGAAGGAGAGATCATTCTAATTGAATGGAAAATATGAAATTAAAAAGGCAACAAAGTATAAATAATTGAAAATCAGGTTGCAGCTCTGAGCTTCTGTGTGTCGGGAGCTCAGTTGCAAACAAAATTGGTCGAATGGTAATTCACATTTTTCTTGCTCTTAATTTTCCTTTCATGGTACCATACTCCTGGTATAGGGAGCAAGGCAGTGAAAATGATAAAGGGGTAATTAAATATCTGTAGGAAAGTAAGAGCCAAACCAGAGACTAATTTTCAGCACTCTACAGCTTTCATTATGTATGTATATGCTTTGATTTCTCGTGTATATGGAAAATGTATCCTCTAACTGCGTATTTTTAGCCTTTCTCCTCTAGAATTGTTTAACTTTCTGTGGCAAGCTTCTTTTGTTTGTGAAATCATTGCAGAAAAATGTTATTTAAAAAACTTTATGAACAGTTAGTTACCTGTGAGTTCAGCTAAGTATTCTTAATCTCAACTAAGTGTCCTTTGTAATGATTTTAATGTTTAGCATGTCTTGTTCATTAACTGAAATCACTCAGAATGGGTAATTTTCAGTGTTTGGAACTTTTTGATTCTACATGCCCTGCTCTAGATGCCTGTGGATGAAGGCACCAGTGAGATTGCTGTATCCAAAAAGCTTTATTTTCAAGCAAAACTTGCCCCAAATTTAACCAATTCACTTAGACATCATAGAAACCATGTGCCACTTCCTATCCCAGTGTTGGGGTTGTGATACTGGCACAAGCCATAGACCCACGTCCCAGGAGCACAATAAATTGGAAATATTCTCTGTCAGGGTTTGTTCAGTTGTGGATTTGGTTTAAAGGCCCATGATTTGCACTTAAATTTCAGGTACTTCTGGAACCAAATTGGATTCAATAGTTGTTGGTTATTTGATGGCAGCAGAAGGTGGTGCATGAGTGGACTTACACTGAAAGAGCTGTGTCCTCCCCCCTGGGACACTTGGGCTGCTGTGTGAGGAGCTGAGTGAGAGCTGCTCTGGCTGAACCAACCTGGGCTGGGAGGAGAGGAATCTTCCCCTTCATTTTCCCTGCCCAGCTCTGTTTGTGTTGAAGGACTGCCCTGCTGGTGCCTGCCAGTGGAACTGATCCTGGGGCTTGAGAATGACAGAGAGACAAGTGCTCCCAGAGCTGGGGTGTGTTTGAACTGACACTAAGGACTGGATCAGTACCTCCAGTGGCTGAAGTACTGCTTTGTTTCCCTGGAATAAGTTAAAGATAGCACAGTTCTGCTTCTGAGATAAATTGTTTTTTATTTATCTTGACATGGTTTAGAACAGCACTTCCTCATGGTGAATGCCATTCTTCCATGTTTAAAAAAACTGTCATCTGTTATTACAAATTCAGAGGGCACTTTAGTACTGTCAGCATGAGATCATCATTGTCTAATAATACTAGATGTCCATTAATGTCAACTTTTAACAGAACCCTCTTCCTAATGCAGCCATACCTTCCAATCCTGCTGTAGCTTTCCTACAAAGCAATTATCTGAGTTGTGTGAATTGGCTAAAACCTATCAGCTATTAAAACTCAGAACGTTGCTTCTGCTTGGAAAGAAAGTCATGTTGCTTAACTTCCCCCTCCCCTTCATCCATCTCCGAGTGTGGGAGCCTGTGTGAGGGAGAAAAGAAAAGGAGCCTGATGGTGCTTAATGGCTGATGAATAAAGCCAAGGATGCAGGAACGGTTGCCTGGCAACCTGGCAGGATGGGCTGAGGTCCCTTGTCACTGCATAGGAGTTGACACTGGCTCATCTCTTGAGCTCATGGAGACAGATTTATGAGGGTTTGCAGACTTTATCCTCTATATGTATCGTGGATGGGTTAGATTTGTATCTTAGGTGTTTTGTCTCTGTGTATTTCATACTTCTAAAAAGAAACACAAGAGGAATAGAAGCAAATCAACCGTTGTACTTGAAGGAAGAAAACGTGTGCTTCCTGTCCCATGCAGTTATTGTGCTTTCAAGATGAGGGCCATGTCTAGGAAGAGATTTGCCTACAACTGAGAGCTCTTAGGCCTAATTCCATATAATGTTCTGTTTTCTTAGTCTGAGAACCTTCTGGAAATTATCATTAGTGCTAAAAGACAATGAGCTGGAATTTGTGTTATAATTGCAGCTCTGAGAAGAAGCCTTTTTGTGGTTAAACACAGCTCTGAAGTGACACATCTGCTTTGTTTCCCTTCTTACACAGAAATAAAGTCAGGCTGAGAACACACTGAGAGCTGTGACAGACTTGACCTTGTACAAGTTGTTCTTAAACAATTCAAATGGATTTTGAACACAGGTGTCAGCACGAGGGGTGGATCTCTCTTTGTGCTGCAGTAGGGTTGTAGGTAGGTGATGTTTCCTTAGGGATGTGGTGTTAATCTGGTATTCCCTAGAAGACTTTTGGGAAAGTACATGGACTTACCCCATGAATGTTGTTGTCATCAAGTGAATATTGATCCAGTAACTATTTTTCTTTTATATGGAAATAAGTATTAAGGAAGAAGGTGCAACTGGCTTACAGAGGCTGCAGTGTATTTTGAACATTTCAAGAGACAGTAATTTTCTTTGCTGCCTAATAATGAGGTCAAAGCTGTGGGAAACAGGTTGGGTTCTTAATTTGAACTGTTGGACAAAAGATCTACCTGGCAATTTTGTGCCCATTTCTTACAGCAGGCACAAGTGAGGTTAAAGTGTGTGTATATCTACAATTGTATCATCTTATGGATTCTTAAACAAAAAAATCAAACATTTCTCTCTTACTGGTAAGAGCAATTGTCATTTGCCAAATGCTTGCTTCCCCTTTTTCTTGTTAAGTTCAAGCTTTTTGTTAATAGTTGTTCTTACAGCTGAAACTGCAGAGCGTTTTGCCATAGTGTGAGACCTGACTAGCTGTCAAAAACCACTGTTTGCATGGAAATATATTGATAGAATTTGCAAAGAAATCTATGAAATTTACTGCAAGCTTTGTAATTATCAGACTTGGAATAATAGTCTGATTTTTATCAGTGTTTTCATCTAACTTTTTTTTTTCTGCACAGTCCATTCTCCCTCTCTGTCCCCAAGCAAACACACAGAGGGCAGACAGCAGCAGCAGCCAGCTGTGTGGAACTGCTTCCTTGTAACTGGAGATCCTCAGAAAATCAGGTGAAAGGTTTGAAAAGTTTCAGTTTGGATAGCCAAAGCCTTGAGGCCGTTGTCATTAACAAAAATGATCTTTCTCCTTCCTTCTCTTGCAGGCTGCAGCTCTGACTTACTATTTATCTTTTTAATGGTTTATACTTGTATTACAAGCCCTGAGTTTGCTACAGGGTATTGAGAAATGTTTCGTAGCTCATGATGATTCATGGGGAAGTTTGGATAAACTGCTTTGGACTGGTAACTCGTATTCTTTAGGGCAACCTTGGTCTGGGGCAAGATTGCTCTTTTTCATCACTTGCACGTGTAATTGTCTGTGGATAGAATGGTATTAACACAAATTTAACCACTAGCAGCGAGAGAGCTTCAACTGCACTGGTGCTACAGAAACTTTGGACCCAAAGCCTCAAAGCTGTGCTTTAGTTTGCTGTATCAGTGAAGGAAAATATTAAAATTTTAAGGTGAAACTGTGTTCATGTCAAAGGTGTCCAAATTGCTGGCTGCTTAGACCCCTATAGCAGATTCTAAGATAGCAAAATACCTTAAAAATACTTATAATTGAACCAAGAGAATAAGTAAGCTTTTTTTTTTTTTTTTTTTTTTAACTGTGGGCAGTTTGTATTACTTTCTCTCTCTCTCTGTACCATGCATTTCTGTTGCAAAAAACATGATCAACTTCTGTCATGTTACCAGAGATGTTCTTTTATTTGCAATTCAGATGGAATAATTTTAAACTTTAAATCATTGTTGTCCAGCTTTATGGAATGTGAGTGGAGTTTATTAAATGCTTTCAGCATTCTGTTGAAATGCCTGCTGCTGTCTTAGGAAATTTCAGTATTCCTGATGTGTTAAAACATGGGTTACATTGAAATGTTGGTTAAGGAAACTTACACTATGATGCTTTAAATCAGCCAGTTTTTACACTTTCAACTTACTTTTGCAAGGATTTTAATCTTCTCTTACTGACCCATATTGTAGTAATTTCTGTTGGGCTGCTTAATTTCTTAGGGGTCTGAAACACAGAAAGTCATGCAAAGTTCAACACAGAGCAGGCAAGAATTAAAATTTACCTTTTTTGTGTGTACCATGAGCACTATATGAAAGTGAGATTCTGATTTCTTAATTATGGAGACAAAATTAACTTCTTATCCTTCATTTTGGATTCTGTGCTGTTTTGTGTTACATAATATCCTGTCCATTTGGGATATAGAAACAATTTATTGGTTAAAGCATATGATCTGACAGGAGAAAAAAGGGTCATGGCTGATGCATTTTAGATCTCATTTCCTATATTGCTTCTGTATTTAAAAAGTCCATGTGAAAATATAGGAAGCAACACAATAACTGCATACAAGTGAGTACCAAGCCAACAGCTGTGTTTTCTAAGAGTACAGCACTACAACTGGAATTGGGAAATATAAAACTTTATTGTGGATTTGGGGAGAAATTGAAAACAGTGCTAATCTAAAAATAATTTGTCTTTTTTTTTCCCCTCTCAGTTGGGGAGAATAAGATTTTGCTGCCTTTACTCTCTCTGGAAAAATAGAGCTCCTTCTGCTTTTTAGCAGTACTGCAAAGCTGATTCAGAGATGCAAACAACAATGAAGAGTGTTATTCCACACTAGAAAGGCTTTGTATGGGGAGTTACTTATGGTAAATAATTGATCTAACAGCTAGTTTGGAAAAAAGGAGGAATTTATTCCATCTGGAGCACAACTCGGATGCAGAGATTGTGCTGGGCCAGAACCTTGGCCTGGCTTTGTGTAGTCCCAGTGCCTGCCCAGCTGATCTTGCAGCCTGGTGGTTAAAAACAACGAAATGTGCTTTGCTGCAGACTGAGGAGCTGTGCTGCATCTGCAGGGGGCTGTCAGCAGGTGTGATGGAGAGCAGGAGATGGGGCAGGGAGCTGTGCTCCCCTTGCAGCTGCCAGCAGCAAGGAAAGCGTCTTGTCCCCCTGTAGGGGCTGATAAACGTTTTTTAGACATCAGGAAACAGAAGGAGCAGGAAATACTGGAGACCTTCCTACAGTAGTGATGTCATGATGATATTTTGCCTTTTCTTTTACATATATCTCTTATGTATTCTCAGTACTCTTAGCATGCATACTTGTAAATCCTTAAATCTGGTATTTTAGCACAGTTCTGGTATTCTGTTAGGCCAGAAGGCCAAACATCCCAAAGACCTCACAGTCACAGCTGGAGGCCAGGAAACCCTATGCTATCTTAAAAAACCAAGGTCCCCTCTAAAACACATCTAAGATTAAACCCATATAGGGGGGAGTCCTTTACGATAGAGGGATGCCATGCTATTCATTCAAGCCTCTCTTTAGGGCATCTTTGTTAGATAACCTAATTTGCAAGAGCCATAGAATTGTATCCATGATCTACCACGTCTGCATTTCAGCATGTTCCACCTTGGCAAATTGTTGCACCATAAAAATCATTATTAAATACCCAGGTAAAAACTATTTATCACTTAACCATGCCTGGTTCTTAATTTTAGAATCAAAGCAAAGGAATCAGTGGGACTAGTGGAGGGAATGGCTTACCAGAGCTTCAGGAGGCAACCACACCTGGCACAAGAGGGCAGCAAGTCTGCTGGCTAGAAGAGTAAAAAAATGGGTGTGGGAATATCAGCTCAGAGGCTTTTCTGGACAGTTTGCACCCTCATTTGTCCATAGGTGTGGCCAAAAGTATTTGTCAGAGACCCTGTTTGGCCTGGTGGATGATGTGTCAGGGCAGTGTTTGGTTGCTTTGCTCCATTCTGGTGGGATTCAGGCTCTGCTTGATGGGATGTGTGGATTGCAGGAGCTGCCTGTCCTGCTGTACAGGGCAGTCCCACTCTGTCAGGTCCTTTGTAGCATATTACTGCTTCTCTGTAGGATATACATAGATATTTATCTTCATATATATATATATATATATATAATGTGTTTTACAGCTCTCCTGTTGTAACAATCTTTAGTGATTGAAGATTCACTCAGAAGATTCTTCCTGGCTCTTCTGTATTTGCTGGGGTAGAAGATATTTCAGCATTCAAGTCTTCGTTGGCTTGAAAATCCATCTCCATAATAAATCACTGTATTTCATATAGTAAATTTGTTATAAAAGCTTACATATGTGCCTGGAATGCCAGCTGACCTACTTAAACTACAGCCCTTCCCAGCTGTGCTAGATGGATTTAGAGATACGTGTTCATCTTGCCAAAATCTAAACCCTTTTTTGAAGAGGTGCTTTTTCTAAAAGAGTAAGGATAAAATGGGGATTTTTTTTTTCTATTTAGAGCTGATCAGCTTTGATTTCCTGTATTAGGTTTCTAGATTTTCTGCTTCCTAATGTGATCTTAGAAAAGTAAGATTTATTTCTTAGTTGTGCAAGATGGAGTTAGTATTAGCATTTATAACGTGAGCTCTCTTGCTGACAAACTTTCTTCATTCCCTCACTCTTCCATTCTCTTTTTCTTAAGCTGCTTACCTTTGTCATGCAATTTTTCCTTTGATTTCAATTATAACTACAAGATTCATCAAAAGTAGTGGCTTGTTTTCCTAAATAAAGTGCTGGGTGTTTTCCTAAATAATCAAGTGGCTCAAAGGGCAGGGGAATTTTTATTACATTTTGTATACTCTGCATTACTATCATTTATAGCCTCAGATTAAAAAGTACCATCTTCTGTGCACCAGACCTTTATAGGAGTTACAGAAAAGACCAAATTAGAAGGAAACAGGAGAAACTAATCCTTCTTTTTTCTACCTTCTGCAAACCAACTTCATAATAATGTGTCTGCAGCTTTGGCTTCTGTGCACTCATCCTTCAGCTGCTGAAGTCTGAAGTTGCTGAAGCTTGAGTTGTTATTTATTTTCTACAGAACTATATTTTCATTAACTAGGAAGTATAAAACATTAAAAGTGAATCAGGAGGCCATTGCTGATTTTGATTGCTAAAATATTTTTTTTTGAGGTTTGGTTGCTAATGCTCTGGGAGTGAAAACTGAGGAGCAGGAACTGATTAGAAAATGGAATTTAAAGAACTTCAAAAATTGCATTTTGACAAAGCACCTGTTTTTTATGGAGGAAAAAATACTTCTGTGAGGAAAGTGGTCTTGTTTCAGCCTTCCAAATCAGGATTTTGAAAGTGAAGAAGGGGAGATGTTGAGTCTTCTTATGGTCATGAAGGCAAAACAGGTCACATTGTGTTACATTTGTCAATCATGTCAGGATTGTTAAGTCTCAGAGAGAGCAATTACCCATAATTCAGGTATTGTGAAAATAATGTATGCATTGTTAACAAAATAACAAAAAATAACAAAAAATAACGAATCCTTCTTTTTTCTGCATACTAATGAATTCCCTTGGCACGTGATTTTCTCACTCAGCAAGGGATTAGGGAGAGTTTGAACAACATGTCAGTCATTTTGCTGGATGTGCTTTTGAAAAAGGAGACTGCTGTGTAACCATCCCCCAGCAAAGTGGCCAAAGGGGAAAAACACCTGCTCTGGGGTTTGGAAAACCTAAATACCTACATTTTAATTCTGTTCAGTCCACATCAGTGAGTTGCAGGTCAGAGTGGTTTTTTGGAGCCTTTTCTGGTCCCTTTAGTAATTACCTGTTATTAATGCTTAGAAACGAATGCTTAGAAATGCTTAGAAATAAATGGGAGCAAATATATTTTATTTCTCACTAAGTTCCAAAGAGGTGATGTTTGCATCTAGGTGAAGTTTTATACCACAGCATCCTTGTGACTGGTGAAAAAGTGGTTAGCACAATTAGAGTTGGAAATAAAACTTGGACAAGACGAGGAATGATGGAGTAAGTCTTTCCTGGGCTTTGCTCACTGCTCAGTGCTGTCTTTGCAAGGTCTCTGCTGCTGGCACTCAATCTTTTTTTTAGTGCACCATAGACATTGAAAACCTTTTTCACTGTGGGTTTTGAGACTGGTTATCCTTTCCTTTGTGTTTAGACATTGGAAAACCTTTTTCACTGTGGGTTTGGAGACTGGTTATCCTTTCCTTTGTGTTTAGTCCATTTAAATTGTGGAATGTCTCTCTCATCTCCTGTTTTAATTAAGGTTGTAGCCTAAACAACTGCTTGAAATTTAGAGGCAAACCAAATAATGCTGTTCCTTTTGTTGTACCATTTTTCATCAGATAAATGAAATAGCCATGTTTCTCTTAAAAACAAACAACTAACCAGCACTAACAACCAGAAAACATGAGCACCAACAATATACAAACATCAGAATCTCTGCCCCTCTGATTCAGTGAGGCAGACAGGATTGGCACTGTCCCTTTGCTCCCAGCACTCCTGCCATTGTTGAAGGTGAAATATTTCTCATTATTATCTTGTCAAAACTGACAGCCCATGATGCTAGACAGATGGTCTGTGCAAGAAACTTTACTGGCTGCTTTTGTCCTGTGATACACTTAAAAACAGGTGGTTATGAAGGAGCAAGTGTTCACAGAGCCTGGATCAGGGTCATCTTAGCAATTGTGTAAAAGAACTCTGCATAGTCCCTGTTCTTATGTTTCAGTTCTGGATATTATTTTTATTATCTCTGCAATTTCATATGTAATAATTATGTCATTATTCATATTTTGGAAACATTTGGAATGATATTCTTTGGAAAAAACCAAGCCAAACCTCAAAATGTGTATATCTGTTCCCTTTGTAGAGTATCTTGTCTAACAAAGCATGATACCAATAGAGAGTGACAGCAGCAGTGTCAGCTGTTGGTGATATTGCTTTGTTTGCACTGATTCTATAAAAACACAATATTCTTGAGTAAAAGTGAGAGTCCCGAAAGTCTTTGGGCCAGCACACAGAGGAAACCTTGGATTTTCTGAAGGCTTGCAGTTGTGAGTGCCTCTAGCTTTGCAGACCTACTCTAGAAAACTTGACAAAACTCCTATCCTGTCAATTCTCAGCACTGTTGGTGGGGTGGTGTGCTCTGTTTGCAGTGACATGGAATTTAGGCTTGCAGTCACCCATGGTGTCAGCAGGGTGATGCAGTGCTCTGCTTGCCATGGCTTCATGCACAGCATAATTGAATTTTCTCTTTTTTAGCCCTGATCACTACAATCATCAAATTATGTTTCTGTTCACTTTCTGTCAGATGCACTCAGAGTAACAAATATTGTATTTGATGTGCAGTAAATACACAGAATCACTTTCCTTTTTCTGGAGGCAGAACAAAGCCACCGCATTTTCACACTTGGGTTTTTCTGGAGAGGGTGAATGAATTAAGAGTTCCTCCTTTGGAAAACACTCCATTTAAATCATTGCACACAACTGAGCACAACAAACAGTTCTAGGGGAACATAAAAGCAAGAAAGCCACTTCTCACCATCAGTTATTGTTGGGAGAGGGAGTGTGAAAAATCTTGAGTTTCCATCCTTTTTGTGCTATTCCCACTTGTAGGCTTCATCTCAAGGGAAGAAGTATTTTCAGTACTATCACTCTCATCTCTTGAATTCTTAAAAATATTTAAGAGTTAACAGAAGGTGATGTGAGAAAATGTTAGAACTTAAGCTACCAAATCCTTCTGTAGGTGCTAAAAGCCTAAAATCAAATCTTACTCTTGAAGGAAGTGCTGGTACTCAGTAGCTAAGGAGAGGAGTTATTTTTATTGCCTTAGACTTCAGTTTTCTTTGGAATGAGTAGCTCTCTTTATAGAGGGGGGGGACACACCTCATGGAGTACAGTAGTGAGGGTAAACCAATGTGATTTTTTCCAGGCTTACAAGTAATACTAGCATAGGTTATTTAAGGATTTCTCTTTCAAGAGTTGGGCAGTTTGTGTTTGGAGAGGGCAGAAACGCTTTAGATGTTTCTCTCATCAGTTAATTATCAAATATATTTTGTTTTGCAGTAAAGAAAGTAATTGATAAATAAACTTGTTTTTCTTAAACATGTGTTAAAAATAGAGCAAACCAACCTTCTTTTTTCATGGAAGCTCAGCACCAAATCTTTGACTTCCCCAAGTTTGGGGGTCAAGGAGAAGTTTCTGAATGTGCTCCTCTGGAAGGGATTGTGCAATTTATCCCTTTTTAAGAGACCTGGTTCAAAAGCCTTTAATAAAGGCTCAGTGTCTGCCCTTGCACACTTGTTGTCCAGTGGCTGTCCTAACAGGAGCTTTCAGGAAACACCACTTTGGTTTTTCACTCTTGAAGCAAACACAAAACCACCGAAGTTCTTACATATTACTTTCTCTGCACACCAAAATAACTTCATTTAGTCTTTGTCCTTAAGCAGAGGAAGCTGCACCAGAACTGAGCTGAAAACCTCCACCCACTAAACAGATGTTTCAGTGGAGTGTTTCACTGGCACTTTCCAGTGCAAACTCGGTGAATTAATCCAAAGATGATGTTCAGCATTGGAACTGGACGTCACGGAGCAGCTGGGGAGATTCCCCAGGTTTCTGCTGGAGTCTCACCCCTTGCACTGACCCTCAGCTGGCCAGGGGCAGCTTCAGCTCATTGGCAGTACGTGACAGTAGGATGCACCAGCCTGGTGAGTTGTAGGAAGCACTGACTGCAAATTTTGGGCCATGAGCAATAGCTCAGCTAAACTAACACAAATAAAATAACAAAAAGCCAAATTTCAGACCTAAGTTAATTTTTCTTCTCTGTTTTCTTGGTAAAGAGCTTTTTCTGACTGTGGAATTGTCAAATTAACCCAATTAATGCAATAATCAGACAAGAATAACGCATGAGCATTTTCTTGTAAATGCCTTTATTTCTGCGAACTAGCAGAACTTCTTTTGGAATTCACTGTTCTGATGACTGAGGTTTGGGGGATGTCTGATTTACCTTCTATAGCAAAACTCAGGACATAAAATATCTTTTACTTCAGCTTATGTGATACTTACCTTGAGGGGTGGGGATGTTCTTACTCCTAAATGAGATTTTTGTTTGAATTAGCGTAGTTTGTGTTAGAAATTTCGCTTGAAAAGAACTCTTTACCTAGCCTGAATTATCTTGAAAACCTCATCTTCTAGTTTTTACCCTCTGTGTTTCTGTTTTAATACTTAAAAAAAAAAAAGGAAGAAAAACCACTACATTTTAGTTTTAAAAACAGACTTAATTGCTTCTGGATTACAAAACTTTTCTAATGCTATTGATTTTACCATTTTGGGTGTAATCCAGATGGAGATTAACACAGGGAGAGCTAATTACCTCTTTTAAATTGCAGGTTTTTGTTCTTTTAAAATAACGCTGTGTCTTCTCTTTGATTTTTGTGGTTGGCAGTTGCAAATGTAAATGTTGAAATAAAACAAACTTCGAAGGCAGAGAGACAGGTGTGCTTTTTCAACAAATTGATTACAAATGTATCAGACACCTGTTATTTGATTTACGTGGCAGAAAAGAGCAAATATTTTCTTGGAACTCAGTTGGGAGTGTGGCTGGATAAGATTATCTCCTTGTGCTGGAGAGGGAGGATAAGACAAGCAAAACAACCTTTTGTTTTGTTTAGAAGCCCATTTTGTTAAACAGTCAAAACAATATTGAAAGTGCAGTGTTGAAGGAAAGTATTTTCCTTGGGGATAGTCCTTGGGAAAGGCAGGGCAGTGTGGGTTGGGCTTGAGGTTCTTTACAAAAATTTTGCCAAGGGGCTCTTGCATGGGCAGCAATCGTTGTCCTCTCGGTGGAGAGCTGCAAAGTTCCCATGCCAGGCACTGGTTGGATAGTTAACATTTAGGTTTCCTACGAAATGCAAATTCATGGGTTCTTTAAAAGCAGTTGCAAACTTTGTGGTCTTTGGCATTTTGTCCCAAACACCTGCCACGGGGCAGAGAGCCTCTTCATCTTGCAGCCTGTGTGAAAGCGAAAGGAGAGGGTGGAAGGAGCAGGAGAGCCCAAGAGGAGACAAAGCAGCCTTGCCTGAAGCACATGTTAATCAAAGCAGATCAAAGGATATGATGTCAGTTTATAGAGAAACAGGTCAGGCAGGCCCAGGTAGCTCAGGAAGCAGGATACAGATTATTCCCAGAAGAAAGTCAGGTATAGGGTTACCGCGCCACGCTGCAAAGTCAGGAGGTCAGAACTTGCACAGCAGCCACGTCCCCTGGCTGGAACAGCTCGGCTCCTCTCAGGGGAGTTCATAATTCTGTGGAAATGGGAGAGAATGAGCCCAGAGCAGCAAGTGCAGCCCAGCCAGGTAAGCACATGTGGAATGCTGTGCTGTCGGGAGCTCTGGGGCATCCTTGCTCTGCGTGTGCCAGCTTGTTCTGCTGCCGGCTGTGGCAGCGTGTCCACGCGAGGGATTTGTCCTTGCATGTGCTTTGGGGAAAGGAGGAAATCCACATCACTCATCTCTGCAATGCATTATTAAAAAAACACCCACTGCTTGCATTTAGGAGGGCGAGGAAAGGTCTGATAAGATCATGTAAGCATTTGGCACTGCACTATCAATAAAGGTTGCTTTAAATTTAAGGGGATCACTGGGTGTTGGGGTTACTGTTCTGTAGCTTCGTTAAACCTTCTGCAAATGTTTTTAGGGTAGGAAGAGCTTTGCACAATTATTTTGCACAAATTTTCTGCCTGTTGCATGTGAGCAGGGCATGGCAGATGCAGGGAGATGAAGGATGTTGCTTCTGTTTAGCATTCGTGGCTTATTTCAGTTTGTTGCCTTTGTGTTTTTTCCTTTGTGGGTTGTGCTGAGGTTACACCAACACATGCATGCAAAATAGCCCTCGTGGGCACTTGTGTGACTAACTGTAAGAACAGAGTATTCTGTCCTAGGTATTTTAAATTTTCAGTAGAATCCTGAACGCAACACTTCATAAATCTTGCTTAGTCCTTCTTTTGCAACATTAATGTCAAGTTTTTGCTTTGAGAAAGAATGTTTTCCCAGTAGCCCTTTTTTCTTTCAACAGGCTGTTTTAACATCCTAGAAAATATTATTATCCTGGGGAATTATTCCATTATTTTATCTTCTTAGCATTCAGTGGGTTTTTTCCCCCTGACATTCAGCCCATGCTTTTCTTTTCCTTGACTTTACTGGTTTGTTCCTGGCCTCTTTCTCATGCTCTGCATACAGGGGATATAGCTTTGTGTCTATTTTGTGTTTTGCAAGAATCCTTAAACCATTGTAAAATTTTCAAAAGTTTTTCTGAGAGCTGGAGTGGTAACTTTCTAGTCAGTGACAAGATGTGTTGCTATTTTTCCCCTTGAAGTTATTCTTTATATGCATGCACACATGTAATCCAGGGTTTCAAATGTGTGTCTCAGATTTCCATATTTTATAGGGAATAACTCCATCATTGCTGAAGCAGGTTTAGGTCACAGAGAACTTATTCCACTGCCTTTTTCTCTGTCTCTCTCTCCTTTCGGTGTTTTTTTTTTTTCTTTTTTTTCTATATGTTAATAATTATGTAGGAACTATCCAGAAAACATATTGTGGCAAATTAGATTTTGATCCATATTTTAATATTGAATAAAGCAGCAGGAATGTTAAATGCTGTACAGGTTTAAACACCATTTCAGGCATGGTAATGAGAGAATTAGTATTGTTTCTTTCTTATGTCAGGACATGACGTGTAGTTACAGGGGTTTGCTGCTAGGAAGGTTGTTCAGTCTAACTCCAAGCTTATTTTTTGTGCTGTACGTGAGGAGCTATTTCACTTCTGCCAATATAATCTATGAATAAAACTGATGGAAAATATTTTCAAGCACATTTTATTTTATACAGGTCTTTTGGGAACTATGATTGTGATTCTGGCTTCATTTGTGCCTTTTCTCCATTAGCCTGAGTGAGCTTAGTCAAATGGAATTCCTCTTGATGTGCACTAATGGAAATGGGACAAGAATTAGGGCTGCACAGTAATTCTGTTTATTAAAAAAAAAGTTCTGTGTGCACACATGCAAACACACATGCACACCCTCAGGTTAATTTTTTCAGTTGCCATCAACCTTATTTCCATGTGTGCTTGTTTTTAGAAACTGTCCCAAATAATTGGTAATCCAACTGGCACTTTTTTAAGTAAAGAAGGTGCAGAGATTAACATTACTCAAGATACCTGTCAAAACCACTGCTAGTGAGACAACTTGGGTTCCTTTTCATGTTATTTATTTTTAGAGAACTTTGAGGCTTGTGTGGATTACTAAAGGTGCCAGATTGACAGCCCTGGAGGCTGGCTTCACTTATTCATTAGCAAAAGAGATACGGCCTGGGCAGCAGGTGCACAAACCTTCTTGCTCTGCTGAAAAAAAAAAACCCTGATTTTGAGGATCCAGTGTTTCAGTCCTGCTCCCTTCTTGCCTTTCCCTGCAGTATTTTCTTCTAATGGTGTTGTGGTGATTAGGTTGGAGCCCTAAAGACTATGCAGAGCCCTTTATTTGATTTCCCCCAGCGGCCGTCAGATGGGGAAGGAGGCTTGGGGCTTACATAAGTCAGTAATTCTCGCCATCTGGTCAATCAGGAAATATAAGGTCACTCTGCCGTCACAGCAGTTTTGTTTTGCACCAAGTACAGTAAGCCCAGAGAATAAATTAACTCCTGTTCCGTTCCCTTCTTGCTTTGCTGCTGCTGGCAGCGGTTCAGAGCCCCGTTCTGCCTGGGCTGTGACAAGTGAAAAGAGCAAAGCTCTGAACAGTGGGGCTGTGCCTGCCAGCCGTGGATTGATTCCTGGTTCGGGCAGCGCACCGAAAACCCTTCAGAAATGCGCTGGAACTCACCAGCAGTACCTTGTACTTCTGTGCTGGGTTGGGTTTTTTCCCCTCTCTTGTCCTTGTTGGGTATTTTGCTTTTAGAATCAAGATCTGTTCCCTTCACACCAGTTGTTGTTTTCAGTTGTCTCATGAATTAAGGACTGTTTACTGGAGAATGTGACAGTATAAGCCCCACAAGATGCAATTACTGTAAATTTTAATTTGATGACATTGTACATGAGTTGTAATTGATTTTACGCTGTATTGTGCTGCTAGATGATGGCAGCAGCTTTGCTGGCTTGCTAAGTGTGTGTACTCCATGCTTGCCTCTGGCCCACGGAGGAGAGAGTTGAATTGAGAAGTTCAAGTTAGTGCAGCTTGTTCTTTTGGTTCTTGAGTGGCACAAGTAAGTGAGCAAGAATGAGAACAGTTATATGAGAATTATTAATAAAACATCCTGGAAAATTCGGGTTTTTTTCAGAGCTCCCTTATGTGCTGTTTATTAATGCAACTTAAACATTTTTATAACTGGTTTCATTATATATATATAAAAAATATATAAACATATTATTAAACAGCTGCATTATTTCTAAAAGCAGTTCCCAGCAAGTTCAGATTCCCTCTGTAATTAATCGGGGCTTTGGATGAGCTCCGAGTTTGCGTTCCTTAGGGTTTGTTCTTGTGTTCTGATGTTGATTTTTAGATCAATATATATGTAGTTTCATGAAATATTTACAGACCAGATCTAAAAGAAGCAGCAACTGCTTTTTGCTGAGAGAGGTGATAGGAAAATATCAAGAGCCTACATAAAGATCCTGGCATGGAGCACTGGGAATTGAGAAGGGAATGTCCCAGAAAGCAAATTGCAGTCTCAAATGTCTTTCTTACTCTTCTTGGCTACCATGTCTACCCAGCTTCCTAGGCTACATGAACAATTTTCTTTCAGGTTTGTGTTTTTGAGCGGGACTCTAAATAATGCTAATGAATGCTGTAATCAGCTGCAGTTATTAACTGGGGGCTTTTCTAACAAAAAGTGGCAATTCTGAAGGTTCATTGTGAAAGTGCTTCCTCTCCCCTTGGTGCTGGATGACCTCAGCCCTGCGAGTCGAGGTTTGCTCTCTGGACAGTTGCTCACAGAATGTCACCAGGTCCCTTTTGGGCTCTTTTTTGAATGATAATAGCAAGGGTTTCCTGTGACAGCATTTCTTGCACAGCTTGGCTCTATTCCCCAACCAGGTACAGTAACAATGGGTAATTTAAAATAATTCGTTTTATTGCTGCCTCCTGTAGATTTTTGACTTTCATTTCAAAGTGGTGAATCTAGAGAGCTGGAGAAGTATGTTCTGATCACTATCCTGGTGCTGTGAAAAATACAAGATTTAAATAGTCCCGCAGAGCCATCAGCAGCTGGAACAGCACAGAGCACTCTTTTTACTGCAGCTGAAGTCATTCGAACATTTTCAGGGTGCTTTTAACTCTTTTATCACAGGAATACCTGGGTTTTTTTAGCTTTCATTTCCCAGTTTATATGTGCTCACAAATCAGGAGTTGAGATTTCAGTTCTACACAAATATTATCACTAATATAAGTATATTAAATCTGAGAAAACTGCATAAATTGAAGCATGATAAGAGGGAATCTGACTGGAATGGTGAGAATTGACCACAAAACTAGATATCAAGCCCAAGACTTCCAGCTCCCAATCTGCTTGGTACTATTGTTGTTTTGCTGTTACAATCCTTTCCAGGTATGTTGCAGATGATTGCATCCTAATATGTGTGCCTGAAAATGAAACCAGATAGCAACATCTTCCTGCAATAAGTAAAACTGAAATTGAAAACATACTAGATGTACAGCAAAAGGATGATGTTTGAAAACTTTTCCTCATAAAGCTGCTTTAAACTTTCAGATTCTACCAAATGTAGGAATAAACACTTGTCAGCAGTAGGTCCTGTCAGATTCAGTGTTTGCCAGGCTGGGGAAGTGATCCAAGGGAAATTGTTGGTTTTTCCCCCAGTGCATCATTGTTCAGTTTGTGTGGTAAGGGTTATGTTTGTTTTGGCTGCTCCTGCACCTCTTTTTCTGAAAGTCAGTCACTTACTGGAGAAAAGCAAAGAGCGGAGCGGGGGGAATATCAATGTGGTCTGAGCAGCTCAGGCAAAGGAAACCTGGTTTTATGTAAACTTCTTATGCAGATATGAACAGTTCATAAACTAAAGAGTGCTCTGCATTCATAGCAGGTCCTGACAAGCTCTCTTTTTTTCCACCTTCTTCAAGTACTGGAAGTTTTCTGGAGGAGGCTGGAAATTTTTCCATCTCTATACAGCAATTTCATTCCATAGTCCTGGTGGAAGAGGTAATGATGGTGAGAGGTTTTATTTTATTTGTCTTTTTCCTTTTCTTGAAAAAACAGCATCTCCTGATCATCAGCACAGTGGAACAGTGTCCTAAATGCTGTCATGTCTTGCAGGGAGTTCTTGAGATGTGTTTTTCAAAGACAAGCAAGGTTGGGTTTTTGTTGCAATGTCGTTCTGATCCAGGTCTTTAGACTTTTTTTTCCTGAGTGTTTGGTTTTGTGTTGGGGGGTTTTTTTGGTTGGTTCTGTTGCCTCCCTGCCCCTCTTAAGGCCTGGTCTCTTAATTAGTCTCCTGGTTATGGCATATATAGAACTGAAACTAATAACTAATAACTGTTCATTTTGCATTTAGTCTGCAATCAGAGAAGCAAGAAAGATTGACTTCATGTACATCAGGCAAGTAGCTAGAAATCATTGCAAACCAGCAATAAACTTCAAAGAGACTTGTCATCTTCTTCCCTCTTGAAAAAAAAAAATAAAAGCATGTTCTATGTAATGTTGGGGGTTTTCACTCAAATTTTTAAATTCTGGGATTTTTAGAGTCCACTCTCATGTTTCAGCTGGTGGAGAGCCACAGGTACCTTTGGGCCTGCCTGGTGCCAAGGGGCAGCCTCTTGGAGTCTTGCTGCAGCTGCTTCTGCCTTTTTCCAGTTTCATGTTTCTACTTAAATTTTGGACATATCATGAAGCTCTTCTTGGTTTTCAGGAAAATAAAAAGCATAAGCTAAAGGTAACAAAGTCCATTCCTGTAGAAACAGTTACAGAAAGTGGAGCTGTGCTTTTTAGCTCAAATGTTACTCTGCATCCATAGTGCTAGGCATAATAGCTGGCTTTGTCAATTTATATATATATTCATCTTTTTCTTCAAGTAGTGCTTTTAAAAGTGGCATTTCTGCTGTCTGTGTAAGCTCAGATTTTCTGTGCCTTCATAACACAATTAAGTTTACCACATTTTATTCCTGCTAGCCTTGCAAAGAGGGACTGAGTCAGACTTGTTCTTGTGCCTCATCAGCAGAAATGTTTACCAACTTTCTAGTTTTGCCTTATTTGTGAAAATGCAATGAAAGTGATGGGGTTGCACTGGTATCAAGAGGGTTTAATTTGGTTTGTGTTGTTATTAGCCTTGATTGAGACATGAGCAAGAAATAATCCAGTTAGTCGTCCACTGCCCAGGGATGAGTTTTTAGGGCTGAAAGCAAACAAATATATCTCCTTTCACTTATAAACTGAGTCTATTTGATCTTATAGTCTGAAGTTACAGCAAACCCAAGCCATGGGATGGTTGTGCAGAATTGCTGTTTCTCCCTCCTTATGGAAGTGTAGCTGGCCTTGATCAACTCTGCTCTCTTCTTCTTTGCTGTCTGTATGCCTTGGGTAGAAGAAAGCATAGGCAGACTCTTGGGGTTATAAATATACAGTCATTCCCATATGGCAGCAAATTAAATTACCATATATTGCTCCAGCTCCTGGCAGCACCAGTGACTCTGTCACCCCCTCCATGGAGGAGAGGCACAGCGAGCTCTGAGGGACTGGAAAACCAAATTCAGTTCTCTGGCACTTCATGGGAATCGTGGCCACCTCCTGCAAACTGGAGCTCTGCTTAACTAGCAGATAATTACATAAACCCTGTCTTCTGCATGCCTGAAAAACAAAACATTTCTAACTCCTGCTTTCCTGATATAGAGAATTCTTTCCTAGTTACTGTTTCTATACTTACCAGATTACATGAAAAAAATAATAAAATCCTTTACATTATCCATAAACATAATAACAAATGCTACACTATATAACTTAGACTTAGTCAATAATTCTAGATTTAGCCTGAGGGGCTGAAGAGAAAATTATTCCTGTTACAAATTTTAATTATGCCATAAACTCTGGGAAATAGCTATTGATCTTCAGCATCTGGCATCAGAAATGTTGCCTGCTTTTTCTGGTTATTTAGTTTGTCAGTAGCATTGTCATATAGGATAAAAATAAAAAATGTCACAGGAGATGAAGATGCACCATATGCAAATGAGAATATTTTGGTTTGTTTATGTACTAAAAATATTTTATTGCTGAAGAGTTTTGTTTCTTACCAGATTTTTTTAGCTATCTCCAGAGAAATTTGCATTTGAGATGCAAGAAAGCAAATTCTAATTCTATCAAAGACTCTTTCTCACCATGGGATGCTGTAATGTGTACAGTATGTTTCTTGTCTTAGAGGTACATTTAAAATTGGAATTCAATTAACTTCTCAGTTGTGGAAGAATTATAATTTCAAGGGCCAGATGAGACAAAGGCTGGAACTTTAGTCTGCATTTGTTTTCTTAAACCAGGGCTGTTAGATGATGCCTGTTAGTGTAGAAAATTTAAGTCAGACTTAAAATAGTAACCTAGAAATTCTCATCTGCTCAGAAATCAGTGGCTCTCTGGCACAGTGGGCTCTTACTCAGATGTTGCAGAGGAGAAGGAAAAGCTTTTAAGAAGTTTGAATTTCAGAGCAGGATGTACTGAGAACAGAACTGGAAATGCAGAGCACCTTTCTAATCCACATCAGGCCTAGAGCCAAGTGTGTTATTTGGTGGTTGGTCTGCATGTGACTGATGAGGTTTGGTTGTAGGTGATCCCCTAAAAACAATTGTTTCAGGTGACTGGAAATACAGGGTGTACTCCAGTAAAACTCGAGTGCAGGTGTCCTTGTAGGCAGGGGAACATAAAGCTCCCTTTGCTTTCCCATAACCAGGATAGTCTTTGAGGAGACACTGCTTTGAGGCAGATGAGAGATACTCTTCCCTTTTTTGGGATAATTGGAGCTACAAAGGGGAAGATGGGTTGGAGAGCTCCAAAGATCTGGCCCTTGGAAGGACAGTCGAGGGCAGCTCACCACAGTGACAGAAATAACCAAGGCTCTCCAAGTGCTGAGCAGGTGCCTGGGGACCAAAAGCACTTTGTGCTTTCCCTCCAAGTGTCTGAAGCAAGGAGGGAATTGTGTGATGCTGAGAGGAATGAGTGCTGCTGGCTCAGTGCAGAGACACAGGGAACCCAGTCTTAGTGCCAAGCACTGATGTTTAAAGGAAGGATGTTTGTAAAGCTGTACCACAGGCTTAGAAGGAGCTCTGTAAATGAGACTCCCCAGAACACCCTTGAAAAATACTGTACTTGTCTCCCAGTTACAGCAAGGGATGAGAGCACCTCTGTTCCTTCCTGCTTGGTAGTTTTACTTAAATTTTTACCTTTTCATCACCCTGTGGTGAGCCATGTGTTACCATACATCTGTGGGACTCAGATTCAGTCAAAGAAAGAAACTGAGAGTTTCTAGCCAGGTAGACGCCTGGGAAAGAGCTGGAGAGAATGTAAATAATTCTTTATCTCTCTTGTTTTTCACATTGTTTATAGTTAAGTTCTATCACTGTGCATCAAGCATTCTGCACCAATGCTCTGGGTTGTTTTCACTTCAGAACCAGTGGATTTGGCCTTTGTGAAGCTCTGTATAAAAGAGCAGTGCATTTGGAAGAAATGGGAGTTTTACTCTCAGCATCCTTCCGAGTCTGAGTCTCTTCATTCCCGTCCTGCCTCCACAGCGACATACATCATCTGAAGTTTTTCAAACTTTGTGCACATGACTGTGACCTCTTACTGCAGAAGTGAACTCAGCAAAGTAGGACAAAGCTGACTTCAGAGGGGCAGCTTGTGGTGGCTGCTGCCAACTCTTCGGCAGGAAATTTCTCCCTCTAAGAGTATCTGCCAGTGGCTATTGATGCTCGAACCCTCCTGGCTGACTTTACTCAGCCTGGCTTTGAACAAAAGGGATAGAAACAAAGACCATTGAGGCTTGCAGGCATTTGAGGTGGCCAAGCTGACAGGTTGCACTCCAGCAGGTAAACGGAAGCCTATTAAGAGCACACAGAGACAAAATGTGTTGTGTGAGCATCGTGGTTTTTTTTGGGATGGACCTCAGTGAGGCAGACAGCTGTGGCTGTTTCAAGGACACGGAGCAATCATGTGGTTTCTGAAGGATTTCTGTGGCAAGTTCTGACTTAAGTGTGTTCATGTAGAACTGAATGTCTAAATCAAAGCTTGCATCTGTGTCCACTTTACAGAGCAGGACCAAGGTGGCATCTCCATCTGGCTGCAGAGCCCTCTCAGCAAAATGTAAAACACTGCACCATCCCCAGTTTTGCCTTCTCTGAAGAGCCCTAGCAGAACTTGAATAATACTTTTTTGTCTGCTTTCATTTTCTGAAAAGAGTGAAATGTATGAAATATGTGCAGTTTTCACAGGGAAAAAGAACCATTGAAATGCTTAGTTCTCTCTAAAAGCTTCCAACAGCTTCTGGACCCAGATCTGAAGTTACCCTTTACCCATTTATTTAGGCCTTGTACTCCAGGAAAGTTCTGCCATTTATGTGTTCTACCTTTTTTTTTTTTTGGTGACAAAGGGAAGCTCAATACCTTAAAAAATGTAAGCTTTAATTTTTATATACTTGGATTTTTCTGTCTATTGTTTCTGGCTGGCAGGTCAGATTTGTACTGCTGCTCTACACAGCAACTTAAAATTCATGTTGGTGTGTCACTGCAGTTACTACACTCCAGCCACCACACCAGAAAACTATTAACTTTCACTTAATGATAACATAAAATGTTTTATAATAAACTGTGAAATAACATAATCATCTGCAAAAAATGTAAAGATTTTATATTAAAAAGCAATTAAACTTTGGGGGGTTTTATTTGTTTGTTTCTTTTTAACAAATTGCATGTAAGACATGCAATTAATTGGCTTTTGCTTTGGAGGGAGTTTGTGCTTGCTATAGCACGGTGTCTACTCTAACAATAGATGTCTGCCACTGAATTTTGGGATGTTTACATGCAGGAAGAGGCACTTTTTGATAGGGAGAGAGTAAGTGGAAGCTTGCACCCATTAAAGCTTGGTGTTGTGTTGTAATCTGGAGACTCAAAGCCACAGATGGGCTAAGAAAGAAGGACTTCTGTCAATTTTTGGTTGAACAACAGATTTTCTCTCTCTGTTGGCTTGGGTTGCCCCTTGTCTTGCTTTGTGCAAATAACTTCCTTCACTTTTTCCCCTCAAGTCTCATTTGAGATCAGCAGGAGCTGCCCAGGCAGCGCAGGGTTAAACTCTGTCAATAGCTCTCAAGTGCCTTTATCTTAGGAAGGTAAATACAATATTGATATCCTGAGGACCACTGACAAGTGCCTTTGTGGGTTCAGTTGGCTCAATTCTAACAGCAGAGGAGAGTGTTCAGATGAAATGGAAAAAACCCAAGGTCTGCTGTGCAAAAGGTGGGGTTTTAATGAGCTGAGCTAAAAATCAAGAGGATGTCTAAAACTCCATGAAGGGTCGGAAGTGAAACGTTGGGTTAGAATGAGGAGCAAAATGAATGTGATAATTTGCCCAGAAAACATTTATGCTGCAGTTGTGGTTAGGTAGGAAACCTGGCAGCACCAGGCACTTCCCTTTGCCCTCACAGAAGCCTCAAACCAGGGAGGAGTTTTCCATCTTCCCCAGGGTGTTCCTGTTTCATGACTTTCCCAACACCTGTACATCCAAAATGCTGTGGGCACTGTACTAATAACAGGGTTATAAACCAGGCTGGAATGCAAGTCTGGATGTAATTTTGTGTGTTCCATCCTGTGCCATGTGGAAGATCCAGGGCTGGTGTCTGGGTGAGGGAGGGATTAGTTCTTCAGTACAGCAGTGAAGTGAACATTTTATCTTGTGCTTTAAAGTTCAGTCTAAGTAGCTCTAAGCACACTCCAGAGCTGATTCAGAAGTGAAAGGTTCTCTGTATATCACTTCAGTGTTGTTTCTTATTCTGTTTTATGGCATTTCCAACTCCTTTTTTAATGCAACTATCTGTTTGCTTCATACATTAATTCTTGAGTACTTGCAGGGATTATTTTGGGAGGGTTTTGTAGGTTGGATTGTTTGTGTTTTTTGTTTGGTTTTTTTTTTTTTCTTTTAATGGATGGATGGGAATTTATCTAGCATAATGATTTTATATTTGTTTGACTCATGGAAATGCTAAGTATTGTAAGATTTCTAACATCTTGGGGAACAAAAAATCTAGCCCCCCTGAATTTGCTTTAATCGTGTATTATCCCATACACAGTCTTTTTAAAGTGTGAAAGCTGGAATCTGGCTTGGAAATGCAGTGTATTGTTTTGTTTATTCTGATATCATTGCATTTTGTATTTTTAAGGTAAGCTGTGTCCTCCAGTGCAGGCATGGATGTCTTGGAGTCAGCAAACAGCAGGTGCTGATATCTGGCTCTGCTCAAGGTGGCTCTTCACATCCTTCAGGGACATTTCAGGGCTCCATAAACCAGGCTGCCACTCACCACTGCACCCTCCAGCTGGAGATGAGAGATTCCACATCTGGAAATCCTGTCCCAGTGCTGCTTGGTGGTGCAAGCACAGGAATTAATTGAGTTAATTGATCTGTGCCCTGAAATCCATAGCACTTGGAGGCCTGGTGGTGGGTGGGAACTGTACATGCACAGGCACACAGTGATCTGGCTTTGCCTACAGCCATTTCCCAAAAATCAGGAGCACTCAGAGCACACCCAGAGATCAGGACAGAGACAAATGAGCAGAGCAGTGAGGGAGGGTTGTACAGCACCTTGGTGCACGTGTTCTGGTGGTTACACACACAACACCAGTGGTTAAAGTTCACCCTTGTTTATACACTTAGCTTATTCCTGAACTCACCTTTAAAAAACTTAAGTGTTTATGTATTTTACCTTTCCAATACATGGTTGCACTCCTAACCTGGGAAGTTAGTGGCACATCCACGGGCAATAATCATATTATTTTTCCAGGCATCCACCCTGTCAGCAAACTTTTCCTGAACAGAGTCTGCAAAGGTGGAAGAGGTGTTTTTATTCCTTTAGCTCTACCCAAAAGCAAGAGAAAAATCAAACTGATTCTGAGACCTAAAGGAGTCTTAGTGTCCAGATATATGTAGCCTCAGGGTGTTGTGTTCCCTGGTTTCTTTTATTTATGTAAAATTGTAGCTTTATTTCTGTCTATTGCTTTGTCTTTAATACAGAATAAAAGGAAACACTTTACTGGATTTAAGGTCTATGTCCCAGTTCTGCAGCGTGGATGATTCCTGCTGTGCTCCAAATTAATGAGGATAAGGTCCAGTTAAACCTGGCTTTTGTCAGCTGTTGGATTTAAGAAACTTGGATTGTTCTTTTTTTTTTTTTTTTTTTTTTTCCCTCTCTGAGTTTGGTGTCAGCTGCAGCCATTTGAACTGGATTGCATCTTTTATTGCAATTACAGCAAAGCTAAAAGATGAAGGAAAGAAAAATCACCTTTCTACTTCAGAAGAGATGTTCTTTTTTAAAAAAGGGTTTTCTGTTGTCTCAGAAATAGATTTTTTTTTTTAAACCAAATCATGAACTTGTACTCAGATTTAATTTGTTGTTTAATTTTATACTAGTCTTTAGTAAATAAACTGTCTTGGGAGCAAGTCAGTTGCAGTTTTCTATATGCTGAAGTCTTGGAACGAGGCTTCTTTCAGCAGAGTTCAGCATCCCAGGAAAAGAAACAAAACTGCTGATGAAGCAGGCTTATGTATATAGATATTTGCCAGGGTTTAAAAAATGCAGCAACCTCAGTTTGCAGCACAGCTCTGGTAAAGTCTGAGTAATTGAGTTCAGTCCAAATCAAATCTCAATCTTCAAAACTCAGGCTTTTAAAAAGTGGAGTTTGTGTGTTTTTTGGTTTTTGATTTTTTTTTTTTCCGGTCTGTGTTCAGGCATTTCATCCTCACTGCCTCTGAGTGCAGACAGGTCCTAAGTGGAGGCAATGAAACCCAGCTGGTGTCTTTAAATTATTTCTGACCAGATGTGAAATAGCCCACTGAAGTTTTGTGATGGTCATCTTGTTTTCCTTTATGGAAATTCTTAGCTGATAAGCAAACACAAATCTTTGAGAATGAGGGTTTGAACTGAACCCAAGCTTTAAAGCTTCTCCTGACTTTCAGTAATATACTTCAGCAGATTACAGGCACTATAAACACAAACATACGTGTTTGTTTTTGCTAAATTTTTGCTAAATCTTTTTAACAAGTTTGTCCTGACAATCACGGTCATATTTGAATTCTTCCTCTTGAAGACTGCAGTAAAATTGTCTGCTTTTCATTTAATTCACTTTATCTTACTTGTGTTTCTCATTCAGAATTGGAAGAGAGAGTATCCAGTCCACCCACTGCCCCATGTCTGGCTTTCTAGGGAAAGTTGATTGTATATATTAAAAAAAAGGTCATGTTTATCCTATTGGAATGCTTCTGTTTGACAGGCTGTTTATAGCAACCATTTTTTCTTGTTTTCTGGGGGTTTTTTATGGCATATATGGGCTAAAAGTTATAATTGGCCATATTTTCAGTTTGTCTTGGTTTGACTTTGGTATTTGTTTTGGGAAGTGAGCATTGAGATCTTTGAATATGCACATCTGTTGTGAAGATGGAAAACTGATAGAGGCATGATTGCTTACTGTAATAGGAGAAAATTAAAATCCTGTATTCCACAGAGCAGAATAGGAGCAGAATGCTGAGGTAGCCCATTTGAAAAAGCAGAATTTTTAATGTTCCTGGGTTGTTCAGTTATCGTTTGAAAACCCCGTAACCATGAGGCATTGCAGCCATTTTAAATTACTTGTGTATAAATGTTTAAATTATGCCAAGTATAAAGATAAGCATTTCTATTATACTTCTGAATTTGGAGATCATCAGTAACTTCCTATTCTTCATAAAGTTCAATTTCATGCAAGAGTAACTGATGTTTTCAGCTCTGCAGAGCTGTTGGGTGGTGAGGGAGAAGGATCCAAAGAGAAATAATTTAGAATAGCCTATGGTTGATTTACTAAGGTCATTGTGACAGTGTGTCCATATCATGTTATTAAACACAAACATTATCATATTAGTCATTTTATGTATAATTATAACTGCTGCATAATTAATCTATTTTATATACCCAGCTTTGTGCCTATTAGCTTTTAGTCTTAAATCATTAAAGGCAGATTTTAACTTCCATGTGAAGATGAATGCACTTTTTTCTTAATAAGGTCAGTATTTTTTAAAAAAAGCTCAACATCCTGCAGATGTTGCCTTTATCCATTATTAAAGTTTATTTTCTCCAATCAAAACTTAGTATTTCTAGACAGTTTGTCTTTTCATAATTAACTAAAATTAGGACATAGTGAAAATGTGTTTATTAGTCCTAGTTAAAAGTATTGTCTTCCTTCCCATAATGAATCAAATTTCTAATGATTCTTCCTGCTTACTAATTTGCATTGCTGTCTAGCTGCCTTGCATTTAATCAGCAGTAAGCAGCTGATAGATCACCAGGAATCTGTCAGGAGCACCAGTCCAGCAGTGTGAGGGCTGCCAGGGTATGGAAATACCTGGAAATGATGGGCTTAGTCCATTGGGAATTTCACCTCTGGTCAGAAACAGTGACTGGCATCTCAAAAAGAGATGCAGTGATTCAGATCTGTAATGGGACATTGTGTTTATCTAGGAGCCCCCTGTTCTCTGCCTGGCTTGGAATGCTGCTCTTGTCCTGCTGTCTACCTGTAAGCAGCAGAAATGTGTTTATTTTGGTAGTAAGTGTTCACAGAAATGCCTGATTTTGTGCTGCTGTTGGTTTCCATTCACTGCCTCAACAGAGGGCTCTGACTTGAGTTGGAATGCTCCGCATGGCTAAATGCAAAAATGACATTTGCAGCTAGTGCTGAAAAAACCCAGCTGGGAGTTGGACACTTCCTTTGGTAAGGACTTCCTACTTACAGAAATAGTGCAGAATACAGAATAGTTTCTGGGTATTAAATATTAGACAAAAGATCAATGTTGAAGTGCTGTATTCTTAACTTCCTTCCTGGGCTTATATTGCCAAAAACCTGCTTCAGTGGAAGGTGTCTCTGCCTGTGGCAGGGGGTTGGAACTAGATGGTCTTTCAACATTCCTTCCAACCCAAACCATTCTACAATTCCATGATTCTCTGATTAATAATGGTTCATGCCTTAAAAAAAACTAAGTAAGTTGTGATAAAATTACTTAATTTTTTGGTAGAAGCCCAAAGACTGCACAGAAGTTAGAAGGATGATTCAGTCTTCATCCAGTAGAGTAATTAAACCCAAATTTAAAACAATAAATGGTCATTAATCTTGGAAAAGACAATTAAAATTCTGAAAGCAGCAACAATAAAATGGTTTTTTTCTGGAGTAAGGATTCCCATCCTCTATATACATTTATAATAGAGAATGAAAAGCTTAATGAATGTGGAGAAAAGAGAAAGAAGAAAATTTGATGATAACTAAGGTTTCTGTGTGTTTGCTGTCCAGTTGGGCTCTTACAGCTGTGAAACATGGTGAACTATAAATATTTGGAATAGTCTGAAGTTTCCAAATTCAATACTAGAACTAAAAAAAAATATTAAGAGCTGGTAATCCTTATTATTGGCTGGTTTATTTTCCAGAATTGAATACTTGGGGTAGAAGAGATCTTAGCATTCAAGTGATCATAGAACCATGGACAGGTTTTGGTTGGAAGGGACCTTAGAGCTCATCCCACACCTTCCCCAGGGCCAGGATGCTCCAAGCCCTGTCCAGCATGGCTCTGAACACTTCCCTCCATCCCCATCCAGGCTTGTGCAGATCTCTTTGGCTGCCACACCACCAGTGAATAAAGAAATTTGAGTGTTTTCACCTGTGTGGTTTTACCCTCCTTACCAAGTCTTAGACAATAGGATGAAAAATGACTCCTTTGCTACTTCCACTGTTGCACATATCACACAAATGACAAAGCCTTAGCTTGTCATTATTTCTTATAGTTTAGTCTTGCTCTTGGCAATATCAGGGTGTAAAAAATATGAAAGCATATTGCATTCTTACTCTTCAGCATTTTTATTTCAATTTTTTTCTAGCAGATCCTGAGCAGTATTTGAAGTTTGAAATATGTTTTTTAAATCTGTCTGGTAGGACTGTTGCTATGATCTTTCCTTCCTAACTTTTGAGCCAGCCTGTGTGTTTGTTGTGTTGGAGGGAGGGAAGAGAGGGGGGACTTGGTCAAAGAAACTTCATAACCTGATTATAGATAGAGATGATTGTTGTACACTGCTTGCATTAGGGGAGTGTTAAACACTCATTAGGGCTCTGAAGTGTTCTTCATTCTGAACCTAGCTGCAGCTGGCATTCACCTTTTATGTTCCATGTTTTGATACAGTAATAAAAGTGTAAATTACAAATGGGACGTGTCTAAGAACAGGAATAACAAACAAATCAGTATCATACAGTTCCTTTCCCAGGCAAAATATTTTTGTTCTCTTTCCCTGTTCAGAGAGAGAAGCTAATCCTACCCAAGGCACTTTTGAAAGTGCTTACAGAAGAGATTATTCCGCGGGGACTCGACTTGCAGTTACAGCTCAGAGCTAATGTGACACCACATATTAAAGTGCTGCAGCTCCACTGAGCTGCAGCCGAGTGGCACCTGTCTGTGGGAAGGACAGGTGTGTGATGGAGAGGATTTTTTTCTAAATCTGAGCCTCAGGTGGCACATCTGGATCCTAACAGGGATGTCAGTGATCTGTTGTCACATTAGTAATGGATCAGGGCCCTGGAGCCCTGCTCCACGTGTCCCTGCAGGATCCCACGCTCCTCAGGCTCCCAGCATGTTCAGTGCATTTGTGGCTGCATTGAAACCTGTGAAAATGAAAACCCTTTTTTCACCCTCCTCCAGTTTTTTCTCTTGAGTCGTGCTTCATGTCAGGTTCAAGATTATTTCAAGTTCTGTAAGGAGTGAACTGCTCTGTGTTGTTTTTAACAATGCAAGGATCTACTAAGCCTCCTAAAACACAACCAGCGCTGACATACACCTTGTAAATATAAAGTTACTACAAACCCTAGGATCTCAAGGCTGTTTTTATTCTAACACCTACTTGCCTGTTCAAAGGTCACTGTGGGCTGGGCCTCTCTTGAGAAAAGTGTTGCTTGCTGGGTACACAACATTACACAGAGTTTTATTCAAGAGGTGCTGATAACAAACTTGATTTGCAGGTTGGCTGAATGCTGGATCATGTTTCCTGCTTTGCAGGCTCTTCAGAGTAGAAATTGGTCTCATTTACCTCAGTTTAAATGTTAATGATCCTCTTTTTTAAAAAGCAAAGGGAAATATGCACAATCTCTCTGAAAATAGAGATATATTCTCCTGACAATCCCAGTACTAACTTTTTGTATAAAAATGCTTTCAAATACTTGTTTTACTACTTGGTATTAAACTGTTTCATATGTAGAAAACTTTTGAAAGTCATTGATCAGAGTTTAAGACTCCAAACCCAATTTGACAATATGAAGACAATTTACCTATATGAAGACAGTAAAATGAATAAAAATTGTTTGCTTTTGTTGTTGTCAGGTTCTTTTTCTGTAATAGTTATGGAAACTCCCAAGTGCTTCACAAATTTTGGGTGTGGAAATGTCAATGTTTTATCAAACACTCAATGAAGTTTTATCATCTGCTTTATTTTGAAAACTTTATCCATCTTGGTTTATACAATAGCATGTTTTAGAACCCTTACTTAAAATATGTGCAAAATCTGTTTAAAACCCACGTGCCACTACATCTCCTCTTGTTATATCCATGTAATGAAGAACAGAAAAGTTATCGAGGAATCATGCTGGATAAATTTAGATGAATGTTAACATGAAAACAAATTATTTACCCTGTCAGGGTTCCCCTGTGCCTTTCATGTCCCTCCCAATTTTTATGTTGCAACCTCATGTTTATTTTGCAAGACAGAGGGAGGATTTTCCCTTCCTCTCTGATGAAGTGGTTTGTAAAGTTCAGTAATTTTAAGTTGTGTGCTAATTCACTAAAAAGCCTCATGTCTACCATCTCATATACAGGAAATGCTTTGTACATTTTTACCTTAGAAAATATATCTGCTTTTTTTTAAAATGGAATTTGTTTCTGTTTATATTAGCAGCTGAGGTTGCCATTAATTTTTTTTTATTTTTGTTGTTCAAATATTCTTAATAGGCAAAAGTGCCTATAACAGCTATAATTACATCACTGTATTTCCTGCTTGGAATATTGTGTATTGGCTTTGGATTAGGTGTCTTAATTACTTGATTGCTGTATTTTGGATTTGGATAAATGTCTCTTCATTTTTGTGACATTCCAAGTATGATTACTATCTGCAAAACATATTGAAATCATTAGGCTTTAATGTTCAAAGTTGTACTTTTTTTTGTCAAGATGGAAGAAAGTGTCAATAAGAAAATAATTTTCATTTCAAATGAGTGCTCATAAATATGTAAAAATTAAAAAGCAATGAATTGTTTTTATGAATTTTAATGGCTGGCATGGTGCTGCATTATGCTGAGAGAACGAGTGGCATAAATTACAGTAGTCTATTAATTCATATAATTTCTGTAACTCATTTCATATGTGGTGGTTGTGCCTGTGTGCAGCCTAGACAAGCTGTTGTCGCACACATTGTGAGTCTTTTCCCACAACATTGAAACTCATCCACACTAAGCTAGAATATGGTGGCAATTTTAATATCACTGATCAAAGCTGTAGCATTTCTTTGTAGAACTCGAGGAGGGGAGGTTTGCTCTGTCTGCTGAGTGGTGCAAGAGAAAGGATTTAGCAAGTACCTGAAGGCATTTTAATGCTGTGTTGGCATTACTGTGGTTTCCTGGTGCCTTTAAACTACATCAAATTATTCACTAAGTGAAATAAATGTTAATGTAGAAAGTAACTGAGTAAATTTATAAAGCCTTACCTATTGGTAGCATTTCATTCTGGAAGGGATGTAGGTAAAGGAGAAGTTGACAAAGTTGTATTAATGCTCTGTATAGTTATTTTACATCTGTACTAGGGATAGAGCATAGCACGTGGCAACAGGGTGAATTTGGGGATTATACAAAAGAGTTTTTAATAGACACCAGCAGACAGGAATTCAGTGTCTTCCTCTAAAATCTCTGATCAGAGCAAATCGTGGTGTTCAGGGCAGAGCAGGACGGTGGGTGTAGGAAGGCAGGTGTGGAAAGGTCACAGCTGTATCTGTTATTAAAAAAAAAAAATTATAAATCCTCATTCAAGAGTGGCTGTGGTTTCAGAATAGTCAGTAGGTTTGGGAAGCCCCATGTGGTGAGCTGGGGAGGGAATCGTGGGCTCAGGCTCCGGGAGTTCCTGCAGCTCTGCAGAAGGAGCAGGTTCAAAGCAGAGTCCTGCTGAGCTCCAGCTGGGGAGGAGCAGAGAGGGGGCAGCTGAAACCAGGCACTGACTTACGGCTGGCAGAGGTGTCTGCAACCTGGTGGCCACAGACCCAGAGCCAGTGGACCCATCCAGGGCTTTTTGAGGGTAATAAAGAAAAAGAAAACTGTCAGATGGCCTTAATTTGCTGTGCAGGGGAGAAAACTGACTGAACTGGCAGGAGAAAACTTGTAGGGTCAGTAAACTGGAAAACCACTTAGAGCTTAAGTGCCCAGACCCATCCTCGATGAGATTTGCAGGAAGATTAATTACTAATAAGTGATTGGATGCTAGATTACTTCCCTACCAACACTTTAATTAACTGCAATTAAAATTGTCAGTTTGGATTGATCTTGGTACTGATGGCTTCCCGCAAAGTTTTATCACTTTGTAAAGACACTGTGCCTTTTTGATTAAAAAATAACTTCCTGTGAAAAAGAAAGACTAGAAAAATTCTTTGTCCAGCTGCTTTTTATTTTATCTATCTTTAATGTGAAAATTAACCTTTGAAAGGTATCCAACTTTTGCAGAAAGCAGAAGCTCCATTCTCTGGTGCATTCAAATGGGCACTGTAGAGCAGGGAGCTGGAAATCAAACATCCTGTCACAGCTATAAAAGGTTATCACACACTGTTGTACAAGACCTTTGCAGAAGTTACTTTATTAAAGTATTAACTCAAGACAGTATTTAAGATTATTCCTAACTTCAAAGGTAGTTAAAATAATATATTAGAAATTGACTCTAAGCACTGATCTTTGGATTTAAATCAGTAAGCTGCTGAAATCAGAAGACTCAACAAGTTCACTAACTTTAGTTATCCCTGAAGATAAACCTTAATAATTTTTTACACCTGTGAAAATATGCAGTCCATGCTTTTTGGTTGATTTGAATAAAACAAAATAATGTCCCCAAAAATATATTCCTTTTGGAGAAAAACTCTTCATTTCCCTCTTCTCCTTCCTGTGCAATGCAGTGTGGGGCAGCACCACAGGAACATTTCAAGAAGTGGAAGTCACATCTAAATCCGAGATCTGGCAGCAGGCAGTGTGAATGTCCCGGGTTACTCAGTGTTTGTGTACGTGTCTCCACATCATTTCATGTGACATGATGACAACATGCCTCTCAAAACACATTTGTTTCACAGGAATGCAAATTCACATGGTGCAGGAAGCTGTGGTGCCCAGGAGCAATGCTGGTGCATAACCAACTTAAAATATTTTCCAAGTACAATTATTTTTTCTTTTAGATATGTTCATAGACAAGCATGTCTTTCATTATAGAAAAACCTTCAGTGTTCTGTTGGTTGGTCATATAAAAATAGATGTGTTTTCATTCTAGATGTCCATTCAGTAGAGACACTTAGAAGTCAGTGGCCTGAAGGCATTTGTTTCTTCCTGCAGCAATTTTCAAGATATGCCCTTGATTCTCTAATGTGTCTTTTCTCAAGATTCCAGCTCACTCCTTATATCAAAACTGGTCTTCCTCCTTGTCCTCTTAATTTCCTTTATGCAAATTGTAACCCATAGAAAAATAGCAAACACACAAAAGAGTGAAATGAAACAAATCTAAGAAGAAAATCTCTTTATAAATGGAAAACTTAAATTTATTTTCAAAGTGAGACTATTATTTTCATTACACTTGTGCCTATTTTTCTTTCCTGAAATGGCTAAGACTAATATCAAAGGTTACATGCAGTATGAGTAGACTTGTGGGGTTTGTTTTTAGGAAAGAGAAAGCTCTGCAGCTTGGAGATAAAATATAATGTAGTAGTTGCTAAGGTAACTGCATGCTTTTGTGAATAGTGGAACAAATTAGGTGAGCAAAACATCTGTAAATTGTCAGTAGGTAGGTTAGAGCAGCCCTCAGCTGCTGAGTTCAGCCTCTTTGGACCAGCCAGGGAGGCCAAGGCATGATGATGATGATGGGGATGATCCTGTAGTGCTCCTGCTCCAGAGAAAACTGTCCCCTCTCTGGGAGGCAGAGGCTGGTGCTGGGCCTTCAAAGGGCCTGGGATGAGCCTGGCTGGTGTGTGAGGATGAAAGCAGTTTGCTGCTTTTTCATCTGGAGTGACAGGATGGGTTGTGCTGCCTCGGTGGCCCCAGGAGAGCTCTGGGGTGATGCTGCTCCAAGGGATGGCACCCCAGTGCTGTCTGCCACTCCTGCTGCCCTGAGCCTGCAGCAGCGCTGGCCAGTGCTCCTGTGCACCTTATCCTGGAGGTGGTTCTTGGTCCAACACACTCCTGAAAAAGAAATGGAGCTGGTCCCTTTGAAGGCTGAGCAATCCCATCCCAACACATCCATCCCACAGCAGCTGAGTGTGTGTGCAGCTGCCTTTGCTGAACCTCACAGCCTGGCAGCTGTTTCTGGATGGAACCAGCACCTCTGCCAACTGCTGGTGACCACTGGGGCACGTTTGGAAAAGGTCTGAAACATCAATTTTACAGAATGAAAGCCAGATGCTGTTATGTGATTGCTTTCAAGAGTGATGGCTTGGGACTCCAGTCAAAATGTAGCCTGCATCTAACAGAGAGGTAGATTAGATTTTATTTGTGAGGAGAAGCTTGCTGAATATCTGGCATACTAGAGGCTAAAGACTAAAAATGAGAGCAGTAATAATAACAGATACCTTAATGGCTCCAGATCCTTTAACAATAAAAATGATTGTCCTCATTGCCATTCATAGCAGGGATTATTTTCCTAGGAGAGTGTCAAACAGGCCAGATATCAGTGCTTTTATGTGCCCATATTTCTGAGCATCCATTTCTGGGCTGAAAAAAGATACTTTTTAAAATTTCCTTACCCTTGACTTCCTGTTGTTTGGTACTTTCCTCCCACTAGCAGAAGTTTTGAGTAAGCTGGAGCTTCAGCACCAAACACCACCAGTGGTTTGTCACATGAAGCAACTTTTCCATGTGAAACTAGAGCAGGTACAAACCTGTAGAGCTGCACCTCTTTTGGGTTAGATTTAGCCTAGCTGGAACACAAAATATCTTTACTTGGTAGATCAGACACAGCAGTGGGTCAGATTCAGTTTGAAAAAAGAATAAAAGTATGGAGTTACTTCCTTTTAAGTCCATAACAGGATTTACCAATTAGCCATGAGTACCCAGTTGAAGGATTTTATTTGACTTGTTACAGTTTTGATTCCCAGTTGGAAACACAAATGCAGCTTCTGATTTTCTAGGGGGTTCAGTTAATTGGTATTTTTTTTATGTTTTTGTTGTTTATTTTTGGGGTCCCTCCCCCCGCCCATGGAAGCTCCTACAATTGCTCTTAATTGAATAATTTTAATGAGTGATTTTTTTCAGCACATGCAAATTTTGACTATTAGGTTTTGTGTTTAATTTTGTAAATTAACCTTCAAAATAAGACTTTTTGCTGCAGGACATTACTTGTTGAGTCTGCCGAATCAATTCAGGTGGTTGGAATAAATAAAAATGAACTTTAAATTGGGAAATGAGGCATTGACAGCACTACGTGGAGTTTGGGTTTGCTTGTCTGCACACAGTACCTAAAATATTCTGCAGAGTGCAACACCATAGACAGGAAGAAATATATTTTAGAATTAGGCAGGTAGCATTTTATACAGAATTATTTGGTCTTTGAGTATAGACTGTCCAGATGAATGAAATCTATTTGTCCCAGCTCAGAAATCTCCTCCATTTCATTCCTTCTAGCTCACTGATTACTAGAATCTCATTTTGGAGACACTTTCAAATCCAGCCACTTGTGCTTGGAATTGGACCAGGGGATTCTTAAAGATTTTATAAAAGCTACAATTACAATGGTCTGACATTGCTTGCATCCTTTCCCAGGGTGTTTTCCACTCCACCTAACTTTCTGTCCCTCTTCAAACTACTTGTAGTCAGAATTGCTTTTGACAGTGAGATTTGAGACCATATAAGAAGGAGTAAGTTATTAGTGTGGGGCCTCATGCAGACTCATCATTTTTCATCCTCACTTTCCCAAAAGTGAGAAGAGGAGATGCTGAAAGCTTTCCTTTGCAGGGCAGGGCTTTGGACACTCTATTAAAAATACAGGCAGGAAAAGGAACAAAACCCTGTTTTGTGCATCTCTTATGTTTTGGCTTTTTTAGGTGGTAAATGCTAATTATGTGCACTTCAAATTTGCACATCCTGTGTCTCTGCTGTGTAGCACACACTTCCAAACAGCATTATCAGAGTGGGGAGATAAACGTAGTCATAAAATATGCATCTTTATAAATATATTATTGTTTGCTCTCTCTTTTAAAACACATTCATCTTGACAATTTGCTTTCATGACATCCCTTTTCTCCCAGTGAGAACATTGATTTCTCCTCTCTGGGCCTCTCTCAGTGATGTTTTCTTCCTTTGCAGTCCCTGCTTTTCCCAGTTGTTTTGCTGTTCAGAATTTCTCAGTTTCTTTCTGGAGATCTCTTAATTACCATGAGTCTTTAGTTACTCTACAACTCCAGCAAGAAGTTGAGAGGATAAATGGTGTCAGTTCATGGCAAACATCGACACCTGCATAAGTTCTGCCACCTTTTGGATGAATGGTGATTATTTCTCAGAAGAAATCTCAAAGATTTATTGAAGTATGTTCTTGTTCTTGGCCTCTGCCAGGAATATCCAGACTACTAATAGCGGTCAATCTGAGATAAATTTGAGTCCCATCCATAAACCACACTTTTGACCCATTAAACAAAATGGATGATTAAAAAAAAATAAAATCCCCTCCAATTCAGAAGAATTGGATTAAAATAAGAATTTCCTTTTTTTTTTTTCTTTTTAGCTCTAAAGTGTGTTTGCCATCTGTCAGTGGAAGAAGTGAAGGAGTTGACCAAACATTGGAGTTTAGACATGATAACTATAACTAATACTCTGGTTTTCATCTACTTTGTTGGATCAAGGAAATAAAACAGGTGGAGCAAACCCACGACCACTGAAAGTGTGACAGAAAGATCTTTTACTGTGGTGATAAATATAAAATATGTGGGTGTAGGATGGATGGAACAGGGAGTTTTTTCCATGCCTGATGACAAGGGGCTGCCCTAGTGAGGAGAAAGTGTGACAGAGGTGTGTATCCCTCCTTGTGTGTGCAGTTCCTAGAACTGCAGCAAGGTGTTGGATCTCTGTCTGGTTTGGTTTTCCCATGCAGAAGATCTCAACTCATCAAGTCTTTGACATTCTTTGGATCAGGCAGATTTTCTGCATGTAGAAAGGAAAATAAAAGGGAAATAAAAAAAATCCTCATAACCATAGACATGATAATCATAGTGACAAATACAAAAAATATAAATTCTAAGAGACTTCAGACCAATTGTAGATCTTAATCGCAATCATGGCTGGTTTTGACAAATGGGAAAAAAAAATTCAACTGCCAATTTCGTGTTGCTATCAAATGAAACAAATTCTGTGAAAAAAAAAAAAAAAAACAACACCTCAGCCTCTTTTTTCTCTTTTTGAAATTCATTACAGTCATTATAATTAGAAGGATTTTGATGCCATGGTAAGTGTACAATGGATCTTAATGCATTTGTCCAGGGCATTCAGCTGGCTGAATACTGGATATGTCACTGAAATACACCTCTAATGTGAGGCAGCTTTCTTACAATGAGAAGTGAAGTTTTTTTTCTGATGTATAGAAAAGCAGTGTGGTATTTTGTGTGGTTCTTATAAATAAGAACATAATACTAGAGGAAGAACTTCTTTCTAACATGGGCAGTGGGCAGGATTTCAGAGGATATTACAGTAACTGTGTCATTTCACACTTAGCTATGTTAGATGTTTTCTAACAATGTTTTAGATGGAGCCATAATATTTTTGAAAGGTTGAAGCATGGGGAAAGTTGAGTTTGTGCTTGAATATAAAGTACTGAAAAAGGGATGCCCTTGATGTCTAAATTGGCTGCTAGTTAGTTTTAGATTTAAGTGCATAAACTCCTTCTCTCTTCATAAAGCAGTTGGGAGGCATTAAAAGCAATTCTGTTTCTGGAGTGATATTAGTAAGTACAATGCATTCCTTGGAATAATCAGTTCATGGAATAATTTGGCAGTGCTGAATTATTTACAGGCTGGTATCTCTCAGTCAGAGATAAACTGCTAAGATATATTTAAAAACAGCCAAATAACTTGTGCTAATAATAAATAACATGACTGAAATCATTGTCCAGAAGATGTTAAGTGTTTGCAAACAAGGCTTTGCCCTTGTTTACCACACATTATGAACTGGAATCTGAAGCTGGATTCAGGTGGGCATGTGCTTTGAATGCTGGAGTGGAGTGTTTGAAAATAAGCTCTTGCAGAGTGATTTTTATTGTGGGCACGTGTTGAAGATTTGTGATGCAAATATGTGGAGTGTGGGGCTGCGATTAAAATCAAGCCCATGACCAAAAGGCCAAAATCTGAGTTACTGTAGATCTGAGGGTCATGAACCTGCTGTCTTATGGAGCTTTTATTTGCTTACAGTCCTGGGATTTCAAGGCTGTTCTCATAGCTCTGAATCACTGGCTGGAAAGCTGAAAGCATGGAGCTAAATGTAGAGCAGGACTGCAAGGCCCTTGGGGAGTCAGGGATGATGGATTTAAGATGCAGCTGTGATGCTGCTTGTGTTAATGTCAGTGTATTGCTGATACTGTGGGATGTGTATGAAGCTCAGAGAGGTGCTGGTTGACAGTAGAAGTCCAGCAGATTTGATGGGCAGAGACTATTGCTGTTAGGATACCAAGCTCACAGACTTCATAAACAACATGGCTGTGCAAAGGGAATAGCTTTTTCAAAGAAAAATTTCTGTGGATTATTTAAAGTAGGATGAAAGGATATGTTATTATTTAAAATGTTTTAGTAAACTCAGGATCTTCTACTGCTAAAGATTCAGAGAGGCCCTTTTGACCTTCCACTGTTTAACAGCTGTCAGTGGCACAGCCATTACATTCATAAGCATTTTTGCAGTGCATCTCACAATACATCACCTATTTATATGAATACCTTTGTGCCCCAACCTGAGTCACAGCTCTTTTCCAGTTAAACATTCACTTATGGCTGGCCTAGAGAAAAGTTAATGAAATGCAAATTTCATTAGTCTTAGTGGAACATGTAATTTGACTACTGAAATTAATGCTCTTGCTCACTTAAACCCACACCTCTGGCCACAGGAATTGAATGTGTTTGATCTCTGAGAGTGCTTCAGGAGGATAATTGGCTGATGGATTGGAGGGAGCATCCTCAGCTGGGTGGTACTGTGGGTACCAGGTGAGCAGAGCACCTGCCTGGGGATTCAGATCCCTTCTCACTTTCTGCTGTGGGGCTGGGTCCCACAGAATCACAGAATGGTTTGGGCTGGAAAGGAACTTAAAGATCATCTTATTCCAACCCCCTGCCATGGGCAGGGACAGCTCCCACTAGATCAGGTTGTTCAAACCCCCCGTGCAGGTGAAGCTCACATCAGGCATTGTCTGAGTGTGCTGGTCCCCACTTGGGACACCCTGTCATGGGTCAGGTGGCCACAGGGGCTGCAAAAGAGCATTTAAAGGGCTTAGAGGAAAAATAAAGTCACACTGGTTTTGTTTTTCCTTTACAAAAATGCTTAAGAATTGAATGTGGCCTTCTGGTAGGAATAGCAATCACTGTTTAAATACAGATAAGAAATAGTTGTATTGTAGAATGTGTTCTTTTGTAGCATTATTTTTTTATTGTTCTCTGGACAATAAATATCTCCTTCAAAGAGGCATCTAAGCCTATGTGGCAATCCTTGCTCATTTGTCTTTTATATTTCTACATCCCAATGAAGAGAGGCTTAAGACATAAATTAGTGTTCTGTTTCCTGACTTGCCTTTAGATTTGTGCATTTTTAGTCCATTTTAATGACATGGGGTCGTGTGGTGAGGCTCTTTGTAGGTACAAAGTTTTGTGTTTGGCATTAGCCATGCTATTTGCAGAGGAAAAGAAGCCCAACAGCAGGAGGAGCAATGAGCTATTTGTGATATCACATGTGCTTCCTTATTTTGTACTTTCTCCTTTCCCTCATTTCGGTCAGATCAATTGTCAAGCATCTGCCTGTCAAAAAAAAAAAAAAAAAAAAGGCTGCCTTTCTCTTTGGAAGATTAATTGGGTTATTTCAGTCACAGGAAAGTTGCCAGTTCGTGTAAAAATGGGAGGAGAGGGGACACAAATTCTAACAGCTATTGATTAATAACAGATGTATACTCAACAGGATGGAAGATAAACTGCTCTTTCCAGGGATTTGATGGATAGGTGCTTGCTTCTCAGTTTCCTGGGGAACACTGCAGGCTCCTCTGTTGGGCTGCTGAGGGTGTTACCTAATGAATTTCCATTTATTGCATGATAGTGAGCATTGATCAGGCCTCTGCTGCCAGTCAAGTCCCTGCTCCTGCTGCTGCCTCTGCCAGCCTTCCTCCAGTAGTGAATAACAGCTTCCAAAGACTGTTTTTCCCTGTTTCTTTTCTGTGATTTTTTTCTGCTCTTAAGGACTGACTCAAAATGTACATTCCTAGAAAAGATCAAATCCTAGAAAAATCAGCCCAAAGAGCATGCTGTCTTTATCATTTACTTTGTTAAATGTGTGAAGTGTCCAGCAGAGTGTATAATCCAGTGTTTTGGTCAATTAGTAAATCAATATAATCCAAAGCAGATTTATAAACTGCACACAGACAACCTGGGGAACGTGGTTTTTAAAGCTGATGGCATCAACCAGCATGTCTGAAGTTATAATGACAAAAGGACTGGGAAGAGAGTAACTAAATGCTGGATTGCTTTGTAATGCCAGTGTGAATAAAAGGCTGCTTTCATACACAATGTGAGGAAAAAGCATCCTGGCCTGCTGTAGGGCTTTTGTGCCTCTGTGTGTGTCAGCTGTGTGTGGATGGATGGCTACAGGGACAATATAAAGAAGCAAAAGAGGATGATGGAGGAAGTAGTAGGGAACTTCATGAAACAGTAATTCCTAATCCACTTGCAGAGGTGTCCTGAAGTGCTGCAAATGCTCCCTGCACATCCTGCACCAGAGAAGTGGTTCAGGTTTTGTTCTCCTCTCTCATTTGCATTGTGCTTTTTTTGTATTGTAAAATTAATGGTTGATGTTGTTTTGCGTGGATTTGAGCTGTGTTGGTCTTTGGATGAAATCTGGATTTATTTTTAAAGATTAGCTGTCATCTTTTATCCCTGCAAGTGTTCTGGTATTTCTCTTGAATTTCACACTGAGAATCATATACAACTGCATTTTAGTCCTTTTACAGACTTAGTCATGTGAAGGCCACAGCACTTGCAGTTTACTGAGCTATCAAGAACTGTATAGTATTGTCCAGCTGGAGCTTAATTTTTTGGTGGGTTGACAGGAATTTTTCTTGTTATCAACAGCAGTCAAAATAAAATGAGTCTCCCTCTGCCCAGAGAAAGTATTGGGCTTTTTTGGTTTGGTGAGCATCGCCAGCAAGACTTAGTGGTCTACCCTTCCAATTTGAAAACCCATTTAAAGGAAAAATTTTATCCAGATAGCAATTAGCTGTTTGAAATCCAGCTCTTTGCCCTTTGCTGTGGGCTGTGTGTGGCATTTTTGATTCATCCCTTTGGATTTTTTTTGCTGTTACACACATGAAAACTGTCCTGCTGGGTCACTGCACCCCGCAAGACAGGCATTAAAAAAAGCACCTGCTCAACCTCTAATTGAATTTTTGACCAAAATACCACCAACATCACTTCTGGCAATTGTCTTTTACCAGGTATTGCTACAGCAGGTGCCTGAATTGCAATCCTCCCTAACTGAAGGGTGTCTGGATAAAGAAAAAAGACTGCAGCACAGTGTGAAAGTGAATCTCTTGTATGATAAATTAATTTTTTTGTCTTTCATCACATAAGTCAAATCAAAATTTAATAAGGATTGGTATAAGTTTCTAAGGAAATGTCTGCAAGCAGAGAGAAGTTTATTTAATGAAAGATTTGAACACATTCTTTATCCTCCTCATGATGCCCCTTAGATGTGTGTACTGGGTGCTTGGACTTCTCTCCTGCTGCCAGAGAGAAGTTGGCTGGAGTACCCATAACCATCAAATTCCTGAAAATTTCCTCTTAGTGAAAGTCAAGAACTTCTCCTTACATGTGAAAATTATATATGGAATTACATATAATCAGTGACACATCACAACCTGTGGCTTTTTGTTTTTTTTTTTCCTGAGCATAGAATCATTTAGGCTGGCAAAGACCTCTAAAACCATCAAGTCCAGCAATTAACCCAGCACAGGCAAGTCCACATTAAACCATGTCCCTGAGTGTCATAATGCTGCCAAATACAGCAGGATACCATTTGAAAGAATCTCCTTTTTACCTAGAAGCTGGTAGGAAATAATGGTTGTCAGAGTTGACTCACAGAAGTAAATATTAATGAAAGATCTCCTGTAAGCCATTGTAAAGCCTCCTTGGAAATTCGGTCGTATTTCCCTCATTAGCTGAAAGCTCTTCTGTCATTTGTGCAGTAACTTGCACTTCTGGAGGAATGTAACATTTTCAATGACAGTTTAAAGGAATCTCTGTGTCATGTGGTCTTCTGTGGCTCATTTCTCAAGGATATATATCTCTCAGTCAGTTCCCAAATTCTAAACTATATTTAAGATATATTAGTTACGCTCATCATCGTGTTTTAGAAAATGCTATGGATGTTCTCAAACTTCTGGGTAATCTCCAAGCATGTACAAAGAAGTAGCATTATTCATGTACAGAGAAAGCAATTGATTTAATCACCTTGTCTTTTGGGGTTTCACTGTCTTTGGATGCCTCCTGAGAGCTTTCCTGCAGGAGCATCCTTCTGGCCTGTGGCTCCAGCCTCTGCTGGATCTGCTGGCAGTCCTTGAGGTTCTCTGCATTCGTTTTTTCCCTCCTCAGCACAACCATACCTGCACTGTGAAGTTCCATCATGTTAACTCAAGACATTGTCTTCTGATGTCTTACAAAAAATAGTAATGAAAATACAAAAGTCTTCCTGATTCCAGCTCCTCAGGCTAAACCACCTGCAATTACCCCAGGCTTTCCATCCTGGGATTTTCCCATACCTCTGCACTTCAAAGGAAAGATATTAAATGTTGCTCTGTTCTAATGATTAATTGTAGCATTGTATAATGTAGTTGCTGGCTTTTCTTGTCTTGCTCAGAGCTTCATGTAACTTTGCCTGTTAATTCATTGAGAAGTTTTTATTTGATTCGAGTTTTTCAGAAAATGCCAAGGTAATAAAGGCCAAGTAAGTGTTTTCATTTGGTTTGAACAAAAATCTGTCTTGAATTTGAGTCTTTTCTAAAGGGATTAATGTTTTTGGTGGTAATTATTATTATCCTGTGAGATATCTTGTCTTGTAACAAATAATCTATACTATTTCTTCTGTTTTTTGGAGATGTAAGGAACATTTAGTTGCTTGCAGTTCAAACTCTCCTTCAGGGTGCTTAACCAAAATGCACTTTGTGGGCTGATTGTGGGGGTGTTGGACTGGACCTCTAAGGGTTCCTTCCAACCCAAACTGTTCTATAATTCTCTTCTGTCTGTATCCTTGACCCTTTGTTTTATTCACACATGACAAGGGACAACCAAGCTTAAATAGTAAGGGTTGTGGTTTTTTTTTTGCTCTGTAACATCTGAAATAACAATAAAGAAAGGAATATAACTGTATTATTTGATTGGTACAGGTAAAAACATAATATAAAAAAGATGAAGGGTGACAATAACAATATAGAGAGAAAGCAGCAGAAAAATTACAGGTTCAAAAAAAACCCCAAACCCTATCACTTTTAGCAAGTAAAACTCCACTTCAAAAACTTTGTGGTGTTTTTACATCCTAAAATCTCATTCTAAGAGGATTAATTAGAGATAAGATCAGCCATAGAATCACTGTGTGCAGACCTGAATCCAGCTGACTGCACATGTGCCTTTAATTCATTCAGCACCAAGAAACGGGTCCAACTTTCACTTAGTCATAACAAATTCAGATTTTAGAGATAATTTTTCCACCATTCAGGAGAAGGGATTTACTGGTGAAATGCAAGAAATGCAGGTTTAGATTATAATCTGCATTTCCACCAAATGCCATAAATATATGGACAAAAGGTAAATAGGCATTTTTTATAAATCTGCAGTGGAACTTTATCTCAAAAATAACATGAACCTGAGTGCTGAATAACAACAAACTGACAAATTCTTGGGTTTATTTTTCTTATGGTACTCATATTTTCATTTTAATTCTTATGTGAAAACAACCTGCAACTCAAAGTTTTAATTCTTATGATGAAAGCTATTTTTATTGAATTGCTAATTTTCATGTGCAACAATTTTTAAGCAATTTGTAACAATCTTAGTGATATACTAGAAAGTTTGACTTTTAAAAGAAGTGATTCAGGATGCCTTTTGTAGCTCTAAAGTAGCATGGCTTAATTTAAAAAAATCAATTAAAAATCCTCTGGGGACATAACGATAGAGCTTTTTTCTGACATTGGTATAAACATGTTTTTCATTTGCCTCTAGATTTGAATATTAATTTTGACTGCAGGAAACTAAACCTAAATCTTCCTGCTAATACACTGAATCTATGCAAACCAGAATTTTCTGGCATTATCCCATTCAGTTCCACCACTGTCCATTACAGCAGCATTTTGTAGCTTTCACTCTAAGTAAGCATTTTCCTGATGTGAAGTGTGGCACTTTGGGATGCTTTGTGGAGCTTTGTGTTTCCCAGTATTTATATTCTGCTTCAATCTCCTCTCTTCAGCCATTAGGAGAGAGGTGCTCATGTCCATGCAGATGATGTTAAGGCTTGTATATGGTTTTCTTGATGGTGTAAATGGTTTTCTTTAGCACTCACAACTTCTAGAGAACAGATTATTTTGGAAGGGTGAGTTTGTTGTCTTTAGGATCATTTTATGTGTGTGAATGTTTAAATTATCTCCTCCAGATTTGGGCCATGTTGGCCTTACCTGGTGCTTGAAAACCTGCATAATTTCTCCCAGAAACAGTTCCTGGTATTACAGCATGGCATTTTCTTTTGGGTTTACCCAGGGATGTAGAGGAGCATTCTACACCCCAAACCCAGCAAGAATTAGGTCAAATTTGCAATTTCTTTCCAAGCTGATGATATCTGGTAGCTTTAAAATATTGCAGGAGTGACAGAGTGAAGCTGAGCTGTCTGAGCCTGAGCACCTCCCCACTGGTGGGAGATTTTAGGAGATTTTGGTGTGTGAATCGATGAGCTTTCACTTTCCTCTCTGTTTTTGTCAGTACGGAGTCTTTCTTATTTGAGTAACTTCATTACTCTCTTTGTGACAAATTAAATTAAGAATTTTTGCCTATGCCAGGTTTCTAATGGTGCCTAAAAATAATTTCAAGACCAACAGCATAATGTCTTTCAGTAATTGTTAAATACGAGTGAACTGACAAGGCTAAAATAAGAATCAGGCCAATTAAACCTCTCTTTGAGGATAGTGGTGCCTGTAATTAGAGAAATGTTGCTCAGGAAATGTTTCTCCCCTGCTCCCCACCAGTCCCCACTTTTTTCTCCCACAGGATGATGGAAGTGAAGGGAGAGAGCACCCACCTCGAGCATTATAGTGCTCACATGGGAATCTTCAGCAGCTTCTCCAGGATGTGAAAGCTCTCAGTGAGGTTTTTAGAATGCATTTCTGAGAAATGTCTTTTTTAAAAGAACCAGTGCTTTCTGAAAAAAAAACTCAAAAAATCTCAATAATGCATTAGTTGTGGTGGTGGAGAGGGGATGTTTAAATGTCCTGTTCAGAGAATTGAAGACCTGTGATTTGAAAGTGTGGCAATAACAATGCTGCAGGACTTCTGCTCTATTGTCTCAACAGTCTGTGGGAGCTTTATTCTAAAAATAAGAGTGATTTACCTCTTTCAAAAATGTTTATCATTAACTAGTAAGAAGTTAAATTAATGACTTTCACTGCAGGTAGACCATAATCTTCACCTGCAGCTCAAGGTGGAACACACAGCTTAACTTCAAGTCAGGAGGCTACTTAAAATAGAGAAAATAAAGAAATAAAATAAATAGAGAACATGAGAAAGCTGTTTGTGGCAAGAGGGAGATGCCTACAAGGAACATTTGTTCTGTGTGTTCCTCAGTTCACCAACTTTTTCTAATAGGTAAAACTCTATTGCATGCCATAAGGTGGTTGTAAAAAATTAGTTGTTATTATTTTAGAATATATCTACATTACTTTATAATCCAGTTTCTCACAACATCAGCCTCTTGTTTTAGTGAGACTTCAAATGAATGCAGATTTATAAAATGCAGATTACAACCACCAAGGTTATATTTCTTACCCTTTACTAGCTCTTTCCATCCTTCACTGTTTGCATCCTTTCTCTAACCAGTTTCAATCTTAAGGACTGTAATTTTCTCTCTGCACAGAGAATTGCAAACCTTGTCCATTTCAAAGACGTTTGGCTTTTGTCTGTTTTGGCGTTGCTTCCTTTCATCCTGACTTTGTGATACCGAAGGTGTATATTTTAAAACTCTGAATATGATGCTGAAGATAGGAAATAATATAAGACTTTGTCTTCAAAAATGAATTCCTATTTGTGAAGTGTTGAAGCTTGCACTGAGCATTTGTCAGTTCTCTTTGTTCAGCAGTGGACATGTGGTACAGTTGTAGAATGTAAATTTAACAGTATTTTCTTTTTTTAAAGAAACTTTGCACTGACTTTTCTCAGTGTGAACAGATTCCAAAGTCTTCAAGGTTTTGTTAGTCATAGACTTTGTATGTCACAGCAGTTTCTAGTGTCTTGAATGTGGCTTAATTGGCTCCCAGATGTGAGAACAAAATGGACCATTTTTCATTTATCTGTAGAGAACATGGACATGTGCAATTACATTGTTGGAGTGTATTTATTTGGAAACTTATAGACATTTTATTTTTAATATTAGGGTTTTCTTTATACAGTCAGCGAGAGTTTTGTATGGAATGTGTTGGGAATCTGGTGGGGATGTATATTTCCTATTCACTCAGAGGTCCAAAACCCAGTGTGACATTGCCTTTGCAGTAAATTGTATTTTCCCTGGATTCTCTGCATTAGAAGCTGAGGAGTTGGATCAAAACCTGGTGCTCACAACAGCAATGCCTGCATGCTTGATTGTTATCTATTGATAATATTTTTTAGCGTGGCACCTAAATTAGGGAAATGCCTTACAAAAGATTGCAAAATAAAAAAAAAAGAGGGTTTTGGTATGACTAAATTAGTAACTCTAAAGTTTCTTTTAAATGGGTTTCTCAGCATTTGTATGCTTTTTTCTTTAAATTCCTGTTCCATATCCCCTCAATTTAATTGCTAATGTGAAATTTAGCTCTGGGGACAATTTTTAACAGCCATCATGAGCAAGAATGTCATTCCAGAAGTGGTACCTGACATTACTGTCTTTTCACGGTGGCATTAGTAAAATAGTCTTAATGGGGCAAATATATTTGCAACTCAATATCCCCTTTACCCAATCAGCTACTACTAAAATTCTCCTTATGTGTTTGAGTCTTCTTGCCTTAATGAAAATTCATAGGAACAGAGGAGAGGTGAGTGGTAGCGATACAAAATACTAGGTGCCATCAGGCACAAGTGTGTTTTATGAACTTGTGTCTCATGAAGCCTTGGGAAATCCTATACAAATTGTGTTTATCTTCTACACGCACAGAAGCAAACTACAATTTTCTAGTCTTCAGGGTATCTGCAAGTGGGTCTGTCTGTTCTTGCTGCTTCAGTTTGAGCTAAGAAATACAGCAGTAACCATCTAGACTTCGCAGGGTTACTTTGGATGGATAGAGTTGTATGAGATTTCTTGTTGAGACATGAAAGCAGATGAAATTCAGGTGGTTTTACTCTTTAGTGCAATGTGAATTTCTTACTAGTTCAGGAAGAGTAAGTGGAAGGACTAGTCAGAGTGTCACAGAAGTGATTAAATTGTTCTTCCAGGTTCTGCTGATACAGTAAGGGAAGGAAACCACAGTTTCAGAAAGAAAGAAAAGCCCAATTGCCTCTGAGTAAAACTGGCAATTTACTTTTTACCTCTTTCCCCAGAAGAAAAACATTAGAACCATATTCTGTAGAATGGATCCATCAAGAAAAAGGAAAAAAAAAAAAAAAAGATGGGTTAAAATATTCAAATTGGTTATATGAGATTTAATTACAGCATTATATTAGATGCTTTCCAGCACTGGGAGCAACATTCCCCCATGCCCCCTCTCACCTCTGCAACTCAGGAACCTGCAGAGAACAATATCCCATTACTTTCAATTGCAGTTATATTTTCTAGTTATGGATATGGTGCAATTTCTTCACTTAAAGGAGTTTTTGTTCACTTTCTATCTTCACATTTCATCTCACAGAGGGGTGATCACAGTGCAGTAGTGTCGAGGGTGCATTTGGTGAGGTTTGCAGGTATCAGAAGTATTTTTGAGATTTTTCAGGTTAGTTACAAGCTCTGGCATTTTGAACGAGGAAACAGAAGGAAAACCACGCAACGATGAGTAATTTGCCATTTCCCAATAACCTTCCAGAAAGAACTGAGTGGGTTTCGCATGACTTTCACAATTGCTTTGAAGAGCATTCAAATGCACCTCTCATGTTGAAACAGCCTTGTATTGAGGTTTCCCACACAGCAGCCAGTGGTGTGTCCTAAGCAGTCCTCTGCAGGGCATTCCCAGACTCAAATGTGAGAATTTCGTGGTTGAACCACTCCCGTTCCTTCCATGCAGCTGCCAAACCTGTTGTTTTAGCTATTGGCTCTCCCTTTTAATCTTTGCTGCCTTGGTTACTCATGTGTGCTAAAGAATGAATGTTATTAACTCGGATGATGACAGGAGCAATGAACATAAACTTGTTTAAACTGGGCATGTAATTTGAAAATTTTAAGAGGAATCTTCAAGTGGGAGCAAGTGCTTCACCAACAGTGTTGTAGGTTCTGTTAGCTCCTCGATCCTTATTTGAAAGTAGCACTTCTATATTTTCTCCTGTGTCAGAGAAAGGCTTCTCTGAATTGATACAAATTTACTACAAATAGGAAAACAGGAGAAACTATGAAATTTGTGGCATCTGCCATGGGACAGTGCTGTGGAGGGATGCAGTCACTTTCTGGTTCAGGAGGATCTGCTGAATAAATACTGCAAGTTTTCCCGTGTGCCATAGCCCACAGAAAATGCCCAGTGGAAATGTGAGACCTGTAGTAGAAGACCAACTGTCACAATGGTATTGCACATTATAATGCCACAGGACACAGGAGAAATAAAAAACATGGAAATGATGCTGGTTCTTTGCAATTGAAGCGCATTGTTAAAAAATATTCCAGTTGTCCTAGGAATAGATTGTGACGAGGAAGGACAAAGTAGGAACATCAGTTCTCTTTGCAACTCTTGACACACACATTTCATCCCCATGGCATTGACCATATCTATACAGTTTGAAGTCTAATTCTTAATGAAAAATCCCTTAGGCTCGCTCCCTGCAGCTGTGGGAAAGTTTCTCATTATGTTCTGCAGGGCTTAATTTTCCATGCAGGGCTGTTCATGTTTTTAGTTCACAGGAAAAAAATAAAAGGCTTGCTGATGAGAGATGTTGGAGAAAGAAGACTTATGGTGAAAATACACTGAGCAAGAGCTATCATTTCTTGTTTAGGAAAGAAGACACAGTTTCAATGTGTCTGAAATGGCAAAGGAAGCTGCCATTCATTTGAATGTTATTGAAGGGCTTTCTTTCCCTCTTAGTCTTCACACTGGTTCTTGGGGGGGTTTATTGCCTTCCATTTGGAAATCAGGGTAGTAGACATGGTCCTTACTGGATGCTTTGAAGAGTGGGAGAAGCTTTTTTTAGCTTGAGGGTGGTAAAGGATGAGTTTACCATTATTTTCTTATTTTCAGCATCTTTTCTCTAATCATATTTGTGAGTTGACTTTGGCTCAGCTGTCTTCAGTGATGGTTGGGTAGAGCTGCCAGGGTAGGAACCTAAATCTGAGGATCGCAGAACTGAAAAATACTTCATATTTCCTTTCAGGTTTGATAAGACTCTCCTTACAGTCTCTTTCTCTTAATTAACTTAGGTTGAATGATGACTTTAACATTCTTTAAAACACACCGTAAAATGTCAGACTTTGGAGTAGTAATCACAGAAGTAACGGAGGAATGCAGTAATAGCAGTAATTTCTATAGTTTTATTTTTTAAAATTTGTTAATTAATTTGAAGTGTCACTATTTTGCAAAGCTTAGGTATTAAATGGAGAACTCATCCTTTGAAAATTATTATTGGTGAATTGTAAGAGTAGTAATAAAAAAAATATAGTACAAATTCTGTATACAGAGAAAAAATTCTAAAGCCAAGGCAGTCAGCTCTTGAAGATCTATTTCTGCTGTGTTATACTAAGCATGAGACCGAGTTTTAGTGCAATATAACAATAATTAGTCTTAAATAAATACATAATGGCAGCATAATCAATGCAAATCTACGTAAGTAGCTAGTCATGGTGAATTAGAATGTAGTACTACTGAATGGACTGCTCAAGATTTCATTAACTAGAAAGACTAAAGAACCTGTTTACTAAGAAAAATATCCTTTATCCTATACCGGTTGCTTTAGGTTGTTAATTTGAGAAGATGATCATTTTGCACCATTAATCATAATAATTAGAGACAGATTTAGTGAGCTTTAGTGCAGTTCTCAGCTAGATTAATAGTTGTGTAATCCAGTGTTTATTAATATAAATGAAGTAAATTAGAAGCATGACATTATAAAGAGGAGGAAGAAACTTCAGGAACTTTCCTGGATCATCCCAAACTTCATTAATTTACAATGGCAGGTTGTTCTTCAGTAGTTTCCTTTGTTTTGTTTCAGTCAGTGCAGTTCCTCCTGCACTAACAATGCTGCCACTCACGCTGGTAAGAAAGCGTGTGATGATCTCTAAACCACATGTACAGTTACTGACTATCCACAGAGTTTGGTATTCGGGTGGAGATGGGAGTAGGGAACTTACCAGCCATGGGAAGTTGTGCCTTTGTGTTTAATACATATCCTTATCTGTGAGATCGTGTTCTTCACTCACCTGGAGGCTCTGAGCCAGGACTGCCAGCAGGAGCAGGGTTTGGCGCCTCAGGAGATCCCACCCCAGCGGTGGCCGCGGTTTTTGTGTGAGCGGTTTCAAACAAGAAATCCCATGGACAGCGGTGTCTCCTTGCTGCTGCTCTCAGGTAGGGAGGAGGGAGTGTTCCTCCTGCTGCCTCTGGCTCTGGGCTGCTTTACTTCAGAGAGGAGCTGTGAGTGATGGAGTGTGGAGGAGAGAGGTTTTCCTCATCTCTGAATTTTACATTCCTTTCCCGAGGCAGGTGCCTTATGGAGTCTGTGTTTTCCCACTCTGGGGTTCAAAGGGCAGATTAAGGCTGGCTTGTAACAAAATGTTCCTCTGGTGCTGATCCCTCTCTGGGTTTCTGCCATCAGTCAGGGGGTCTGTGCGTGCTCCTCTGCCTGGGAAATGCAGATTTCCAGGGGCTTTATTGGACTTGTGTGCTGAAGCACCTCCTTTTTCACCCATGTATGTAGTTAAGGGGAAAACCTCAGGTTTATTTAGGATTGGCATCAGTTTCTCATTATAAACCTAATGTTTGAACACTTCCAGAAATGAGAGGTTCTCCTGATGGCCTGCTTGAGCCTCATTGATTCCATTCCATCTCCTCTGTTTTAAAATTACTTTTTAAAAATTAGGAAGAAAATAATGAGATGGTTAAAAGACTCCTGGTAGCTGGAAACATCTATAAATTAAAAATTTCCATGGGCATTTAGCAACTGGAGTAAATCTGCATGTGTATTCATGTGTTTTCTTATGTCCTTCACCAAAACCCACTAACCAAACTGACCTACAGGTTCCCAAGAGTTACCAGCATTTTCTTCCTGAGAGATTTTTTTTTCCTTTTGAAAGTATCTCCTCTTTCCTCCTGAAATGGAAGGCTTGTTTTTTAACAGGGCAGTTCTTGACCTTCTTTCACCTTTTTGTTTTGGATACACCGGCTTAGCTTTGTATTGAAAATCACATTGCAAATCTCAATAGTCACGGAAAACTTCAGAGCTCCCCGCGAGGAAAGCACCAGTTGCTGTATTCCTGTATTTTGAACAGCAGCTCCTCACAATGCAAAGCACCAGACAGCAGCTGTGAAGAAAGTTATTTCCCATCCAATCCAGGCTCCTGCTTACAAATCACCTGACAAAAAGATCATGAACAGTAGCTGTGGGACATGTGCTCGGCCGTCACTCTGGTTATTCCACAGCTGCTTTCCAGCGAGCAAGTTGGGAAATAGGACCTGCTTTGCAGTGGGAGCTCCTTAGGGTAGGTGGTTTCAGTTTTGCCTCCCTTGATTTGAGTAAGACAAGCCTGTTTGCATGTGGGAAGGGAATTCTTGTGGAGCGTGCCTTCACACGCAATTTCTCATACCTTTTTGGATCATCTTAAAAGAAATCTATACCTGCAGTTGACCTACTTAATCTATGCAATTATTGCACTTTGCTTGGGTGTATGCACATCATGTTCTTGTCTCTGTATTTTTTTTCCCCCCAGTTTTTGGCAGTTGTTTTATTCCTTGTTAAAAATACAATTTGGTTGTTAATGGGAACTTGAGTTGAGTGTTTCTGCTGTTGAAATTATGGGCCAGAAGAATGGAGGCAGGAACCAGACAGCGCTTTGCAAAATCATAGACAATTCTGCTTTCTCAGAAATCCTGCTGGATTTGTTTAGGTGTTTTTAATAGCAATGAGTAAGGCAACTGGATCCCTGCTGAAAGCAAGTGAAATGTCAGGGATTGTTTGTTTTCATTAAAAATGCATCCATTTCTCAACAGAGCTTGATGCTGCAACATCTCTTTATCTATGAATCTGCTAAGAGATTTCCAAGAGCTGATGGGTATCCTGTGCCTAATTGTCATCTTTTGTGTGATGCCAAATTTGCTCATGTGTTCCTTCCTTCCTGGCTTTATTATAATATTCTTTAATGCTCCAGAGTCTGCAGCCTACATAAATTAAATGTTTCTTAATCAAATTGCCTGTGACTGGCGTGTATGTAGAGAAGACTCAGCCCTGTAAAACCCTTTTTGCTCTGTATCCAGCAGAACTTGGTAAGCAGCTAAAAATGAGGGATGTAAGTAGTTTTCCTGGAGACACTGAGTCATTTGGTTTTCTTTCTGACCTACTCTTAACATACTGTGTTATCTGTTCCTTAATCAATATAATTAAACATCAGCAAATCTTTTTCACTTTAATCAGGCTTTAATTTAACTTAGTCAGACTTAGTTTTGTTGAAATTTACTCTTCTCAGTTGTGGTGAAATGCTTACTAACACAGGAAAGAATGATACTTTACTTGTCTCATTATTAAAGACTTACATGTCCCTGTGCTAGTAGAACAAGAAGAAATGATTACAGATAAAATAAAAATTAAATACAGAAGTTTTTAATCTAGATATAGTAAACTTTCAGCAATATTAACATATGCAGATTACTGTACAGCATGTGATACTATTTAGGGCTTTGGTTATAATACTTTTGAGCCTGATGTTTTGCTTTACATTTTTCTTGTACATGTTGCTTTTGTAGAGTTGCTCTAATAAATTCTTCCTTGTGTTTTCCAAAGAATTGCCTTGCCCCTTGGCTATCATAGGGAAACAGCTGTGATTTAAGACATCAGCTTTACTATTAACATCAAGAGGCTGCATAGCAGCCATGAATCATCTTTATGGATGTGTTCTGACTAAATCATAGGACTCATTAGGTGTGGATGGATGGATATCTGAGAAAGTGATATGGGTAATAGGCTTTCTTCTAAGATAATGAAAAAGTTTTCACCTTCACTTTTCTTTATATTCTTGCCTTGGAAATGGTGGGCTCAATGCAAAGCTTGCAAACACACAGCTGACAGTGAGTCTATCCCTGTCAATCCATACACAGAGGACTGATTCATGTGGTTGAATGGTGATTATTCACAACTGGGACTTGTGTAGCAGAGTACTTTATCAGAGAAGAACAAATTAATTTTGGGTTCTTTTTTCAAGCTATAAGTTCTCTGGCATCCTTTCTGATGGCCAAGAAAGGATTGTCCCTGGTGTTCTCAGAGGAAGGTGGGGCTAGAATGAATTTCACAGGAATGTGCAGGAAACAAATCTTCCCAATTTCTGTTTTGCGAAAACAGCCATTTAAATAGCAAGCATTCCTTCTACACATGGCCTCTGTGTGAGAGTATTTAATCTTCCTTGTATAATTTATTTATTTCAAGGAAATTATTTTATTCTTCTACAGAAGAAGCAAATGTATACGGAAATTGCCTCTTGGCCAAGTCATATCTCTTAACCCAGAAAATACAATTCACCCCCCAAACGAGCTAGGTTAATCTGCTCTTCTTGATAATGTTTTGCTATAATCAGATTTTTCACGGTTGCTCTCTAAATACTAATTTTTTTTTTGATCAAGCTTTCAATTTATTTGCTGCAAAGAGTGGTTATTTAACAACAAAAACCCACAAAAAAAAAAGCGTGAACATTAACTGCCCTAAGACACGAACTCATTAGAAGCACACAGTCAGATTGATTGGACTGATAGTGATGGTGATGATAATAATAATTGCATTACAGCAGTGCCGTAGGATCCTAGCTATAAATGAGGTTCTCATTCTTGTAGGTACAAAATTAAGATCCTCTCCAACTCAAGAAGAAGTGAAATGAGAAGCAGTGACAGCTTGAATACAAATTTTCCCCTACTTTTTTGTTTACTAAAAAATTAATTAACAAAAAAAAAAAGAAAAAAAAAAAAAAAAAAAGGACCTGTCTGGATCCCAGCCAGATATGGAATCATTTAACTAAAGACATCTATGATCATTGAATCAAACAATTTATCCCAGTCCTGCCAAGTCCACCAATATGCCAGATTCTGGTTTTTTGCACCTTCAAAAGAAGCAAAACATCTGTTGAGCATCTACATAAAACACTGCCATACAGGGATATGGCACATTCTCCTCTCTGTGTGGTAAGCAGTTAATAAAGAAATGAAATAATGAATGATGCAGGTTCCAGCTGCAGTAATGCAGGTAGTGGTGGCAATAAGCAGGGAGTGCAAATGCCTGTTTGAAGGATGAATTGAGGTTTACACCAAGCTATTGCTTTTACAGTCAAGCAGATGTCATGGGCTTGCTTTACAGGATATTATGATATATGAAACCAAAGGCTTCTGAACAGTAAATTACTCCTGTCAATTCATCTTTGTGTATGGCACTTTGATATATCATTCACAGCTTAATTATATTGTCATAGTCAAGAGATAAAAACAAAAGTCATGCTGACTCTTGCTTAAACCTCTCTCTGAAATAATGCTCATAGGTGAAGGGGGAAGAAATCCATAAGATCTATATAAAATTCCATTATAATGTATTGTGCCATCAATAACATGTTCCTTCCAACCAGCTGTACACTGTGCAGTTAGGGAGATTTTCACCAGCTATCACTCAGTGCACAGGAGCACAAAGAGCCAACACACACCAGAGATCCATGGGGAAAAGCCAGAGAGTGGGAATTGTCCTTTGGAGTGGCCGGGCTGTGGGATGTGCCAAACCACACCGGAATGAGGGCGGTGGAACCACGACAGAATCCTCTGGTGCATATTTGTGGGTCTGGCAGTGAGAGGTGTCTGATAATCCCATCTGGGCTGTCCCATTCGCTGCCACCTGTGTCCAGGTGAAACTCTCGGGTGGTGGCACCCAGGGCCCTTCAGCTGCCGCCCCTGGCCAAGGGACAGGAGGGGATGAAGCGTTTTTCAGATCTCGAGCTGGGCTCACTCTGTTACCAAGGAGATGTTTTTGGGTTTGCCTGTTAACTGGCAGGTTACACATGAAAAAACAAACTCTGTAATCAAAATAAATTGCACTATGTTGTTTAGGCATGCAGCTTCTGAGGTTTAATTGCTATCAACTACATTGATAACAGCAAAACCCAAAGGAGTATTTTCTGTGTTCTCAGGCTCTGTGTTACTCTTTGTGTATTTTATCTTCATCTAATAAGTTCCTCTTGTGTGAAGCTGTTGGTTGAAGTGAATTTCATGTGGATTCTTAACAGACATCTACACTTCATCCAAAAAATCACTGCAGTTAAATTAGGTTGAAATTTTTCAAGGTGTTGTGTTTGGCATATTGCTCCTGCACCTTGTATTTCTGGATGATGCTGTAATGCATATACAAATTAAATATAATGTTAATGATTACTGCCAGGTGCTGCAAAAAAACCCCAAAAAGTAATTTAAATTACTAGACAAGTAAATGTAAATTAAGATAAGGATGCTTAAACAGTTTATTGTATTATTTGCTGCCCATGTTTTATATACATTAATTCAAATGATGGGTTGAGGCATGCACCTAATTTATTTAATGACTTCCTGCTGTAGCTGTGCTTTTGCCCATGGGTGGCTTTCAGAGTGACAGCTTGGAAGGCAGAGAAAGGTTGTTTATCTTTTAACTCCAAGATGAGAAGTCAAAGGTGTGGACAGGTAGAGGTGGTGGTGATGAGGCAATTGGTGTCTGCTCGATAAAAATGGCTAATGAGGAAGGTTTTCATTGCAAGTGATCACTCTCAAGCCCTGTGGAATTTTTTCTGAAGATGCAAAGCTAGGGCTGCTCCCATAATCATCTCCTGGGGATGTGGCACATGCTGACAGCACAATTTAGATATACGTGAGCAAGTATAATGAAGCATCAGGATAAAGTTCAGACATAAAATCTTCTGTACTTACTTTGCCACTAAAAGATTAGATTGGCTGTCATAAGTTAGTAATCTGAGCCTTCTAACTGTACCAATTTGGTGCTTCTGCCTTTCTCTTCATTAGTTTAATGAAACTGTTGCTTGCTTGCCTCACATATTAAAGAATCCATGTAATAACAGAAAAGAAAGAAAACCGTACATGGTTCCCTGCCTACCTGGATGTAAAGAAATGGGTTGGAATCTGATGTTTGCAGGTACTTGCTTTGCTAAAACAAATTCTTTCCATGCATGCAAAGTGCTTGCATAATTTATGTAAACAGTTTTCCCCCCCAATTTTACATGCTTGGGAAAAAAAACCCAGAACGTTCCATATGCTATAATTTTGTAAGACTGCTGCAAAAAAGTGGTGGAGTGCTACAAGTTGCTTGTAGAGTGCATGGCACATCTATATGTCAGAGAAAATTTTAGGAAAGCTTCTGATCCTTCAGCTTTCAAACAATGCAATTTCAACATTCGAGGAAAATGAGGATTTATTTTCCTCCCTGTTGAGGCCCCAGTTTCAATGAAGTCTCTGTGACCTGATAGTTAATGTGCAATTTGAGGCCCTTGCCCCGGGTGGAAATCCTGTTGTTATTTAGCAGTAACCTGCTGCCCCTGAGGCACAGTGTCAATTCATGTACAGTGTATTTAGTGATGTGTTCTGGGTGCGCTAAATAAGAATTTGATTTTTCATTAAAGGCTTGTTGAGAACAGCTATCTTTCTGAAGAGCTTTTCACATCTGTTCTTATCTTACTATTTTAATTGTCTAGAGCTGCATCTGTGTGCCAAGATTCCTTTTTCTTTTCTGTAATAAATTCCTTTATGCGGTTGTTGATGTGGAATTGCCTGGCTTCACTTGGTGATTCTAATGCCTTTTAGGTGAGCTTTGTCCATTTGATTGAGACTTAATAAAATCAGTAAATGTCTCTTTATAGTGTGTGGGTAATTTGCTTTTTTAAAAGGAAAAGGTGGAGCCAATGCTGTGTAGTGATGGTTGGCATAGAAATATTGTTCCTTTAGAAAAGCATTCACTGGGCAGGAGACCAGAAGCAACAGTTTAGCTGTTATTAATCTCTGGAATATTTAGACTTCTCTTTTTGGCGTGATTTGCTAATAGAGTGTTTCGCCTGAGTAACCAATGTCTTCTCAAGGAAAAAATAAACAGATTTGTTTATCTGTAGCAGCTTGTTGTGATTTTTCACTTTCTTTCTCTGTTTTTATTTATTATGTTTTTGTATGTAATGTATAAATATTGATATCTTGGAGAATAATTTTTACAAATAATCTTTTTCTAATGTAGTTGTCTGTGTCTTTTTTTTTTTTTTTTTTTTTTTTTTTGGCCAGATGATATTTTGCTGCTTAGCAGAATCCTCACACTTTGCTTTTGTTATATAAATGAACACCACAGATATGGAATTTAAAATTTCCAGGCAGTTATGGAAATGGTATTCTTACATCAATGCAGGGAGCCTGGAACTTCCCAAGCTGATAGAATGCAAGTGTAGCCCTTGCAGGTGAAATTGAATTAATAAATGGAATTAATGCTCCAGGGATGTCTAAAAGGGGAGTGTGTGTGTGTGTCTGTCTCTTCAAGGTGCTGATTCCAGGAGTTGGTTCTTGGTTTTTCCCTTGTGTATCCCATAATGACAATTCTGCCTGCCCTGGTGAAGCACAACTCGTGTCCCACGGTGGGAGCTTTGCCAATCCTCCCTGGGGAGGAAGCTGAACACATGGAGATCTCCTGGACACTTGTCTCAGCTGTTCCCAGGAGTGAAAATTAAAAGGCTGGATGTATTGGATAGGAGGGGCATTATATTAACTACAGGTGAAGGAATTTGGAGGCTAATTCAGTCTGGAAGAAGTGATCTAATCTCTCTGTATTTCTCCCTTGCTACACTGACTTCTGCAGGTTTGACTAGACCTGTGGGTGGAAATAATTTTAAATGTCTCCATATATGTAAGTTAATAATTAAATAATTCTCTAAAATGTTTATGTTCATATTCTTTGTTGAAGTATTTTAGTAGTGGCTGGTTTTTAATTTTGTTCTTTAGATGAACTTCGTATATGATTGTGTCAAGTTACTTGTTGAAAGCCTTATTGATTTCCTTAGAGTTCCTGCCAGTTTCTAAATGTTAGTGTTGATCTTTTTATAGTAGGAACGCCTTGCTCTGCATCTCCCTAGACTTTTGTTCAGGTAAGAGTAAGATAAATTCCTCAAGTAATAAGATGGGTTAATGAGTTATTGTGTAAGTAATGGATTTGGTTACTCTGAAAATGAATGATGTATTTCTCCTACTATGCATGGTTTCAACAGAAAAGATTAGAACTGGACTAAACTACTAGCCACTGCTGTTAAATATTTCTCTGGAGATAATGCAGGTTCTTGACTTGCTGGTTGATTTGACAGGGAATCTGGACGCATTCCTGAGTTTGCCCTGAAAGTTTTGTGTAAGCAAATAATCTCTCTTAATTTGCCTTTTTTAGAGAAAATGAAAAATAATAATCTTCTTCTGGATAGAACCTGATATTTAGCAATATTTCTAGATCTTGAGACGAAAAATAGATTTTTGTTGTCTGCTGCATACACTTTTAAATTACTGTGGAGTTGCTACAGTAAATTACTGCCCCATAAAATGCTGCTTCTCTGTGGCTCGGGAAGGTTTTTTTAGTGTACATGCCACACTTAAAAGATGTACAAATCAAATTATTTGAAAGGCATTATTAGGTTTTGTGTACTCTGCACTGAATAGTAGAGTATCCTTAGCAATGATTATTCATAAATCCCACAATTATCAAAGAATAGCTGCAGAATTAGAGCAGCACTGGCTGCGTTATCCTGTGTTACTACAACAGTATGGAAGCATTTTAATAATAACAAGGGATTTAATTGGTGTAAAGACTTATTTGTGGAATGCTAAACACTTTGGTAGGCAAGGCATTTAAATTGTGCATTACAGGCACCCGGAGTATTATCAGCTAATTAGGGACTGAAAGGGCATATGTAGTGTTAGCAAAGGCTGTTCAACTTCTGCACAGTTGTTTTTCAGTATTAAAATGGCTGGAACAATGATTATAAGTTTTATATTACTTTTAAGTATGGTTTATTACCTTCTGTGAACAGTTTCTAAAACATACTTTTAAGTAGTTTTCAGGGAACAGTGCACAATTAAATTTTTCAGTGAAGGTACTGATCTACAGCTAGAAAATATTGTCAAAGTGTTTGCATTGTAATAGAATGGCGTGAATATTAGATTTGTTTCTAGGAAAAGCTGTTTGTTTATCAACAGCTGCATTTTGTCAGATGGTGGGAAACTATGAATTTAGGTTGATTGGTCCAGATAGAGGAGGAGAAGCATTAATAGGAGTTGGGTACCGTGGGGAGCTCTTCATTATTAACCTGCCAGTTTTAAATTCCATCTGTAAGATACTAATCAAATGCTTTTGACAGTTTAAGCTTTATTGTCACCTTTAAACCTCCACAGAAGGAGGATTTCCTCTGAAATCTGGCTGTGTCTTGCCTAGCTGTTAATTATGCCTAGTGACATATCCTGCTAGTTTCCCCTTCCTTTCAGGCCGCTGTTTGTCTGCAGACTTCTTTTGCTTCCAGGCTACGGTATTTTATTCTCTCCCTTTGCTGTTCCTCACTTTTCATTGAAATTCTTGGCAGAAATGGTGGCCCACACAAGTATTTTATCTTTTGTTCAAACCTTTGGTTGTTTATGAGCAGTCAGCTGTCAAAGCCCCGTGTCTGCTGGTGAGGTACAAAGTTATCCTTGCTGGAGGCTGAGTTTATTTTTCTAAGGAATTAAATGTGTTATCATATAGGTGTGGTGTTGTTGAAAGTAGCTACAATTATGTTATTAATGCTTTACAGGGGAGGAGGATTGTCAGTAAGGAAGCCAGGGTGGATTGTAATTTTGTGAATAAATACCTTTTACTTTGCAGGTGTTTGTGTGAGGCTCAGAGGTGGCTGTCTGTGGGAACTCAAAATGTCCCTCAAACATTTTTAGAAGTTCCAAGTCCAAGTCAAAAGCATTTAAGACCCTAGCAAGCAGCTGAAAACAGCTGTAATTTTAGATTTGAGCCATAGAATGATTTACCAACCTTACAAGAAAAACAAGAAGTCACAAAAGTTTAGATATTATAGTAAAAGTAGTTACAAAGTAAAGAGAAAAAATTTTTAGTACTGTACAGGGGGGTTTTAACACCTATACAGGGGGGTTTCTATTTTATACATAAAGGTAAAAGGTTTTAAGATAGAAAGATCAAGCCTATCGTGTCAGCCCTCTTTCTTCTTCCTTACCTCCATATTTTTAGTGATATTAGCACTTACAGATTAGTTTAAAGTAAAAAAGCACCATTTAATATAAGTAATAAATATTAGAAAAAAAACTGTAACATATAACACGTAATATACCATATAAAAAATAACTACCTGTTGTGGTGCTTGAGCCTCACAATAAAACATATATTTAGCCTACATTAAGTAGATGTTAATGTAACAGACTGTTTTTGTCCTCCAGTATGTTTATTGTACCTTTAAATCAAAACAACTCCAAGTGGCCTAGTTCCCTCTTGCTGTGCTGCTACCAGATTATTTTATTGGTTTTTTTGAGAGTACTGAATTCCCTCACCCAAAAAACTCCTTCACCTATTAGCAAGAGTTGGAATGCATAAGGTGCTTATGGGGGGCAATATTTCTCAAGTACAGCTGAAGGTGAAGGCCTGGCAGTGGGATCTTGTGCAATCATGCTGCTGGCAGGGAAAGGATCTCACCCATTTAAATTTTTTTCTTTATTTTTTTCCTTTTTTTTTTTCCTTTTTTTTTTTCTTTTTTTTTTTTTTTTTTTTTTTTTGGCTCTTCCAGTTGTTGGAGCACCAGCCTTCCAGGGCATTAGGATACAATTTGCTTATCTAATATCTGTAATTAATGCATGAGTGCAGTAGCCTTGTAAAGATGGAAAATTATGAACAGCAATAAGACATTTCTTTTCTGTTATATATTGTACTCTCCAGGCAGATTATTGTTAACCTCAGATGTTTTATGACTTTTTGATAATAGCATAGGGTGTTTTATTCAGGATATTAATTGGAGTTACATTTTCTAATGTAGAAGTTCATTCTGTCCTTCATTAAATAAGCTAAAATTGCACTATTTGTCAGTTTATGGTTCTAACAGCTCTTTATTTTTTATAAAGAGTTGTGTAGGAGGGAAATCAGATTTATTGTCCTGTATGCTGCTAGTCTGGGACAGGCAGAATTAGACAGGAGAAACATCACAATCTCACAGCTCAGCATAAAGCTAGAAAATAACTCCAGGACCAGTGATTTTTTTTCCTGTTTTGGTTGAAGAATCTATTAAATGGAAGTACATAAGAGAGTTTTAAAAGAAATTGATTTCCTTACTAACAATGTTTTCTTGCCTGAATAAGGGTTTAGTCGTATTGGTGGGAAACAAAATTGATGAACCTTTAACATCAAATGGTATAGAAACAGTGATTAGAAACCATTTGCCTACAGCTTAGAAGACAAAAATTTAGATCGCTGCAGCTCAGGCTTGGGGAAGGTGGCTGTGCCTACATTCACAGGTGCTCTTCCAAGTGAAAGCCAAGCAACACCAGCACTTTTAGCAGCACTGGCTTTTTACAGACCCTGTTTTTATTTTGCTATTGTGTTTGTGTGGAAGTTGCATGACAGCAGCAGTGGTGCGCAGGCAGTAATGTAGATCTGAGATGTGCTGTAGCTCACTAATTCCAAGGATTTCTGTTGGTGACATCAGTCACCTGTTAAGCAGGAGACCTTTATTGTGTATCTGCTTTGGTGATTTAAATCCATGGAGGATTTGCTGGCTGGAAAAGCTGTGTCACATTATTCTGTCAGGTAACTTTACCCAAATTGAAGATTTATTTTTTTTTTAAGACACATTTTTAAACATAAAACAAATACATCGCTAAATAGAGCAGTGCAGTTATTCATTGGATTGCATTTATTACATAATTCCTTTAAAGGGAAACCAATTATTTGATTGTTCTCACCTACGAAAAAATATCAATTAGCATGCCAGACTAATTAATCTTCTCTAGAAGGTAACAATCAAATACAGCACATTTCCTCCCATAAGAAGACAGTGCTTGTAAAGGTCACCATTTAGCTGTGCACCTCCTTTTATTGCACTTTCTCAAAAAAAGAGGAGATGGAAGGAGGGGTTGAATGATGAGAACTCAGTTCTTTCTAATGCTTAATAAACTTAACCTTTATCATGGTATTGAACTTGATGATCCTGCATGAAAGAGGAGTGCATGCTGCTTTAGAGGCATTTGTGCTGACTGTTAGTTAATCATTTTTATTTGCTTTATGGCTACGACATGGAATATTTATTAAAATTCTTCAGAGCATAGTAAATATGAAGAGAAGCTAAAGCAGCAGAGGAAGAAGGATTGTTCCTCTGAGAAGAGGGGGGTGTGTGGGTACAAGTGACTGCAGGGGGATGTATGTTAACTACAAAAAGATCTCCTCCTGAGCAGTCATCCTGCTATCTGATTCTGGACATAACTTCTTGAGGTTCAGATAGTGCAAAATATGTGATTTATACTGGTTGGGGTTTTTTTCCCCTAGGTTTTTCCACTGTAATAAATAGTTAAAGAAATTTGTCATGATTGAAAAGAAGTATTGAATATTTTCTGCCTGCATGTAGAAAGTGTGTGAGAAAACAATCATTTTGAAAAAAAAAAAAAAAAAGATTAAAAATAAATATAAATTGCGAAGAGGTATTCTCAAAGCCCATCAAATTCAAAGCTTTCAAATTTCATCCCTGATCAGGTATCATTTATTGCTGCATTGTAGGGAGTTAAGTATCTTTCCTCAAGCAGCCTATAATTCTTCATCATACATGGTATGCTAAGTTGCTTTAGGAGGTAACTAGAGAATGAATTTCTTTTATTGCTGATCCCAAAGTAGTGCCCAGAAATTCATAGGTTCCATAAGCATTTCTAAAGATCCATTAAAATCATCCTAACTATGATGGATGGCAGGATGCTCTGGTTTACGTCATGCTCCTCGTCTGTACTAAAATTAAGCTTTTGTTTCCTTAACTGAATATTAAATTTATTTTATTCCTCGGCAGACTAGACTTTCAGCAAATATAAATCTCACTTTTATTTGCAACAGGTGCTAACCTCACTCAAAATAGACACCCATACTGTGACTCTTTTCCCAAGAGATTTAAGCACCTTTGCCACACGGTGCTGATTGTGCCATAAATGGGATCTCTGTGGATTGAACTGAAAATGTGGGAACCTGAGTTCCTGCTGGCAGGTTGGCTGTCTGTGCAATATTAGGGATGAGAATTCTGCAGACAGTTCCTCAGGGCTGGACTGTCACTTGGAACTGAGAAGAATATAAAAAGTATAAAATAACTTTTTTTCTCATCTCTTGCTTGTGTGTTTTTCTCAGAGAAGGCACTGGAGGTGACAAGTGTGTTTACCAGGCAGGGATGGAAATAGGACATGACAAAGATAATAAATCCCCTACAATTTTGTGCTTTTTCTGTTCTGCCTCTGGTTTCAGATCAATTTTTGTCTTTTTCCCAACTTGCTTTTCTTTCCCATGATGTGTAGCAATCAACATCCTAGATGCAGAATGTGTGTTCACTGCCTCAGGGGTCCATCCAGCATCACTGTTTTTGGCCCCTTTGGGCTGGGAAGTGAGGGCAGGGCTGGTGCCAGCAGTGCAGGGGAGCCCTTTGTCCCCTCAGCTGTGCAGCAAAGCCAGGGACTGCTCCAAGAGCTCCAACAGCTCCAGCAGCAGCTCTCTGAAGATGCCCCACCTCTGAGCTTGTTTTGGGGATGTCAATCATTTGTAATATTTGGCTTGTCAGTCAGTGCCAGCCTTCCCAGATAATGTGAAGTGGGGCTGGAAAGGCTCCTTCACGTTGAAGCCTCTTTAGTCACTGACAGTTTTGGTACAGAAAACATCCATCAGCATCACTGGTGGGAGGGAGCTGTGCTGTTCTGTCAAATTCCAGTGCTCCTGATTAGTGGATTTGGTTGTTGTTGTTGTGTTCATCTTCTCCCCCAGGAAACTCACAGGATCACTTGTGTGACACTGTGTTGGCTTCAAGGGACATAATTTGTGGCTTATTCCCAAACCTGTGGAGCCTGATGTTTGCTCTCCAGGAGCAGCAAGTGTCAGAAAGCTGCTTTTGGGCTGAGTTTATTTCCCTGAGAAATACATGTACAAAACTTCTTGCTTCCTTGTGTGCACCTTTATAGATGAAGTAAAATGTGCTGGCAATTTCTGCTTTAATTTTTGTGTGGGCAGCTGTTACATTTATATAAGTATCACTTCTTTTGAGAAATTTCTAGGAGATGTAAAGTTTAAATTCTCTACTGGAAGGTAATTCTGGCTTTTGTAACAGCCTTGCATCTCCCATCCTGTCAGTGTGCTTTGCCTGCCACATGCTTGAGCTTGTCTCGCTGCTCTTACAAATCCAACTCTCCTGCAGCCACCAGCTGACAGAAAGGAGTCAATTTCTAACAGAATAAATGTAAAATAAAACAAAAGTAAAATGCAAAGCTTCCATCAGTTGAGTTTTTTTCATAGAAACCAGGGAGGATAAATGGTAACGACTGTCTTCAGTGAGGTCATCTGTCAAACAACCCATTAAACAGACTTATTATTTCTGGCCAGAGGGATAAAAGGAAAGATGGAAATGTCTCAGTTTGGGATATTTGAATGTAAGCAAGACTGCCAGCCCTGAGGAGCATCCTGTGGCAATGAGAGACTGCCTGAGGTAGCCACAAACACTCCTGCTCTGCAGAAAACTCCTTTTCTTGTAGTTTGGAGCCTGTTTGATGGGTTATAATGGCTCTGTGGACTCTGTCCAGGTGCTGGCAAAGGGCTTCTCCAGTAGCTCAGGGCTGCTCCTCTGCAGGGCTGGTCTGGATTCTCCACAGGGAGATCTGCTGGGAGCTGCTGGGACCCTCTCCCTGTGCCTCACTCTGCCATTCCCTGCTCTGGGCAGCAAATCCCCCTTCTTAAACTCAAATAAACTAAGAAAATAATCCTCATCACCACAAAACCCACCAAACCAAACACTAATAATAATAATTAAAAACCCAAACCACAGCTAAATCAAACTAAAGCAGCTCAAACGCAGCATTTCTGAGATCATGGGAAACCCTTTCAGAATCCCATTTCCACCATCTCCTCGTATGCTGAACAGACATTTTTTGAGGACATAGTAGCCTTTTCTCCCTGCACAGCATTCCTATAGCACTTCCCAGCTTCCTTGGATGTTTTGGGCAATTTCCAGAAGTTGTGGGGGACCTTACCACTCAGCCTGAAAGGAAGTTGTGTGTCCAGGTGGAGCTCGGTCTCTTCTCAAGGGAACAAGTGACAGGACCAGAGGAAATAGCCTCAAGTTGCACCAGGGGATGTTCAGGTTGGATGCTAGGAAAACTTTCTTCACTAAAGAGGTTGTCAGGCACTGGAACAGGTTGTCCAGGGAAGTGACCATCCCTGGAAGTGTTCAAAAGGGATGTGGATGTGGCACTTAGGGATGTTTTAGTGCTGGTTTAATTGCTGGACTTGATGGAGTTCTTTTCCAACCTCAATGATTGTATGAGTTTATTAAGAGTTAATGTAAATAAACCGATCTCGGCCTGATACAGCTATATATATATAAATGATACAAATTTTATTCTATAAATGTATTTTATTATATAAATTTGTATCTACTACACAAGATTTATGGAAACTGTGTTTTTGCTGTGGTAGCTAAAGCAACTTTGTCAAACTTTATGGAATGATGAAAGTATGTGACTTCTGTGTATGTAAAAAGGAGGTCTAGAAGTTTAGTGTTGAGGTTGCCTCCATTAACTACTAAGGCAATTTTATTGAACATGTGAAAGAGTTAAAATGTTAATTTTTCAGCTTGAAAAGTTGGGTTTTGTCTACTAGATATTTGGATATTCAGTTAAGTGGCTGTATAGTAAATATTAGAGGTATGTTAATATACTTAGTGTAACTCACCATGTCCAGGTTTTCTATAAAAGGACTCATGTTTTTTACTAGAAAAGTAACATATATGTCAGAGGGAAAACTCTGTAAAATATGAAGAATTTCTTCGTGACTTTTTAATAAGGAGAGGTAAAGCTGTTTGCATGCAGGATGTCCTTTCTCATCTGCTGCAAATATTTTATACACCTCTGTCTGTAGTATCAACAATACCTTTCCATGGCTTGCTACTTCTGTGAATAATCAGGGACCAGTCTCTTTTGCAGTGCATTTGATTTGAAAAGATTTGTTACTGGAATGATATTACAGCTTGCAAATATTTCAGTCAGCTTTAATATAATTTTTTATAGTATGCTAGAATGAAGCTGCAGTCTAAAATAATTTTACATCATGAGCAGTTCTAAGTGAAACTACTTGCAGATTATTTCCATCACATAAGTGCAAGAAAGAATCTGTTTCTGCCTAAATAATATTTAAGTCCATTACCTTAGGAGAAAACAGTCATTTCAAGCTTTAGCACCTGAGTGGTGCTGAACTTCAGTGATGATGATTTTTGGTTATCAAAGTGCTGCCTTCTCAGGAGAAACCTTACTGCAAACAAAGCTTGGGAGCCTCGCTAACAGGTCCTGGATGGGCACAGTCCAACACACTGAAGGCTGGTGGTGCAGCAGCTTGGCTTGCTGAAGTTTTGGAAGTGGATATAAATTTGTTTAAATACGATTTTATATCTATGTAGGTGCACACACATGTTTCTGATACATATGCATATACATACATATATATAAACATGCAATATCCTTTCTTGCAAAGGTGGACATAATGTTTTTGTGCTTTAGAAATCACAACCCAAATTGCTGCCTTTGGGGGATTCAGAGGTCTGGGACCTTCCCTTCTCCACCTGCTGCTCCTGCAGTGCAAAAAAGCCCAGTTTGGAGCAGCTTTCCTGTGTGTTGCCTTGCAGATCTGATGTGCTTTGTTTTTATAGGTCAGACAGTGTTTGAGTGAAAGATGTGCTGGGCAAATACCAATCCTTTAAATACCTTGGGATTGATGCTGCCAGTGTTCAGAGGGAGTTGGCTGAATCGTGATTATAGTCATTAGAAAAATGAGCAAACAGTGCAGCCCCCAGTTATAAAATTACCTGGATTCATGTGAACATGTCTGAGTTGAGAAAAGATACTTGTGTGTGTGTTTAAGTCTTCATTGCTGTGGAATTAAATAAGCTTATTGGCCTCAGGATCTTTGACATTGAATTGCTGAATTTTGAGACTGGGGTTGTTGCCTGAGTAGGTCAAGGAAAATAAATATCTATTTACATTCACAAATTTTTAAATGTCATTTGATTTATGTAATATTCACTGGGAGAAAAAAAAAACTTTTTTCTTAGTTATTTCTTTGTTTTTTTCTGTGAAAACTGAATCCTTAGAAAAAATTCAACACACAGCCTGGTTTCCAGGCTTTTTCTTTTAACATTTACTGTTAGCTTCTGCAGAAATATTTCATGCATGTTCTAGAAAGTTGCCTTTAAACTTGGTGAAATGATAGCCTTGAAAGGATTTAGTGTAGTGCAAGGCTGCCAGATAACTTGGGCTGCCACTGCAGCAATAGGAAATTTCATCTCTCCAAGGCTTCTGCTCCATGGGGTTGTTACTGGAACAAGAACTGAACAAATATAAAGTCATCTCACATGTGGAGAACTTTATTTGGCAATGCAGTTTTGATTTTACAGTTGGCTCTGGAAATGTGGCATTTTTAAATTGCTGTTGTATTAAATCTTTGGGCCAAGTCTTCAGATGTTAATCTTGATTTTGTTTCTGCCCTATTATTTTGAAGTGTTAAGTCACCTTTGTGGGGAATGCCAAGGTCTGCTGAGTAAGCAATGGCAGATTTGGCATATTTTGGGTGGCTGGGATGGCAAATTTGGCATATTTTGGGTGGTTGGGTTGTGTGAGCAGTGTGGCAGCCCCTCTCTGTACCCAGCCCTCAGTTCACACCTGGGAGCTGCTCTGGGTGTGCCTGCAGGTGAGAGGCAGCATCCCATGGCCCTGTAAAGCTGATTTAGCACTGCCCGAGGGGCTGGGAGCTGTATCCTTGGTGCTCTGCTCCCCAGGGACACAGGGACTGTTCTTAGCAGAAAACACTAAACTGCTGTTCACGTTTTGCTGTAAGATCAGGGCTTTTATGTCACCAAAGCTGTTGTAGCTCTGAAGTACTTGCATTTTAAAAATTGAAGATAAAGATGTACCTACAGCAATTCTGTTGTTAAATTTCTTTATGGTACCTAAACCGAGCCGTATTTTCAGTACTTCAGTGGAAACAAACACTGATTTTTCTTTATGTATTCTAGACCTCTGGCTGCCTGCAATTCAGTCCATGAAGTCTAATTTTCTTGCAGAACAGAGATTAGTAAAATAGAATGATTAACAGGATCCAAATCAGATATTTTAGTGTACTGAAACCTATGTGTGTATATGAGAAGAAAATAAAACCTTTCAAGTGTCAACCAGCATGTAAAATTACCTGTCAGTGTAAGATATGAGTATGTCTTTTGTTGAGATATAGTAGGTACACATGAAATCTGCCAATAAACTTGTGGTTTTTAGGATTTTTAACTTTTTGTCCTTCTCTACAGATGGATATGCAGTAGTTTCATGGTTTTAATATATTATTTTATATATATATGGTAATAACAGAAGTATGAATGTTCTGTGAGGATCAACAATGTATTTTTTAAAAATATGATACTTTTGTTCTCCATTAAAGTTTATGGGAATTCCTAGACGTCTGTTAATGATCCCAGTATTTTGCAGTGCTTGAAAATTAGATTTTAAGCCAGAAAAGGGGCTTATTTCAATTCCCTAAACCAGAATAACTTTCACACTTTTGAAACTCTTGAGAGTGCTATTAGCTATTCAGCTTCCATAGTAAAAAAAATCCCAAAAACTCAAGACAAACAAACCCCCCAGAAAAGCTCCTACTGGCTTGAACATGCCCTGAGTTATTCAAAGCTAAAATATTGAAATAGAATAATTTTTTTCATGTTTATTTTACAGCATAGGTATCTTTTTAAGATAAGATGTGAACAACTCTGTAATACTACATCTAAATTGTATGAGGAGGTGTCTTCTCAGTTCATGCCAGATCAATACAAAGTTCTTACTTTAATAACAAAATGGCAGATTTTTTTTTTCTTTTCTGTTTTGTCTAAACTCATTTTTGTGAGTTACTTGGACCATTTTTCATCAGAACCAAGGCTGGGAGGAAATGATGTGTTGGTATATTAAGGTCTAATGCATGTTTATACATTTTGACTTTAGAAGTCCACGTTGTTCACAGAAAATGTAGGGAATCATTATATTCGGAATAAAAGTGCTGACAAAGGGTTGGGTAGTCAGACATTAAGTAATCTCAGACCTCTCAGGAGTCTGTGTGAATACTGAATGTTATTAGTTTGGGCATGTGGAAATCTCAGACCTGCAAATTTCTTCTTGGACTAGTGACACTTGGGAGAGAGGTTGGTTTGGTTTTGTTTGTACAAGAGCACAGTGCTTTATGAAATCCATCTGCTGGCTCAGCACTAATTTCAAGCTCTGAATCTGTAGACATATTGCCAAAAAGCAACCTGTGTTGCTGAGATATTCCCTTTCATGCAAGTGGGTATGGGTTTATTACTCCAGCAGCTCTTTTGAAGAGGATCAGCCAGATCAATTGAAAAATGTCTGTATAAAGTTAGAAAGGCACATGCAGGCATATAAATCTCATTTTTTGGTGGGTTTTCCTTAACCCTTTCACTCCTAATTAATAAAGGACTAATGAGATATTTTGTGATTTTAGTACCTTTGCATGTTTTGGTTGTTGGTTCATTGTTAACATGGGCAACTCAGGAATTGTTATGAAGGAATTCTTGTATATGAGATGTAGGAATGTCTCAGCTTTCCTCCCAGGGCTTCTCAGGAATGATATGAGGCATTAAAAGTTCATAGTGTAGCCGCAGTTGTGTTTGCATCAGTTACAAATGGGGGTGCTGCTGCTCCTACTTGGCTATTAAAAACCAAATTTGCCTGTTTTTCTGCAGTGTGACAAGGGAAATTAGAGAACATCTAATACTGTTCTAGTCTGAATATTTGACCAAGTAACTGCTAAAATGTCAAATGCTATTCAGGCATGTTCTGCAGGAATGTGGCATTTTTGGATGTTTGTGTTAGTGCATTGTAAATGTTAACAAAAATAATCATGATGAGTCATTGAAATTTCTTGTACATGAGTTAAGTCAGAATAATGCAAGGAACTATACAACTTTGAAAGAATTTTAAATGTTATTTTTAATATTAGCAGGGCTTTAAAAAAAAATGTTTCAAAGAAGTGTCTCTTTGCACTGCACTGTGTCCCTTTAAATTCTGAGCCTCTCTGCTGGGCTACTGCTCCTTCTCCTTCTAAACATGGTGCTGCCTTCATTGTGCTTCATCTCACTGTGCCACCTCTGACCATTAATGCAAATTGGAGGCCAGATAAGAGTTGCTCTGGATTTAAATTGGTGCAAATCACAGCAGAATCTGTCTCCAGTTCATATTAATGACTGCAAGTGGGAGAAGCTGCCTGAACAGAGAGGAGGCTCTAATGAGACCATGTTCCTTCACCCGTAGCCATATCTCTGCCACCTAATCTCTTTTCTAGACTGTGGAATCAAGTTCACTTAATTGTATTTTCAGTTAAAGTCTGCAAAGTGCAAATGTGGGAATAAACAAGGAATCACGTTTGCATGTTCAAGTGTCTTTCTCTTTAAATTCAGTGCTTACATTTTTCTTGGTAATTGCACTGGAATTGTTCTGTGCACGCATGGCTGCTCGGGGGGGCGGGGGAAGGAATTTTAGTTCTGCTTCTTGGAGCACCTGGGGCATTGCAAGAGCCCACAGTCACTCGGGCCTTTTCCTCTAGAGGAAGTTCAAATAGAAACCAAGAGAATATTTGTTTGTCCGTGCTGCTGTTAATAGCAGAGTGAGATTTCTGTGCTAAGGCACCGTCTGTCAGCAAAGCAAACACAGCATGTTGTGATGTTTGTGTGCCTGACTAAGGGCAGTATTTATTTCATCCTTGGAGAGCTTGCATGGAGGACAGAATTCCCACTGTGTCAGAAAGGATCTGCAGCAGATACCCTAGACTCCCTTCTTTGATAAAGTACCTTTTGTCAGCAAGTGTGGATGTTGAAAATTAGCAGTTCCTTCAGCACAAAAACCTTGACATTGACTATAATTGAGGAGGTTAGTGTCGGCATGTTCGTAAGTATTACCTGTCATTTGAAATATGACAGTGCTGTAACTGCAGGACCTTGGGGACTTCACTGCTCTGGCACTGCCATCTGACTGCCTTGGAGTCTGTGAGACAGCTTCCGAGCACTTCGACCCTGAGATAATTAACATGGCCCTGGAGGCTTCTGCCTTTTGCTTTTCTGCACTTGTTGTTTAATAAGATGTTTGTTGCTCTGCTTGTCTTTGATGCAGTGGTGTGCCATTAGGGACACGAGGTCCTTCACATGCTGTCACAGCTAGTGGGTTTAGGTAATGCTGTCTGTGCAGCCCTTCCTTTAAATTCCAGCAAATTAAAATATTATCATCAATTAGCCAGCTCTGCTCGGTGGCTCGCTCTGTTTCTGAGGGGATGCACGTATTTGTGGTGTGTGAAAGCAAGGTGAGAGGTAGGGAGAATATACAACTCAATTGCCAGGGAAGAAGTCAGGTTTCAAGCAATGTCAAATGCTAAAATGATATCATAGGATGCAGAGATGAAAGGCAGCTCTTTTGGAGAGGGAGGGGTTGTTGCTGTCTGGGAGGTGCAGCCTTAGGGTGGAAGGTTATCAGTTGTCTGTGCTCAGAGACTGTTGTTTTAATCACTTTCATTAATCAAGATCATGGTGGTTTAGCCCATAAAGTGGTTTTGGTGTTTTACTGAAAGCAAAATATGTTTTTAAAGAGAAAGGAGAGAAACCAAAAACCAGAAAAGTTCGGAGCATCTTTGTGTAGACAAGCTGAGCACCACTGGTTTTACTTTTCCGCTCTGTGAAACAATGTTTTAAAGGGTTGTGAAAAATTCAGCTTTGTTGCTCCAGAGAGATTCATGCTAATACTTGACAGCTCCCATGGCTGAGCTGCTTTTTGAATACTGTAAGAACTCAAAGCAACATTAAATCTAAATAATAAACTCCAGAGGATGGCATGGTAGAGCCAGGGTGCTCCCACAAAAGGGCATTTTTAGCCACAACAAAAGCTTTACAAAGTCATCTTGTTTCTAGAGAATTGTCTGTTTGAAGCAAAAAAAAAACCCCAAAAAACCTTAAGATAGTCTCCTTCAGGGTGTTTTTATTTTTTTTAAACAGTTGTCCTCTTTTGTGTGTGTTTATTTCTGAAAGAACCAACAAATGAGCATAACCTGGAATGTGCAACATCAGAGAGCCATGGTTATAGCATTTAGCTTTTAATTTCATCATGTAAGAACAAATGGAACTGGAAAGGTATCTCATTACACCCATTTAGTTTGAAATACTCATAATCTGTCTTGCTTGTGGAGAGCATAATTTAGAATTAGAACTGTGAAACAATGCCAAATAGTATTGAAAAGGGAGTTTGGCTGGTTTAGAGGAGTGCTTTGAGTGGAGAAGTTTGGAAAATGCCATCAAATAAAGTTGCAGATATTGAAAAAGATTATTTTATACACCACATTCCACCCATAAGGACTACAGTGCAATAATGTCTTTCTAGTTCCTGAGTGTATTATTTCCACTGTCATGCTAATATAGAATGAAAAAGGGAAATACCACAGTTTTCTTCTAATAATCCAGCATTATTTTGGGAGTTAAAGCCAAGATGACTGAAAGCTACACTATTCTAAAGACTCATTCTCCAGTTCCTTTACATTATGAATATAAATATCTTCTCAGTTATAGACATCAGGCTTTCATTGTATAGCCCACCATTAGGCATAAAACATATGAGAAAGCTGACTGCATTAGGCTTTGAAAGAGCACTGATTTACAGCTCTTCTGTAACCTTACTTTGCAAATATTAAGGGAATAGTAAAGGGAAAAGGTATTGAGAATTCTACTTAAATATATTCATCTTTGACTTCCATGTAGGAGTTTGGCTGATATGGACTTTATTTATTTTTTTTTTTTCTCTAAACAACAAGTCCAGCATTTGTTGTTGAGTCCTAGCCTGACGGATCACAGGAGTATTTTGACAATTCCTAATTGATCCTTTTCTCCCTTAGAAAACCCCATTATTGGAGAGGAAGAATTATTTTCTCAGTAATGATGATGAAGTGCAGGATATTGATCAACTATGGCTTATATTGTACTAATTCTTGCTCGGATTTCAGTCAGCAGTGATAGGAGACTTGAGAAGGAGATGTGATCCAAAACCTCACTGGGGTGGGTGGGCTGTTCCTTGGGTCACAGCCACAGGGCCTCTCGAGTCAGGATTTTATATGGGAGTTGTGGAGGGAATACTGGAGGATGTCAGAAGGCTTCCAGTGGTGGTAAGAACCATACTGTACACATAAATATCCTTTTTCACAGAGCCATTTAACTTTTATTTATCAGAAGCCTATGAAGTTCTGTCAATTTTCCTAGTGAATGGTAGAAAATAGATAGAATTAAGTGAGTAAAATTAACAGTAATAAAGTTAGGGAAGCATGAAATTAAAAAAGTGATTGCAGTAACAAGGTATAAAAGTTTTTCAGGAAAAATAATACCCTTTTGACTTGGTGAAAAACAGTGTTAGTACTACTTATTAAAAAAGAATATATTTAGATGAACAGTATCACATCAATGAAGTCTTCATACTTTTTGGATTTAGCTACTCTATTCTATTTGATTATCTCAAATTAATGTACTTTACAACTGCTAATCAATTTGTTCTTCTCATTTTAATGATAGGTAAGTATTGCCAGCTTGCTTTTGAAAAAGAAAAAAGATAGAAACTGAGGCTTATGAGATAAGTGGAAAGAATCCATTAAAAAGGCCTTTAGTTTCAGGTTCTTGAGGGTGTGTAGCTCAAAAAAAAAAATGGTGTAGTGCTCAGTATTTGCTGATACCTTCAAGTAGCAGTCAGGTGCTTCAGTTTATACAGTGGCAACTCAAAACAAAATATGTATACATCCCCTGAAACATCACCTCATTGCTCCGAGGGAGAGCATGCTACCAAGGATGAAAGAAATAATTATTTCTGCATTTTTTCCCTTTTGCCCCACAAATTTTCATGTGCTCTTCACAAATTTCTCCACAAAGGGAATGGAAGAGGAGTGAGTGTGAAGGAATAGGAGTCAGGAGGAGCACTCAAGTTACACATTGCAATATCATCATTATTCCAAGAGATGGATTTGGATTTGAATTGTCTTGGGAATGGAGGCTCTGTTAAACTGGTGAGATAATGGACTTGTGTTTAGGTCAAGAGAGAGTTGGAAGGACTGAGGGAGATCTTCTCCACACTGGCATAGCTCAGTTTTCTTTTTACGAGGTCTTGTATGTGAATCCCACCTTGAGAGATTTGTCCATATCCCCCTCCACAAATTTTCATAGTTTACAAGTGCAAGGATCAGTAAAGCCCAGTAAAACCTTGGTGTAAGACTGAAAAGCAAGAACATCATGGTTTGTGCTACACAAACACAATGTTATGATAGTGTTGACTTTTTGTACAGTGATGTGGTAAATACCATTTCACTAAAATAATATATTTGAATAACTCTTGATTCTTTCTCCCAAAGATTATCATTAACAGATCCTCAAAAATTTAGAGAGAAGAGATATTCAAAGGAGTGTCATTTTAATGCAGTTTTCACAGCAATAATGTTTCCTCGCAAATTGGTAATCAAGTTATTGTGAGATACTTTGCTTTCACACTTGTCCAGTGGCTTGGTGCTTTAGGTGTTAAACAGCTCTAACAGGCCTGGATAAGCTGAAAGCTTGATAAGGTCAGAATGGTGAATGACTGCTGGAGACATATCTTATTCAGAAAGCATTCATTTAGTTCTCTGAGTTCTTTTCTATTCATCTTTTCATCTCTGTTTTAGTTTCACATCCTATATAGAAATGTCAGTACATTATTACATTTTTTTTATTATTCTTATTATTATTACTGAGCTTTGCAGAACCGATCTTTGTTATTTTCTTTATTCTTGCCCTTTTAATAACCTTTAAATACAGGTCCATTCCTTGCTGGCAGACCAGCTACGTTGCCATGAGGGTTTGAGAAGGGACTCTTGTAGAAAGAAGAGCGTGTGCTGGGAAGCGTTAAATTTCCCTGCGTGTTATTATCTGAGTCACATCAGCTCAGTGGCACATTAAGTAATGGGCTGTCATGGTCTGTTGTCATGGAACAGTTCCCATGAACCAGCATTGGCTGTATCTTATGTAACAAGCCTATCTTTAGGCTGATGTACAGCATTTCACATTCAGCGCCGCGCAGGGATGGAGCTGATGTTTCGTTCCTGCCCCTGTCTGTATTTTTCAATGCACAAAGTGGGGGCTGTTGCCTTTTGTGCCTGCTGAAAGGAGATAACGTTTCTTCAAATAGCTGTGTTCTGGAAAGGAGAAAAGGTTCTGGATCTGTGATTTATATGTTGTAGCCTGCTGCCATGCAAGAGAGACAGAATTTGTCCTGTGGCACAAAAAAGTGCATCTGGGGAGAGTTGTTTCAGTTTTGGTGACATTTTTAAGACTCGCTTCAGGGCCTGGATCAGATGTTTCTTAGATCCCTATTGGCAAATGCCTCATTTTTGATAGAATTGTTTAGGGTGGAGAAGACATTTTTAATATTATCAAGTCCAACCATTAACCCAGCACTGCCAAGGCCACCACGAATCCATGTCCCTAAGAGCCACAGCTACATTTCTTTTAAATGCCTCCAGAGCTGGCACTGAACCACTTCCCTGAGCAGCCTGTTCCAGTGCTTAACAGCCCTTTCCATGCAGAAATTTTTCCCATATCCCATCTGAACCCCCTGGCACAACTTGAGGCCATTTCCTCTTGTCCTGTTGTTTGTGACCTGGGAGAAGAGACCGGCCCCCACCTGGCTGTAACCCCCTTCCAGGTGCCTGCAGAGAGTGAGGAGGTCTCTCCTGAGCCTGCTTCTCTCCAGCTGAGCCCCTTTCCCAGCTCCCTCAGCCCCTTCTGGTGCTCCAGACCCTTCCCCAGCTCCGTTCCCTTCTCTGGACACGCTCCAGCCCCTCCATGTCCTTCTTGGAGTAAATGGCCCAAAACTGAGCACAAGATTTGAGCGCTGGAGCTGCTCAGCTCAGCAGCAGAGAAATATCACATTCCCAGGGTGACCTTTGAGGAAAATCACTAATTTCTTTGTTTAGAGTGCAGAGGGCACAGGTGTCATAGAGCAGTTGCTGGTAAATGGAGTATATTATTTCTATATCAGTGTCACACTGTCAGAAAGTGGCACTTTGTTAAGATAATGTGACCTTTAGAATAATCATTTAGTCTTCTATTCTTTCTCTGGTACCGTGAATCTTTACTTCTAATTCTTAATGTTTTTCGATGAAGTAGAAGTAACACAAAATTCAGTTATTCATGTTCTGTCCTTTTAGCTGTATTAGATATTTTTCTTCATAAATGGCAAAGGTGCCATTTTATCCGTGAAAAACTTCTGTTTGCTGACTGTAAAATGTACATCTGTTCTAAAATGTAAGTTTGGTAAGCATTTACATATTTTATAAAGGAAAGAAACTGATACAAGAATAAGGATCAGCTGCTTTCCAATGGTTTCTGTGAGGAAAAAAGTGGATTAAAAAATGCTCTGTGAGCTTTGTGCTAGGTTGTCTGTTCTAGAAAGGGAAAGCCACAGTGCTGGAGCAATTATTATTTAAAAGGGAAAATATGAGACTAGGTTAGATAATAACAGTTTGAATATTAGCAATGCTACCTGCTAGTGCTTTTATTTTCATTAAGTTCTTAATACTTTTTTTTAAGAGATTCCCCAGCTTCAAAATTTTCCTTCTCAGTCTGATCATCCTTATTAAACACTCGTTGAATCAGCTTTCTTTTGGAGCTGCTCCATGAAATATGAGTCATGTAATACACTCTGGGTCAAAGAAACAGACTTCTCTGCTTCCATAAATATGTCCCAGTTTTAGAAATGAAGTTTGGTGATTTTTTTGTTTCTTTGTTTATTTGTTTTGGTTTTTTTAACTATCAAAAGATGTGGGTGAAAGCTTTCTATCCTACAAAGCTGGTTTCCAGCAATTGCTGCTCTTTGCTTTCATGTCATGAAGCCTGTGGTCATAGAAAAAGATTCTGCTACTCAGAATAGGAACTGGAGGTCTGCTTTATTATTTTTAAACCTCACTATTGTGATATGAGTAAAAATACAGTAGCAAAATACAGCTCAGTAGCTTAATATGCATATTTTATTACTGGAGAAATGTAGATTTTTCCCTGGAGACAAAAACATTTTTAGAATAGAGGCTGCCTGTTCAAAAAAACATAGTAATGTAGCGATGTTACAGCAATTTGTTTGTTCTAATTATACAGAAGTCCTTCAAAGTATGTGAAAGTATACACTTAAATACCATTCTGAATTATCTATGAATTTCCATATAAAATCTCATCATTGTTGCTGTACATGGATAACTGAATAAAAATCAGTGCTGATATAAGAAATGTAACATATATTAATATTTCTGAGAAAAAGAAGGAAATCCTGCTATATTTTGTTTGTGCTTAAAATTTGAAAATTGGGTTCTGTGTTTAACAGCAGCTGCTTGAACTTTGTTTTACTTGGAATAAAAAAAAAAAAAAGATCCTTTTAATGGCAATATTTAGCAAGCATTCTGGGAAAAAGGAATTTAGTTTCTAAGCCCTGTTCAGTTTTGAAACCGTGGAAAGTTATAAAAAAGTATGGGGATTACTTTTGATATGTTTTTTGAAAATGATACATTTCTATTTCTGGAATCAGAAAACTTGATTTTTATATTTTTTTTTTTTTTTCAAAAGGAAGGGTGATCATATAATCCAGTTGGAATAAAACTTAATTTTTCATAACATTTTTATATGAATATTACCATTAGCAAACTTTCAGGTCTTCCAAATTGTCAAAAAAAAAAAAAAAATCCCCAAAATCCCCCCAGCTTACAGCTGCTAATGTTTCCTAGTATGAATGTATTACAGGATCTTGAAAACTGCTGGAGAAGAAGAAAGCACAAACAAGGAGAGCATCTCCCCATAAACTTTTTAATAGTATTTTAAGCAGATACTAGACAGACTGTAGATGTGTCAGGTTTGTTAAAGCTAATACTTCAGCTCAGGGAACCCATTTGGCACTTGAAGTAAATCTCCCAGATGGAACAATATCATTAAAAATTAATTATATAACCACTGGACCTGTCTTTAAAGACTTTTGAACTGCTGAGGCTTTCTAATCAGATATTGTTGCTCCAGTTCACCAGTGAAGCGAATCCAATGACTTTTCTGGTGTGTGGCCTACTTCTGTTAATGAAAGTACAATTTATTCACTTCAACATACAGACTGTAAAACTAATCTCCTGGTTGACATTATTCTCTTCCACGTGTTTAACTTCTCTTCACAGAACAAAAAAAAAATGTATATAGTAAATCAGAAGGGACACATCAATCAACTTGGCACCGTTTAAAAGCCAGTTAGAGTAGGGGATGGTGGTGTTTGATGCTGAGCCTGGTCTTCCCTGGCCTGCCCTGTCTGTATGAGTTATATCAGGCATGTTATTCTTTGTAGGGTCTTTTGCACTCAAGAAAGCTTTAAAAATTAATTTTTTTTAAGAAGCTTGTTTAGTATTTTTGTGTTTTCTTCTTCTCTCTGAGTTTTCTCATGGCTACTTATCACTATTCACTGCTGTGGTGTAACTTTTGGATGATAAATGTTCCTCAGAAACTTAACAGCACTTTGATTTGCTCTACATCTGTTGCAGTTGATGGTGGACAAAACAGACCAGCTGGCTCTTGCTTTACTTTCTGCTCTTTTTCTGAGGCAATTCACTCAAATTCACTCATTTTTATGCTCAATATTGTGCAGGGGTGCCTTGAGGCAGCTGCTGAGCTGCTGCTGTAGGGATGGTCATGTCCCACTGCATATCTGCATCTACCATGTCTGTCTTTATATTCATATAAATGTGGATATCTCCTTTAGGTAAGGCTCTTACACTTCAGGTTGTTTTTGGTTTTTTTTTTAATTCTGGAGGACAGAGCAGGTTGTTTCTGAGCTGGCTGCCCTTTTCTAGCAAGAGCTTCCCTCAGCCTGTTCCTCACATGTCCAGCTACATCACCTTTAGGGCTGTTTGGAGTAATTTTAACAGTTAAAATCTTAATATTTGCCACTAAACATTGAAACCTGGTAGTTCTTACTGCCACTTATATTTTCTAATAAGGTATTTGTTGCCACAAAAGTAGTTTAGTGGTAGTGCAGATTTTAAAGAAGATACTAGATAATAACGTTCATTTATTCTGTATATAGCAATAGAAAATACATGCATATATATAGTTGTGTGCATGTACATTTGCATATACTTAATAATGTGCATAATTTGTGTATAGAACATCATCCATTACTAAAAAAACCAAAAGCAACCAAAAGCCCCCAAACAACAACAGCACAGGACATGCAGAGGATTTTAATTAGACTCTGGCTTCAGACTCTTTTTTCCAAAACACTCTGGTGTAGGTACTCTGAAAAGTAAGGTAAAGCTTCATTAAAAAGCATTCAATTAAAAAAAATTTAATTGTCTTATGTGGAAATCGCACCGTTACACTCTGAACTCATATGTCATATTTATTAAAATTTGATTTGAACTTCCTTTTCAAGTGACAAGCATGGCACAGAATTAAATGGTATTTATTATTGTTTTCATTATGAGGTTTATATTTTTCTGAGTTTATTTAGCATTTCAAGCTATACATCATAAACCTAGCTGGAATGATACTGGGGATTTTGATGTTTCTACAGCCAAGTGACCTTTTGTGATATTTCTGTTCTATTCTGTTAACTTATAGAGGAATAAATTGTGAGAATCAAAAAATGAAATTATAGAAAATAATTGTAAATGCTTCACCTCTCTTCTTTTACGCCATTTACCTACTCAGTAAAAAATGGGAAAAAATAAGAGTGTAACAAAGACAGGGTGACACGACAGGAAGCTGTGCTGGTTTTTTGTTTGCTGTGCATTCTAAGGGAGAAGTTGATCCCAAGCTGGCACTGACTAGATGCACAATTTGGAGAGACCTTATCTTACTTGTTTACAAAATTTAATGCTAAATAATATTTCATATGTTATTTTATAGTACCATAAAATTCAGAACCCAACTTCCATAATCTGTTTCTGTATGGAATTTGCTGAGAAATGGAACTAATAAAAAAATAATGCAATGAAAGGTTGCATTATGAGCTGCCTAAATCACAAGCCTAGGGTTTTTACTTCCAATTAGGCAGCCAATTATGGCATTTGAAGTCAGAATGAAAATAACCCAAAAATTCAACTAGTGATTTTTATGATGTTTCTTCTATACATTAAATTACTACTTACACTTTGTGCCTCGGATATTGTGTCTCTTAAAACCATTTGACCTTTCCATAAGGACGAAATATACTGTTCTATGACAGTATATGAAAGTATTATGTATAAACTTGTATTATTTTGGAGTAATTTCACAAACATTAATTCCAACTTACACCCAACCTTCCTTTTTTCTTCTATATCTTAATGTCTCACTAGCAGACATCCCATAATGCCAGCAGGGGCTGGAACGTGCTGAGTCTCAGTGACAATTTGCTGATTATTCCAATTCATTTGCATTAGATTTCTTACATTTTTTGCCTTAATTTATGCCCATAATACAAATGGTGATGCATCTCTGATGTAATTTCACATTCCTTAGGTTAGGATGACTCAGCACCACTGACTTAAAATGCCAATGAAACCTTGTGTGCCTCAGTGTTTATCTCATCATCCTCAGCCTCTCTGTAGGCAGCAATTCCTTGTCTAAAATATGAAGATGCCATAAGAGCTTTCAGGAGAGCCTTTTTTCTCTTTTCCCCTTCATGGGTATTAAGTAGATAACACAATATTGGGCTGGGGGTTTTGTTTTGTTTGGTTGGTTTTGTTTTTATTTTTTTTCTCCTGTTTTTGTTTTTTCCTTCAGTGCTCTTCTCTCATTTTCATTTAATTGCTCAGTTCAACTCTGATGTCTCGTCTGTATCGCAGTGCTCTATGTCCATGGGATTCTGTGCTTCTGCATGCAATGAAGAATTAATAAGACCAGCATTTCTTCATTGCTTTCACACTTCAGAAGTATCAGAGTTCTGAATAGAAGCAAGAGCAGATGTGTGTGTATCTTTCTGATCTCTTTATACCTGCAAAACTTAAGGTGTTTTTTTTTTTTTTTTTTTTTGTATTGCTGTTACTTTCTTGTCTACAAGGACAATTTATAATTTATCATGCTAATTTTATTTTCCCTCTTAAATGTTGTGTTAGGAGTAAAACATAGTCTATAACTTTGTGTTTATTACTCTTTCCAGCTGCAGAATAGATGAGTGGAAGATCAATGCCAATTCAACTAAAGCTATTGCACTGCAATTAAAAGATCAGACTGGACATTGTTATTCCCTCCCTATTTCTGTTTTTTAGTGGGGAGGGGGGTTTGGAAAGATGTTCTAAGAGTTGTGTAATTAAATTATTACCTGCTGTATCACCATCTGCTTACATGATTCTGAAGCGTTTCTAACCTTGGTGTGTGTGTGTGTGTTCACTTCATGACTTCAAGGAAGTGCCAGAAAAGCGGTGAATGTACTCCACAGAGGGACACACACCCTCCAAGCAGTCAGTCTTGATTGTTCTGGACATAATTAAGCATATTTTATCTAAATATAATTATTTAGTTTAAAAACATAGCGAAAATATTCTTATTTTCTATAGTCAAATATTCCTTATGGGATGAAGACCTACTCAAGATCGTTGCTCTGGATAAACATTACTATTAGAATATTCCTAGGTAACGTCATGTATGATTGTTTTAAATTTAGCTCAATACTTGTATCATTATCTTTTAAAAGATTTAACTCAATTCTTGCAATCTACAGTATGCTGCAGGTAAATCTTTAAAAATAACTAGATCTGGATGCTCATGGGAAGCCTGCCAAATAGGGGGACTTAGATATCAATGCTTAAATACTTCAGGTATGTGTTTGTTTTCAACCCTTAATGTTACTTCATTCAAAGCAGTTAGAATGGTCAGAGGGGTGAGGTTGGAGTGAAAGCAAAAAAGCAAGGTGTCCTTTTAAATTAGAGAAGAAATATGAGATGTGAAATCTGCATGGAGGAAGGACAGTAAGATCTGGCTGTAGTCAGGTAGTAGAAGAGCATTCTGCCCGGACTCGGTAGGTTATTAGAGTGTGTTTATAGTGGCCATGGGTATCTTTGGAAACATCCATTGGACCCAGGTGTGGTGGTGAGTGGGTTCCAGTTTGTTGGGGTGTTGCTCCAGAACCACCCAGCTCTGCTGACTGGATGGGTTGTGCTGCTCTTGGCTTACACAATGCAGACCTTCTGGCCCACAAACTGGCTTTGAGCTCATCTCAGTCCAGAACTGGTCTTTGTCATTTATTAAAATAGAAGAAGTAAATAGTGAGACATCTTGATGATCACCAGTTTACGAGTTTAAACAAATAATGAGGCAAACAACCATCATTATTAGCTCATAATTCAAGGTGTGTGACTCTGTTCTGCTGGAGTCAGAGCACAGTTTAGGGGAACTGACCAAACTGATTTCCTTTGATAGTTAAGCAGCCTGTGCAGCCCACATTGTGTCAGGATGAAGGAAGTGATGATGATCCTCTCAAACACTTGCAGGCTGGGAATTCCATCGACTGTTGCATTCATTAATGATCTTAAGACTTTCACTTTGTGACTCAGGTCTGATGGGCTCATTAAGTGAGAGTCCTTTCAGGTTTTATTCAGCTGTGTGAAGCCTAAATTGTGATAGGGCTCTAAGATTTTGCTTACTACCATCTTATTGAAGTTTTCCAATTTCTTACTCATGTTGCAGTCATTTTGACCTTGGTAAACCAGATTCAAACTATCTTCAAAGGCATTTAAGTAGCTTTTTTCAGTGCTGTATTCAAAATCTCTTAATACTCTCTCTACATTTCATTCCATATATATTTATTTTTCTGGTTCTCATTAATTTAATTAGATTGCAGTCCTCCTTTGCTCTTTTCTATGAGATTGCTCTGCTGGATAAATACATTTTAACTTTGATGGCTTATGCTAGAGGTGCATCCTCATAGGTATCTACTCAAATAAAAGTGCACAGAGTATTCTCCTTTTCCCATAAACAAAATTCCCAATACAGTCACTAAAATTACTAGTTTTTGATAATCTGCATCTCTAATGAGAAAGTCATCTCTTTACTTCAATGGTAGCTACTTCAATGATACATAAAAGAGCTTTAGAACAGTGCTGATATTGTTTTTGAAATCACCCAGCAGCGTAACAACCAGCTTGGATATAAAATTCAGTTCTCCAATTGTTTGTAGTTGTCTGCACTAGGTAGAAAAGTTTATGGGCATTTAGCCAACTGCCTTTTTATATGTTGCATCCTGTTTTGACATTAATCCATAAAAATAAACTCCATATGTAGCTCAAAAAATGATCTTTGTGGGTCCCAATTTACAATGGCAATAATTGAAATTATTGCTTTCATGTCCCAGATGGTGACTGTGGTAGATAATTGTATTCTCTCCAATTATTTTGGATTAAGTTTAGCAGAGGAAGGTAAAACTCCAGTATGGTTTTGAGACAGCACACAGTATTTTATTGGTTTAACTTAAGGCTTAATTATTTCCAGGATCTAAAAGTAAGAGAAAAATGGAGATGAATTACAGGTCCAGAAGAGATTTATGAAGTATTTATGTGTTACTTACATACAGATGTGGCACAGTGGTCACTGTAGGGTTACTGTCTTCTCATTCAATGTGACGGGCTTTGGGCACGACCTTGTAATTTTTATATTTGAGAATTTAGTAAAAAAGTCTGAAAATGGGTAATGGAACTTGCAAGTTTTCGCCAGTCTCAGGCCAAACCCTTTGTAATGTCTGGCAGGGCAGCTACAGCCTTTGCATCTGGGTGAGGCAGTCATGGCTTAATATGTTTAAAAGAGATTGAAAAAATGAGTAATTAACTAACATCCTGATAGCCAATGACATGTTATGAATTGTAATGATTTTGCTTGTGTTATAACAAGTTTCAGGCTGTATTTTGGTAGTATAAATATTTTGTGATAGAGCAGTGCTTTGTGACTCCCTGAGTTTTACATTTTCATGCCATTTACCTAACATTTGATCTCAAAACAGCTTTACTTTTAAGTGCTATTGAAGATCATTTATTTTTAATAATGCCCAAGTTCATAAATAAATTACACAAGCTATGAGACATGCTTAATATAGTTCACTGTGTTTCTAAATACCCTTAATACATAAAGAAATTGCAGGTATGTCCCATATCTAAAATACAGGGATTTCTGTGAGTTTGCTGTTGGGAAGGAAGAAAAAAAAAAGAAGAGCATTAAGATTTTCAGTCTTGAATTTCTGTTAATGTGCAAACTGTTTTCTAATGTCGATTCTTGATTCATTTTAATTATAAATTTAGTCATTCTAAATTTTTTATAAGCTTGGGTGACTTTTCACTAGAGACTGATTTGCCTCTTTCCTTGCTGTAAATCATGAAAAACACTGTACTGTGAAGCTCAGTGGAAGACATTTCCCTGTAAAAAAGTAGTAGAGATAAAGGAAGTGCTGCTGCTTTTTTGATTCGCGTGTCCTGATCCTCTTCCTCATGGGCATCTTCTGACTTCTCTTTTTTTTTTCCCCTCTCAGCTTGGAATTAGGTCATGTATAAATAAAGATGATTAAGTTGTTTTGTGAGGGAAATATTCCCTCTAAAACCCTAAATTTAATAAAAATGCACATTTTTAGTGAGGAAATGTTTATTTCTAAGAGAAATAATTAGCATGTAAGCTAAAGCAGAGCATGTTCAATTTTGAATGACATTTCTGGGGAAACTGAAAGATTTAATTTTCATTTCTTGTAGTCAAAATACAAATCTTTGTGGAGTTTAGGATCTGTATCCTATTTCTATATTTATTTATTTTTTTAAATTTGTATTTCAAAAGGGAAGAAAGGCAGGACAGACCAGGGCCATACTGCGAGTCACTATAGTGATCTAGACAATTTCCCAGGGGCCTGCAGAGAGACAGAAGCTGCATTTGAATGATGGTTGGTTATACATTTGTTTATTTTATGAAGTCTTCTCTTCTTCCTTCAAGGACACATCTAAGTACTGGAGGTAGAAACAAAGGCAGGCAATTGGACTGTAAATCATATTTTGATTAGAATTCTCTGTATAATGTTGAAAACACTCATGGAGTATTTTGCAGAATTTAATAGTTTGTATTATTGGGAGTCTCTAATAGCATGTTTGTTTCTTGGGACTCCTTTTCAGAATCTGCCTTGGATAATATTTTCATGAATAGGTTATGTTCTTTGGAAATTAGTTTATTGATTCCCTTCAGTTGGAGGGTGGATTTTGAGAACACTGGTTTGTTACTGACTCCTGGCTATGCACAGACAGTGCAAGCTGGTGACTAAGATTAAAATTAGACTGGGAATAAAATCAATGAAAACCTTTATAACTTTGAAATTTCCATGAAACTCTCAAATCAAATGTTTTTAAAATGAAGTTGTCTGAAGCAGCGCAGGTTTCCATTTGTTTGTGTCACTGGAATGATGCAGCAGATGAAGCCCAAGCTAGTAAACAATTCAATGTATTAATTGCCAGATGAAGGAAGAAAAGCCTGAATCCAGATGGTTTTCCTGCTTCAGGCAGAAGAGCTTTCAGAAAAGCCTTTTTTCTCTTTCAGCCTTCAGAGGTGTTAAGTAGACAACACAATATTGGGCTGGGGTTCTTTTTGTTTGATTTTGTTCTGTTTTTATTTTTTCTCCAGTTTTTTTTTTTTTTCTTTCTCTTCAAAAGGAGAAGTCTGCCTGGTCAAGGCCAGGTCCTGCTGTCCTGCTCAGCCTTGCTGTAAATCCAGATCTACTCCTCATCCAAACCTGCAGAGCTCCTGCAGCGAGTCCTCGTGGGAGTTCTTGTGTTTCCATCCCACTCCAACCCAGCTGCATTTACTGAAGGGTTTTTTGGAGATGTAGGATAGCAATAGCAAGGCATTGTGCCAGAAGCATGTGTGACCAAAGCTGGGCTGGCACAGACCTTATTTGTGTGTTTATGCTGTGCTTTCTTACAAAAAGGTGCGCCTGAGAAGGAAGTTTTGTCCACGTGTTGGTGATGGGGAAATGGCATCAAAGGCTGCCACAAATATGAGACCTATAAATGAAATGCTTCATTTATCAGTAATTCAGCAAACCTGCATCATTCCTGTGCTTCAAGGGTTACAAGTCAAGCAGTTTTTAGCAAGCTGCTAATCTGCTGTGCTTGCTCTATAGTTATAGTTGCTTGCTGTCCCAGGAGTTTCCAGCAAATGCTCATACAATCTGATTAACATGGTTCACATACAAAGGGCGCTGGCCTGGGGACTACCACGTCTCATTAATGGAAATGAATTTTTCATGCCATGGCTGCTATGTCTGTGTGTTAAGACTTTTCATTTCTTTTTCCAATTCTATCTCTTTTCTGTATTGTATTTTTTTAAAGAAAAATGTCCATATGAATTTTAACAACTGGTTATATTACAGGTCTGAGAGTTTTTATTTTTGCATACTGATGCTATTTTTACTAAGAAACAGATGTATTGGCAGCAGAGGAAAGAAAAAGAGTGCAATGGCATACATTTGTGTTTATATTGAACCCTTTAGCTCTGATTGAATGCTCGATGAGTTCAGCTTAAGAATGAGGTGACATGATCTGTTCTTGGCAGCAGTCCTGCTTTGTGTGGGAGGTTGGAGCAGGTGACCCTGTGAGGTCCCTGCCAGCCAACATTTTCATGATTCTGTGAATTGTCGACTTTTCAGAGGAACTTTCCAGAATTAATTCCAGTATTGTAATTGATGTATCATCCCTTTTTTTTTTTTTAAGAGGCTGTAACATATTCTGCTATGACATGAATATGGACATGTTCTGGTTTATAGCTAAAAGCAGGGACAGAAGATTTAGTCTTCTCTAGCACTGTTCCTCGGGGTATTTTGGATTACTGGTGCTTTTTAAAAAGAAAATTGAAGAGGAAGCAATTGTACATATTAAGCCAGCAAGCAAAGTATGCTCTGTGACTGATCATCCACAGCTGTTTTCCTGTGGCATTTGTTATTTAACAGTTTTTGCTGTCAGCAGATTGTCATTTTCTGATCACCTTTGTTAAAGTTCCCAAACATCACTGGCTGTCCTGTCCAGGGTGTGTACCTGCACATGGGTATCCAGCATCTTCCAGGATCATCAGCCCACACTTAGCTGATGGTATAGAGCTGAATTAGCAGAAACCATCAGCCCTTCTGTTGATGCACTGTTCCCACTTTAGAAGGGAATTGCTGCAATGCCTCTAAGCATCAGTTACGTGGTTTATAGCCTTCTTTAGCTCAGTGTACTAAGTGATATGTTTCTTGAATATGTCCTCTTTGTTCTTGTCATAATGCACACTTTGCTTCTCTTCAACTGCTAATGTCTCTAAATCAAAAGTTCTACAGCATAAACAATTTAAGCTGTAATAGCTATGCACAACCCTAGCCAAGTATAAAGAAGGTTTGTGAGAAGTTTCTCCTCTACAGTCGCTGATCTGATTCTTTTAGATTATAAGATGTGTACCATGCTCTTCTCTAAGGGGTCAAGAAGTGTTATGGTTGCTTTTTAAGAAATTATTCTTTGAGAAATGTGTATAGACTAACAGTATTAATAAGCTCAGTCTACTGGCAGTCTGTGATAAGTTGTCCATAGATGGAAGTTTGACTGTCAACCTGAGTGTGTCAAAAATGACCAGATCATGCTGAGACCGAGAATTGAGATAGTCTTTAGGATAATGGGCTTATCCAGTTTATTTATTGAAATGCCCTCGTCTCCATACAGGCTGAGAGATTTCCCTAAATAATGACTGGGAGACCATCAAAGAGAGGCTGAAGATTAAACCATAGGCTAAGCAGCTGTGCCTCTTCTCCCAAGGATGTGGTCACAGTTAGGTAGGACTTGGCTGAAAACAGCATCAGATCTGGCTGCTTTTGTGGCTTAGCTCCACAAGGGCTTAAGAGAAAGTGTGAAATTCTTCTGGAAAGCTGCTGAAAGCACGTACATTACTGATATGTGAAGCTCTACGTGTAGATCTAGTTCATCACAGAACTTAAACCTGTGTCAGAACTGCCAGAAGATAGGTGTGCAGAGGAAACAGCAGAAAGAAGGGGTGCTTCCTTGAAGTTTTATCCTCAGGAATCCACTGAGGATTCCTTTGTTGACCTGAACTAACACATCTCGGATTTTCTTTGTCAGAGAAATCATAAACTCATTTCAGCGTGTAGACATTGGCGGACTCAGGATGCTGAATGTCACACCATATTGACTATGTGTGAAAAAACATGTTCTGATAAATTCACAGGAATTGTACACCATGCAAAATTACACCTCCAGGCAGACTCAAATGACCAAACTCTGACATTTCTCAAACTCGACAGCTTATTTCAGTGGAGATTTAGGAAAAAAAAAAGGTTAAAGGACACCAAACGTATTACTGCTCTACTCTGCCTATAGCTATAGCAACTCTAAATCTTTCTAATATTACATCTTGGGGGCAATGAAGAGTTTCTCATTTAGGCCCTAGAAGTTAAAAATAAGGAAGAACAGCTGAGGGAGGTGGTGTTTGGAGAAAAGGAGAGGCTTAGGGGAGACCTCATCTTCTCTACAACTCCCTGAAAGGAGGTTTAGCCAGGTGGGGCTGGTCTCTTCTCTCAGGGAACAAGTGGTGAGATAGGAAGAAATGGCTTTAAGCTGAGCAGAGAGGGTTAGATTGGATGCAGGGAAACATTTCTTCACCGTAAGCCCTGGCACAGGGCAGTGGTGGAGTCACCACCCCTGGAGGTATTTAAAAGCCGTGGCACTTGGGGACACGGTGGCCTTGGCAGCGCTGGGTTAATGGCTGGACTGGGTGACCTTAAAGGTCTGTTCCAATCTAACCAGGTGTGCAGGGGACACAGGTGTGCTTTACAAACACGGGCTCATCTCGGGTTGCCAGGACAACACCACTCTGTGTACTTGAGCTTTAACATTTGAGAGCTCACCCAGAAAATAAATTTGGTGTGATAGTGAAGTACACTTGCTTGTTTTCTGAATTCTTTGGATATAGATCATTGAAAAGAGCAGAAAATTATGTTACTGCCTTACTGTTTTCTGCTATAAACCATGCACAGAATCATTAAAGCTGTCATCTATCAAAATATAGTAAAATTCCAATAAAGCTAAATTGTAAATGTTGCCATCTTCAGCTCCATAATATATTATTTTTAAGGGCTCCCTTGTCATTGTTGAACTTGATAAAACTGAGTAAAACCCCACTGAGCAAGAAATGAGAAAAAATCTAGAAAATGTACAAGTAAGGATTTAATTTTTTTTATACAAGTACTGACCTATTTTTCTGCAGCAAGTTAGAATAGCACAGGATGGTGACAGCAGGAGCATTTTTTGTGCCTATCAGGATTTTGAATATATCATTTAAAGTCTGGTTTTATCAAAAAAATTACTCATGACATGAGACATTAAGGCTTCGTATTTCCTCTGTATCTCTGATTTCCATGTGAAATATTGCTAATAGGAAGATTTGTCTTTTGTAACCAGCTAAGTTTGAGAAATTGATCCTAAACTCCAAAAACTGGAGCACTTGGAACAGATTGCCCAGAAAAGGTGTGGAGTTCCCATCACTGGAGGTACCCCAGAACCATCTGGATGCAATCTTGTGCTGTGTCCTCTGGGATGACCCTGCTGGGGCAGCAAGGTTGGACCAGTTTTAGATAAAATTGTATCCCAAATTCATCATCTTGTTTGTGGGTTGTGGGTTTTGTTTTTTTTTTTTTTTTTTTTAATTGTTTTTCTTTCCCTAAACAGAATATGTTAATATTTTCACTGCAAGGTTTTGTCAATGGTTGTTTAAAATCAGGAGTGGAGTTGGTGCCTATGGTGAGGCTGCATTCCTGTTTTTGTTGCTTGTAGCTCATCCATAAAAGTGACTTTTTGATTTTGGTTTTCTTTTGTTCGTTTTTGTTGTTAGTTGGCTGGTTAGTTATGGTGTTGGTTTTTTGTGGTTTGTGTTTTTTTTCCAAGATATGGGTTGAAACCACATAGTATTTTGCAATGTTGGTTTGCATCTTTTGAAGTATATCAGACTTCCAGTAGCACATTTTATTACAATGTAGTACCTTGCAAATGTTTCCAAATTTTCAAAGTTAAAATGACTTAATTTTTAAAATAATAATTTAAATAGGATTGACAGTAATTAAAGATAAAAAAAGAGTTTGAAAAATATCAAAGTGAAATAAATGTGCCCAATCTAAAGACTGGGAATGTAAAAATTTCTGAAGCAGAAATGAGTAATATAAAATTAACTTTCTTAAGAACTTCTATGGCCTGTTAGTACAGCTATTGCTGTCGGCATTTTCAAGTTAAACACCATTTACAAGGATTTTATTTCACATCAAATTCAACTATAAGCTTAAATGCAAATGCCCCAATAATAGTTTTTGTCCTGGAAAAGCTTTCTATTTTATTTCTTCCAGAGGCAATTATAATGTCTGGGGGAATGTAATGCAAAATATATTATTGATGAAACCTTGAATTTGGAAAAACGTATCTGTGCAGGCAAATTGGGTATTAGGAGAGTGTAGAGAGGGTCTGTATGAGGAAAAATGGGAAAAGAGAAGGACTGACATTTTGGAGGAAGAGCTTTGGGTGGGATGGGCAGGAGCTCAGGCTGAGTTTTGGGAAGTTAAATGGTGGGGAGGGGGTTTGGGCAGGAGGATTTAGGTGGTGGGGCTGGGGGTCCTGGTGCAGTTGAACAGAGATGTGGGACTGAATTTCTTCCCCTTACACCCAGTTTAAAAACAGTGTGTAAATACAAGTACACAACACATCCCAACTAGCCCTGAAGTCCTGACTGTCCATCTGCTTCTTTGCTTTTAGAAACACTGAAATCCTATCCAGTGCCCTTCTCAAGGAGAACAGCAGGATCTGAGTGTTGATTCCAGTGGAAAAATTAGTGATTAATTCATGAGCTAAGAAACTGGAGAGTGTGTGTGTGGCTGTTTGTCATCCTGATGTTTGCAAATGAGCAAAAAGAGTGAACAGTGAGAGAACTGAGCTGTTCCCACCCTAATGGGAGGGAAGAGCTGTCCTGGAAGCAAAGCAAAGGGAACAGCAGAGCACATCCCACAAGAAATGCACAGGCTCTACCAGAGCCATTTATACTGATCTCATTAGGCTGTAGTATTAATAAACCCCCTTGGCAGACTCTGCATCTATCTCAGATGCTGTTAGCTCCTATAAAGTTAGTAAATAGATCTGAGTTTTGTTTCAGGCAAATAGGTATTTGCAAACTAAATGTGTTTGAGAATGGGAAAGATCTGTGTTAGTAATACATGCCCAGCATATTGGAGACCAGCTAAGGCTGCCTTTTTGTTACCTGGTACTTGTCTGCTGGGGAAGAAGGAGCTTCCTGCAATCTTTCTGTGAGCCCCAAGATTTCAGTGATTCTGAAAAGGCAGCAGGCAAATATATCCATGTACCTGTGCACATCTGGATGGCCCAGGATATTACAGCTCAGGTGGCTGATGCATTTGATTGTAGGCAAATTAACTCTTGTTCCAGCTGGGTATCATCCTGCACAATGATCAATCTTATCAATCATCTTTTCAATGATCAGGGTCTTATCAATCAGGGTGCACCACAGCCCCTGTTCCTGTCATGTGGTCACCTGTTGTGTTGATACCAATGTTATCCTGGGCCACATGGCTGTTTGTGTTATCATAAAATCAATGAGAGATTTGAAGAGGTCAAATACCCTATCATTTATCTGTGCCAGAAAAGACTAACTAATGAAGAGACAGCTTTAGATTCAACTTAGCTGTGTTTTACAGACCTTTCTCCAGTCTGTTCTCTCTCTTGTTTTTGCTACAACACTGCTCAGTCTTTCAGGTTGCATTCATCTTCAGCGAAATGTGAACGGGTGAGTTTTGTCATTTGTTTTTATCTGGTGGCTCTATGGAGTGACAAGGTACTTAATTGTCCTGCTGTAACTGAACTGCTTGCCAAGCCCATATCCCAAAGCTGAGGGAAGGGAGAAATCATTACTGCATGGAATTAAGGCAGCGGTGATGGAAATATCACATTATTATTTTTGAATTACAGGGCAGTGTAACGTTGCTGTTGACAAGGGCATCATAATCTCTTCTGCAAACAAGTTTTGTCAGGGATTTAGAACTCTGCAGAAATTTGTCTGGGCCTGAAACTTGGCATCATCTCTTTTGACAAAGTACTAATTTGTTGTCATACATACTTTTAAGCCTTGCAAGTGCAGTGGGTGTTGAGCTCCATGATAAGCACAGCTATTGGCCCTTTCAACAGGTGATGCTGCATCTATTTTGGGGGCTTCCCCAGACACAAAAAGAGTACAAGGATTTAAAATCACTCTGTATGGGGGATACTGAGAGGAAAATAAAAAGGAAAGACCCCTTCAGAATGAGATGAGCCAGCAACCCTGGAATTTTGGATTTATGACTGTACAAAGAAGTCACAATGCCTTTAGGAGAATTCCTGGGTGACTTTTGCCTTTTCAGTGCTGAGCACGAAGTGGCCTGAGAAGGGCTCTCTGTGGGCAGCCCATTAACACTTGCCACACTTCCTGCTGGACATGAGCCTGATAATTGTCTCAGCTATTTATGAGCTGCATTTAAAAACTGCAGCACCAGTCGCAAACAATTTACACTAGTAAGCTCATATTGCATTCTCCTTGTTGGTTTAATAAAATGTTCATGTAAATTCACCTTTCTGTTATGGAGGTGTTGGTGGGTTGGCAGGTCCTTTAATGAAGATCATATTCTATAGTTTTTAAAAGCTTTTCTGATAAGGGATTGAAGCAGGGAAAGTTGTCAAGAAAAGAAGTTTCTGGTGGTTCCATAACAAGATGTTCCTATCAGGCAGGATGTAAATGTGTTATTTTTAAGGTCAAAGCATAGGCAGAGAGTTTTGAAATGGGCTCGTTAAGGCAACAACAATCTGATAAAGCTGACTGTCCTGATTTCTTGTGTATAGTTAATTGAAAGGATATTCAGCTTTGGTTTGATACCTCTCTATAAACATTCTGCCCACAAATCAATGGAAGTATAGAAATGTACATCAGCTTTATTGGTCATCAGCTTGGCTCTGTCCAGTATTCCAGAGTTTATGATCCCCTTTGCTGTCCCTGTAGAGTGGCTTTAAAGCTCACTTGGTGCATATTCAGACTTCTGGCATTTTGCAGTTGCTCTTTTATCTTCATAATAAAACATGTATTTAACAACAATTAAATGTTGAAACAGCTTGCTGGCAGATGGGGTGAATTTTCTATCTCCTGAAGTTTTCGAAAATGTCTTTCAAAAATATGTTCATTTTATGGTCTGTGTTATAGAGAAGACTGAACTAGAGTATTGTAGTGGTTTTTACTTGACTTCATTTTTTTCTGTATTTCTATTGTCTTTTTTTTTCGCAATTCACTATTATTGTAAATATGTAGTGTTTTCTTTCTCCTTCCAGTTCCAAGCCAAAACTACATTTAATAAATAATATTTAAGTTATACTTACTTCCTTAACCAGATAAACACCAAATACTAAATAGAACAGGTGATACAGATTGCATGGCACAAATGATCTGTGCCTTAAGAACCAGGAGACCCTTTGTCAAATTACTTTTGGAATGGTTAAATGCAGTGCAGGCCCTGATCTCAGATACTTCAAGGTAAGTTGTGCTGTGTCCTTAGACTGGAGCAATGAGCTTAGAAATATTAGTGGGAATAGTGAAGTTAACAACTGCAGCTACTCTTGCATTCTTTGCATTCTTTAACTAAAGGACGTGTGTTGCTAATGAGATCCCCGACTCCAAAGACTGGTCTCAAATATAAAACTGAATTAAACTGCTTATGTGTTTGTTGGTTTGTTTGTTGGGGTTTTTTTTGTTTTTTTTGTTTGTTTTTTTGTTTTTTTTTTTCTCCTGAAGTGAGGAAACTGGTTTTGGTGCTCTGAATGGAAATTGAATAGCTGAGATGCTAAGCTGTGGAATGGGGTTACTACTCATCTGCATAATAACCATTTCAAGAAATTTCATATGAATTTTTATTATGCATTTATATGTAAATTTAAATAACCTTTATTAATACACTCCATTGAACAATAACACACTTTTAAAAATATCATAAATATGGGGGAAATTTAACTACCACAGATAGGCAATGGTCAACATTTATATGCTCAACAAGATTAATACTTGCCACGAAACTGCATCTGAAAAACTGCCTTAATTCTGGTTTATGGCTAGTACTGTAGTAATCTGCCAAGGCTTTACCTATTTGCCTAAAACAGTTTGTTAAGTGACTTCAGGAATTCTAGAGCTGAAATCATGAGTTAATGAAATGCAGTGATGATTTGTTTTGCTTTAAAGGATAAAACATCAGTCTTTAATTTCTAATAAAAAGCAATACGAAGTGGAGTTGGAAAGATGTGGTTCTTGGGCAGTTGGTATTACCTAGCAGTGATCTCTGTCACTGATGGTTTGCAAGTTAATCTTTCCATTAACAGACTAGGAGACAGAGTGAAAGGGCAGATAAATAGCTTGAAAATGAGTTATCTGAATTTTCCAAAGAATATTAATACATGGTTTGATGTCCATCTGGTGCTTGGCAGGAAGCTCAGTGCAGCAGGCGTCATTTTTGGGGCTGGCATTATTAAATATCTTCCTGAACAACCTGGATGGAGAGGCAGATTGCTCCCTTGGGAGATCTCCAGGTGATTCAGAACCCTGGGCATTGTGGTGCTGAAGTTCAGAGGATCCCTCACACACCTGAGGGCTGGGCTAACAAACTCCACCGAGGGCTGTGGGAGTCCAGGGCTTCCCTCTGGCTGCCCTGGTGGGTCTGGGACCCTGGCAGGGGTCAGGAACCCCCCTGGACAGAGCCCCCAGAGACACTGTCTGTGATCTCTGTCCATGGAAAAGAGTTTTCAATCTTACAGGATCAATTACCAGCTCTGAGTGTTTGATATCAGTAATAATTAAGTGTGGCACAGGTGCGAAAGTGAAATTTTAGGATTCTAGATTAGGGGTTCAAAGGGGACAAGAGGGAGGAAATTTGGTGTGCCTTGTCCTTTTTCTCCTTCTTCATGCCCTCCATGTTTCACTGCAGTGTTGGCATTTTTCTGTTGGTTCAGGCTGGGGACACACTGTCCAACGTAGGTGACAGATATTGGCACGTTATTGTAAATCCAGCACAGGTAGTTTGTGGTATTTAATGTTTGTAACATCCCACTGAGGGCAGAGCCCCACACGCTGCCCTGCAGGACAGAGCTGCAGCAGGGCAGCAGAACATGTTAGAGATAAACAGAATAAACAACCTTGAAACCAGCACAGACAAATTATGGCTTCTTCTTTGGCAATGGGGCAGAAAGACAGAGACTTTCTACAATCTGGGAATCATCAATGCCAGAGATTCTGACAGAGGGCAAGCACAGCAGCTTTGCACCTCTTTGACTTTGCAGCCATTTGTGGACTCTGCTGGAATTTAAAGACTAAATTTGCAGTCGTTATTTAAATAAATAATGCGGGCTTTCACACTATTTAAGAGGCTTTAGTTCAGCTCACTCTAAATTCTGGTGCTCCCAGTGCACCTGGAAGAGTTGGGGCTGCAGAGGGAGAATGGATTTGCAAAGGGACTGGAATGGTGGCTTGGAAGGTGTGGGCTCTCCTGGCTGTTCCCAGGCTGTCTGACAGTTATAGGTGAGGGATATTTATATGGCTGTAGGGGGAAAATAGGCACTGTAAATTGGTATTGTATAGAGGCAGATAGCCTTTCAGGGGACAATAGGCTGTTTCATTATATTGGAGCTTGCCAGCAGTTCGCTCTCTTCAGAGAGCTTCAAAAAGCTGAATTCCACTTTGCCATTACAGTGGGTTCCTCTGTTATGTGGTAATGTTATTTGGAGGTGAGTCTCAGAGAGTGAAAATGCCTTAAAACGTAAAAATGGAGTGGTAATGTAGTGTTGTAGGTGTCAGTCTAGTGTTCCTCACTATGAGAGGTTTCATATCTTTATTTTTCATCCTATTCTAATTGAGAAGTGAGTCTGATGTTTGAAAAGCCCTAAATTACAGATGCTTATGTGTTGGAATGGCTATTGTCAGTGTGTGGGGGGAAAGGCACCCTGTTGTTGCAGTCTGTCAAAAATGATTTGTTGAAAATTGACTTTGAGTGTTTGTACTGGAGGTCAGAGTTCCCTGTAGAGGGCTTCTACTTCCACAGAAATATCTAGAAGTGCTACAGTTATGCCTTGCTATTAAAAGAATGATTTTGTTACAAATACTTACCTGGCAGTGCTTTTGATTCATTAAAATGGGAAAAATAAGTGGAGCAAAACAGCTGGGACAATTTCTAAGTAAATTCATCAGTCATTCCAGAACTATGCATTTAAAATACCTATAAATAATAGAATGCTCCATCTAAATGGAAGCCTTTTATTGATATGTAAGTACAGTGTCACCCTGAAGTTTCTTTTTTAATTTATCATTTCCATGTGTTTAGAATCAGATCAGGCAATTCATATTATTTCCAGCTTTTCAACTTTATTTTAGCAGCATTATTTTGTATGGTATGTGAAATGAAATTGCTGCGCACAGTTGTTAAGCTTTAAAATTACTTTCAGGTAACAAATAATTGTTTTGGAAACTCTGAGCCTTCACTCAATTTTTTAATATTATCTCGAGGACTGACAAAATAATTGGATAATTTCAGTGGTTTGCCATTGGCACTTTTAAATTCCTTTTATTCATATTGTTACAATATATTTCCCATGATGATGTTCATGGGACTGCTGATCCTGCAAAAGACAGGACAGTGGAAATGGGGACAGTGAAATACTGAGAACCCAATTTTTTGGGCTTTATTGTCTGTTTCGTTCCCTCAGGTTTACAAAGAATAAACAAATTGTTTATGTGTGCATATAGAAACAAACATTTAGGTTTTAAATTTTGTTTTAATAGATAAAAAGATGGCCTATCACAAAGTGAACGCAGACCAGAGAGCACAGGGGCACTCTCCATACCTCGACAACGATGAGCTCCAAGCCACAGCGTTGGACCTGGAGTGGGACATGGAAAAGGAGCTGGAGGAGCCTGGATTTGACCATTTCCGACTGGACAGCTCAGCCCAGCAGCACCTGGGGAACTCTCAGAGCCCTGACCTCGACCTGGAGCCCATCCAGCCTTCCTCTTCCCCAAAGGGAAGATTCCAGAGGCTCCAGGAAGACCCTGACTACATCTCCCACTACACCAGACAGGCACCAAAGAGCAACCGCTGCAGCTTTTTTAGGATACTGAAAGTATTTTGCACTGCTTTGATTTTATTTATTTTTGGAATTGTCATAGGATATTATGCACGCAAGAAATGCCCTTCTCCCCCAACATCTCAAGAACCAAATAATCCTCAAATCTACCACAAAATTCTCAAGGAAATCAAAGCTGAAAATATTAAACAGATTTACAGGTACGTACCTTGGCAGATTTTTTGTTGAAATACTCTCAGGTCCCACTGTTAAGTCTTCACCTGATTTTTTTATGTGGAATCTTATTTACAAACCCTGACTTTTTTTTTTTTTTTTTTTTTATGTTCAGTTTTATCATGACACTTGGGAGATGTTCATAAGCGAATTTACAAAATTCATTTTTTGATAATGCAAATTTGTGCTAATCATAATAGGTTTTGCTTTAATAATGTTCTATTGCTAAATTTATTATTATCTTTAATGTAAATGAATTGAAAAACACAGATAATTCAAATTGAATTTAAATACAGACAATAGAACAGCTGTCCTAGATCCAGCTGACTGCCAAATAACAGTATTGAAAAGCAAGGTTGATATGATGTTTTGTAATATCTGGTGCTTTAAGAAATCTGCATCTAATTTTTGTCACAAAAGTGAACTCTGTTTTTTTTTTCTCTATATGGTAAATTAAACCATTTTTCTCTATGGGTTTAGGATGCAAAAATTGACCTTTGCACTCTGAAAGATGGTGATTTGTTTATTTTTTATTCCTGTTTTAAGAATGTAAGTTTTTGTAAAATACCTGGGTTTTACTGGGTTTGATTTTATTATTTCTTCAATGTGGAATCCTTTCACTTCTTTGACAGTCTATATAACATGTTTGTACCAGAGTATAATCACTTTTCTGTAGCTGTGAGTGTGGAAGAAAATAGGTTTTTCTGACAGTTTTTGAAAGTTATGGGAAGGGTAGATGAGCTTATTTTTGGCTTCTGGAATGCAAAGTTCCTTTTTCATATTAAAGGTAATGAATTGGAGATTTTTTTTGACCAGATCAGTTCAGAAGCAGCAGAACAGCAGAACTCCCATACCTGAAGTTAGAAAAGATTGTTGTCATGGTCATCCAAAGAGATGTTACTGAGTAGATCAGAAGTACATCAGAAGTAACCACATGGATGTTTCTCATTTATTAGATTTGTAAGCCAAGCCTTAAATCCTCTAGTAGGTAATACCATGTTTTGAGCCAATGCTGTACTAAATTCAAGAGAAAAAGGGAATATGAAGGGTTTCATGTCAGTTTTCATGTACTGAACTGATTCTACTTCATACAAATTAATTATTTTCATAATGGGAAAGGGTGAAAATTATGAAAAATGTTGATTTTTAATGGAAAAAGATAACTTCTTTGTCTTTCAGAGAGTAAATTGAACTGAATTCTGTCATTAGTCTTCGTCACAACCGAAGTATTGCAGAAAGCTAAGCCCTAAGATTGGGTATGACTCAAATTACAGGAAATTGCTGACGTGTCTGTCAGACTCAGGATAATATTTCAGTACTTTGTGCTTGGGGACTGGGAATCACTTGCCATTCTGTTATTTCAAAGGGTGGTTTAAAACAATCCCTTTTCAAACCCTTTATCACTTGTCAAATTATTTCAGGTTGCTGTCGGATACTAGTGAGAATCTGGATTTTAGGTAAAATGAATTCTATAAATACTCTGAAACTTAAAAAACTTTGGTAGTTGCCATCCTGTAACATAATTCTTGATATTTGTTTGGGGTTTTTTTTCCCCAATTTAATAGCATGATTTCAATAAAAGCAGTCAAATATTAATTCAGCTACCTATCAATTCTGTATATGAATATATAATCAATGCTTTTAGCATACTGCATTACCCACAAGGTTTTTCCTAACCCAGCATTTTGGTCTGAGACAGCTTTTATCCCATGTTGTGTTCAGTTGCTTTCCCTCAACATCTGTTTGGCAGGAGTCAGAGTGAGTGCAATGAAACCTGGGTGTGTGCAGGCCTATGAGTACAGAACGTGCAACATATGCTGCTTGTGTAAAAGGAAAAAAAAAAAAACCCAAAAACACCCAAACCTGACAAAATCATTATATGTTATTTCAAAACTTCCTTCAATAAAATACTTTGAGTTACTAGGTGTAAGTGGCAGCTGCTTAGCTTGCAGTTTCTAAATGTTACTGAGCATGACATTAATTTAATTTTCGTTGTTTACTCCTTAGATCAGGCTCAGGTGGCATGGGAGTTTGCTAACAGTCCTGTAAAGGAATTAGGAGGAAAAAAAACCTGTTTAAGAGACACAGAGGTGCCAATCATAGTGCTGGAGTAGACATCACCCTCATGTGCTTGAAGGTCTGGGCTGAGAGCTTTCTGTTGGGGTGAAACCTCCTTGTGGTCAGATGAAGCTTTGAGGATTTAACCCTTTGCAGCTCTAAAGAGGTGGCAGAAGTGCTCCAGGGAACTTTTGTTAGGATTTGGACTGGATTCTGTGTGAGCTGAATGAAGCTTGTCTACCAGTCCCTGTTAGGAGTGGAAGTGGTCGAGTCCCCATCTCTGGAGGGATTTAAAGGATGTGCAGATGTGACATTTAGGGACATGGTTTAGTCACCTTGTCACTCAGCAGTACTGGTTTAATGGTTGGACTCAATCTTAGAGGTGTTTTCCAACCCAAACAATTCTGTGATGGTGTAGGATATCTGCACTTTGTCTTCATGGGTTGCTGAATTGGGATATTCAGGTTCTCCACTGGAGGCTCCTGGTGGGCTCCTCTTTTGTCAGTCCCATCCTGGCTGTCTGCATCATCCCAGCTCCATGTTAAGGTTGGTTTTTTTTTAACCAGTAGACATACTAGAAATCATTAGGTAAGAAAACTCCGTGTGTTGGCTTTTATTCCTTCCACTTTGCACTTTGTTTCCTGTGACATGGGAATGCTACAGGATTTCTGTGCAATTTAGCACAGTTGTAATTACTGGTCTTGGCCAAGTTGCTTAATCAATGGTACAGCCTAAGTCGACATTATCTCTGTGAGCCTTTTTGGGCACCTCTCCCCCACCCCTTGGGGAGGTGCTTGCATTGTTGACAATAAAAGGTAGGAATCAGTTCATTCCTGATGTTTCAGAGGTTTAAAGATGAGTTCTCAGAGGTGCCTGAAGGGGAAAAGTAATTATCACAAGAAAAATTAGGAGTCTTTCCTCACCTAGTACACTGCATTTTAAACTGGGACAAAAAATTAAAAAGGGACCAATATTGTTAATAGGATTCAGTCAGTAAATCAAACAATTCAGGAGTGTCAATGCTACATTTGTTCAGATATACATTTTTGAAGATAAACAATCTGCTCCACAGTACAGGCAGATTCAGGTCTGGTAAAATCACTCATGATTCTGCAGACATCACTGGCTGATGGGAATCCAGTAATTATATCTGTTTGTTCCATGAATATAATTCTTCACAGTGTTCCTCTGGAAGATATATGATAAAGTTTAAGTTCAAAGTAGGTGTAGCTTGTCTGCAGAAGGCCTTCAGGGTGAGTTTATAATAAATGCTGAAGGTTGTAAGAAGCAGACCTTTAAAAATACAGAAACACCCACTGCCATGTTCAGTAAGCAGCATGCCACTAAATTCTCAAAAGTAAATTTGCAATTAAAATGTGCATAATTTTCAATGAGATCTGATCGTTAAAGCTACTTTTAAAAATGACACTGAGATTTCTGCTATCACTTAAGTGCTTTTGAAAATTCAGCTGTTTTTTCTCTTACGATGTATATAAAGTATTTCAATTTTATTGCTCCAAAACCAAATCAAAAATAAACAATCCTATTTAATTTGGAAAATGTGGGACTATCATAATTTTTTAATTTTGGGGCTGGCTTCTATAAATTAAATGGATAAACAAAGATTGATGTTGAATAGTAAGAATAAAAGAACCAGGCAGTCCTGTTGATGCCAGTGATAACTCTGGCTGTGCACTATTTTTCAGATTAGCAGATCGCTCTCATGTTTTTAAAATTCTTGTAGCCTTATTGAGCTTTACTCAATAATTCCTTTCTAAAATTGTACTTCTTGGTTATTATCAGACCCACAGGTTTTTTAGATACATCTCTCCATGATTAAAATGGGGATGGGGGCACAGAGTGAAGAATCTTTGCTTTGCTCTCCAGCCAGTCTACAGAGAAGCTCCTACATTTCAACTCTGCTTTTCATCCTGTGTATTCTCACTCAAACACTTCCTTCACTATCGTGTTTTCCCCCCTCGAGCAACACGGAGGTTTAAATCCCTTCATAATACATCCAGTTGTTACTAACTGTCCTTTAGAGCTGTATCTGTTCCTTATTCCAGCTGGTAATATCACCTGCAGGATCTCCCAAATCCATCTCTGGCAAGAATTGATTTGTCGCTGGTGCCTGCTGCCATCCATAACTTAAGCTTAATTCTTCAAAGGGCTTTGGGAGATCGGGCAGCAGCTGCTCTCCTGTGTGTCATGGCCAAGGAATAAAAGTGCCAGTGCAGTGAGAAAAGGACTTGCAGTTGTTTTTTTATCAAAGTGAAGTGAGAAGCTTCCATATCCAAGTGTTTCTTGTTCTCTGATCAGTTGTAATGTTAAAACCTTGGGCCTTCAAATCTTTTTCCCAAGTAAAACCTGAGAAATACATACCTGAGGGGCAGAGAGAGGCTGGAACTTCTAGGAAAATTGGAGTTTTGGAGATTTGGACTGAATGAATTTACAGAATGGTGCTCGGTGGATTGCCCTTGTCCCAGGAATGAGGAATCCTGCAGGAGCAGAGCTTCCTCAGGAAGGGTGTGAGGAGAGGAGCGCTCTGGTGACTGCTCCCTTGGGTAGAGACCCATGTGGTGCCCCTCCTATTAACAGCTACTGTTAATTAATAGCCATGTTAGCGTTCAGGAACACACATAATCACGGGATATGATTCTATGCAGGTGCTTTTATTGAGAGCTCTGGGAATCAGGGGTACAGACCCAAATCTGACTCCCACATGGCTTTCGAGCTGAACCTATTTTATATTCTATACTTATATAACTTACATATTAATTATTAAACTTATATTGTTCTATTGTATACATTGACATGAGTTTCTCGTGATCTTTCTTAGGTCCCTGACCACAGTTTCTCATGATTATTCTTACGATTAAACAGTAATTATATTTAATTACTAAACAATCATCACATCTAACAATTATATCATTTATCATGTACTAGCTACACAGGTGCAGTTCTAGCAAGGTACAAGGCCTTCATGTACCTAGGGTATTTATTTTTTTCTCAGGGCCTACTAAGCTTAATTTTCCTTTTAACCCTAAATCCCCATGATTTTAAAAGCCTTTTACTATCAGCCACACCAGACCTCTCCATGGCTGCTGGGAGCTGTGTGCTGGCCCAGCTCACTTCACTCATCATTAGTTTTGTTCCCCGTACACAAATTTTGGTTTTTTTGTCACACCAACAGCTGAAAAAAGCATTGCAAAAAAGCAAATCTCAGTGGGAACTCTTCCTATTTCCTCCTGGATATCAGTTTCAGGTATTTCTTGTGTTGCTATCAAAAATGCAAGTATTGAATCTAGGTAGGCTGGGTCTGAAGCCAGGCTTGCTTCATCTTTGGAGATGGATGTTGGTGTATTCCCAGGTAACCAGCAGCTAAGTGAGCTCCCTAGATCCATTTCAATCCTACTGCAGAATCACTTGGGATTCTCTTCATTCACATGGTAATTTTGAATGTGTATTTATAAGTACAAAGTCCTTTTTGAAAGGAGATAAGAGTAATATCAGACAAGGGAAAGTTCCCACTTCTCCCCCTGCCACCTCCCCATTGAAGAATGGCTCTGGGAACATGGGGAGGTGTCTTTTGTGGAAGAAAGATGCCCTGTGTGACCCAAGTGCTATCTGTGGAACAGAGACTTGATAAATTTAGGCTTCAGATACCCACTTATGTCAAGTATGTCAAGTATGATTTCTTTTTAAACCAAAAAATAGGTTATATCTGTACTTCAGAGGTGTTAATAGAAAGGCTTGTCTGTTTCATAGTTTTCCTTGGTTTCATTCTTTTTTTTTTTTTTAATTTAGTTTCTTTTTCTTTAGATGAAAAAAGGATGTATTCTATCAATATAATGCATGAGAAGGATGTGTAAGTTTGATCCTGTTAGGGTCAGCTGCAGCATATGCTTATAATATTCCTTTTCTTGTTTGAAGAAATGTCTTAGGTTATGGCTTACTTACTATTGAAAGGACGTGTTTCAAGTCCACCATGTGTTTCACTGAGAACAATTTTTCTCTTCAGTTGATTATTTTTTTAACAGTATCCCTAAAAATATATAGATTTTTAGATGTTTTGGAAATCATTTACAGTAAAATCTGTTTTTTTGTGTTGTAACTGTATCCTTTGTAAATTAAGTACATAGCGTTGCCTTAAAATAATTTCCTAAGCAATGCATGTTTGATTTCCTAAGCAATAAGTGTGATATGTTAATGAATTACAATCAATAGACTATATTATGCCACATCAGCATAATAAGTAATAAGTCCCTTGATAAATTCACTGTCTGTCACAGCTTAGATTAATGGCTTTAGTCTTGCTGCTGTACAGTGCCTCATGTTTTCCATGAAAAAGTGACACCGGTTTTTGATAGGCTATAAAGTATAAATTAATTTTGCTCCAATCACTTATTCTTGAATTGCATAATCTCACTAATTTTAAAGATTACCTTGGTGGAATTGCTTCACAGTCCTCATGAGAGGAGTGTGGTTAGGGCTTAGAGAGAGCCAATTTCCATGGCCATTAGCTATGTGCTTCTTTACCATCACTGCTTAAAGTGTGGGGCAATTTAGTCCCAATTAGAGCAGCAATTCTGAGTGGTGACAAGTGCTGCTTTCCCTAATAGATGATGAAATGAGCTGTGCCAGCCTGGCTGAGGGAGTAATTTGCTTTTTAAAGGTCTGGCATTCCACATTCCTGCCTGTTTGGGGTAGCAGAGGGATTGAGGAGGGCTGATGATGCCTTGAATCCTTCTGTCAGCTGGGCTGCCCCAGGACATCTTGCTCTCCACTTTGCTGCAGGTGTCTGGGGCTGTTTGAAAAACTCAGATTTTTCAAGGGACCATTTCAGGGACAGTCTGGAATGGATGGTGAAACATCAATGGATTTTTAAAATCCACCAATTTTAAGAAACTTTTGGCAAGTGATAGGCTCTATACCTGACTTTACCTGGGAAACAGAGATACTTGACTGGAGATTTCTGAGCAGCTCTGACACTAATTCTGGCTAAAAGGCAGTATATAGAAGCTAAAGAATTATTTATGTTGCCATCTATCATTTTTATAGATTTAGCCAAACTACATTTTTCCTAACAGAAAGAACCTGGAGGGAAAAAAACACACAGCCTGCTGAGATGACAGCCAGTTTTCATTCCAGACCATTTGGTAAATACCACAGGGTGAAGAAATTGGACAAAGTTGTCCTTCACTGTCCAGTCCTTGCAACTCAACACAAGGAGGATCAGCAATTTTGGCTGGTGGTCCCAGGGACGTGTTTATAATGATAGTGAGGAACAAACCTTGGAGAACAAACCCCCTTAATAATTCAGTTAGTGACACATGGACTGTCTCCTGATTGCCTGAACAATGCAGGAGTTTCTCCTGTCTCTGCTCTGAACTTCCCAGTGTTACTGGGTGCTCAGAGGGTGGATTTTTCCTCAGGAGATCGTGGCAGAGGGCATTCAAAGAGTCCTAAAATCCTGGCAGGTTCCTGTTTAGGATGCATCTCTCATCAGCACGGTGTGAAACTGAAGTCCATGGATACTCCTGAGCTCCATCCTTTCAGTGGGATCTGCAGTTCCCTGGTAGGCACTGACACAATTAGTTTCCTGCCTGTGCACATAAATCAAATTAACAAAGCCCTGAGGGGAAGGAGTTTTCTCAGCCCTTCTTGGTGGTGCTTTGACAAGCAGTTCCCTGCCATCAGAACCTATGACAGCTACTTGCTGGAAGCCTGATAAGTCAGCCTGTTGCTGAATTTAACTGACTGCAATTTGCTGTACTGTATTAAGTTACGGTTCATGCAGAATTTGTAACTGAAGGTTGCCGGGGAGCATCGCTCAGGATCGATCAGGAATGATGAAATTGATATTGTCTGAATAATCATCAATTTTAATGGTGGTATTCTGCAGTAGCCTTCCATTAAGGGGCTTCTAGTCTCAGTTCAATTCTCTTTGAAAGCTGATGAGTTTCTGGAATGAAACAAATATGGATTGCATTGCAAAGTTGGGGCTTTCCCTGGCAATATTGGAACTTGTGGAGTGTAGGACTTCAAAAATAAAAAAGTTGGCTTTTCTTAATTTTAAGCAGTACTGTTCATGGACAAGAAGTTAAATAATGCCTCCTGCTCTGTATGTACATCTGATTTCTCTCAGTCTCAGTAATGGGTGATCTTTAAATACACATTTTCAAGTCTCATCCTTCATATAAGCTGGTGTTTTCTTTCTCATCCTTCATGTAAGCTGACATAGCCTTTGGACACATCCAGTTGCCACAAATTTACATATGTTCCTCTACAAGTTAAAATACTGACTCATACTCTGCTTGGTTTATTAGTATTTCTTCAAGGTTGAAAAGGCTGCAATTTTCCAGTAAGATGGAATTTTCCCTTTCCCTTCTTTTTTTCTTTTTAGGGAAACATGGAACTTGAAAAGTGAATTGAAATGTCACTATCAAAAAAGAATGTTCAAATAGCTCAGAAGCAAAATTGTTTGGAAATCTTTTTTCTTGGAGACCTCATGATTTCTGTTCCAATTTGGGGAATTTGGGAGCTGTATGCTGACAGTTCCTCACAGAGCAATGTCTGGTCCTTGACCAGCTTAATGTCTTTATTTCTCTTTTGTGAAAATGTGTTATTTAACAGAGTAGAGAAGATAACAAAACCAAAAATGAGCATTAAAAATAACACTTTAAGATCTTACTTGTTTTACTTTTTTTTTTTTTTTTTTTAAATGGGTACTCGATCTTCATTAGCCATCTGGCTAATTAAGTGGGTTGTATGAGGCTTCAGGAGAAAGGTCACTATTGCTGAAAGGATCAAGACCCCATCATAGATTAACTTCTCTTCAGGAAATTTGGGAAAGCCCTATAGACAGAAGTTTGCAATAATTGGTGTATTTTACTGAGGTTTGGGTCTAGAGGAAGAAAGTGATTTGGAATGTCTTTCCTGTGGAAGGCTGCAGACCCCTGCAGGAATCCTCTCTGGTAGTACAGAATTGAAGAAATGGCCAGAATTTCGGAGCACATTACCTTGACTCAGCAGTCAAGGTGTGATGCTCCTGACAATATCACATTTTGCTGCTGCTTCAGGTGACTTACTGAAGCCCACAGACCGGAGAAGCCCCGGACCTGATCAAAATTTGGAGAGGTGAGACAGTGAGAAGAAGGATCAATAGTTCAGAATGTGCAAGGAGCCCATGAAAATGTCAGTGTGTCAGATGGACATTTCTTTTCTCTGTCCCAGCAGGGCAGCTGTGCTTCAGCAGAGAGCTCAGATATTTACAGTTACAGGCTGGAAGGTGTTCCCAGTGCTTCTGGAATCTGTTTCCTGTCCAAAGCTCCCTGAGCCAGGGCTGATGCAGTGCAGATTGAGAGCATTTAATTATTGAAATAGTTGGCTGAGTCCTATTTGTGAGGAAAGGGTGGTAGCTCTGGGAAGTCACTTGTTTTATGGTCATTTGTTAGTAATTGTTATTGAATGCTTTTATTTTCAATAGATGCCAGCCTGGGTGATGGACCTTGTGATGTGCATTATTAAATAAATAGGCAGGCTTCAAAAAAGGCCATACAGGTCACGAACAAAGTTTCTGTTCCCTGTCAACTATTTAGGGAACAAAGCAAGGAGCTGAATTATTCATAACATGCTTAGTGCAAGGCAAATGGAACCTAGCAAGCAGTGCAAATAGTGACCTAAAAAATACAAATGGTTTTCTTCTGTATTATAATGCCTGCTTTTCTTTACTAATATTTCTGGAAACTATTTAAGAAAATTAAACTGTGACAAAAAAAAAAAGAAAAAAGAAAAAAGTTAAATCTGCATGGTTCCTCAGGATCCTAGCAGGGGATATTGTTTTTAAATTATTCAGTTTATAAAGTTTATTCAGTGCTAAGAAGATAGATAAGGCATGATGTTAATACACGTATTCATTTTGTTGCTGTGGAAAATGTGTGAATTTTTAAAAAAAATGTATTAACTTTTGTAAAGGCTGTTTCCTACAGACAGAAACATATCTATTTGTATAGCTGTCCACTTCTATATGGGGTTTTGAGCCTGTGTGAATACATAGGTGTAATTTTGCATAATAGCTGAAGTTCTGTCCTTTACACAGCACTTCTCAAAGCTCTCATATGTTCCAGTGCTTGGCACCACTTCTCCCTGTGGTTGTGGCTGGAGCCTGATTGCTTCTAATCCCAGGGCCACAAGAACTTCTTGTGTTCACAGTTCCTTTGAAGTGGTAAAACCTCGAAGTACCATGATGGCTGTGTTATAAATGCCCAGAGAGTTATTAAGGACACAGTCCTTACATATAAATACAGCTTGGGGGGCTTATCTCATTCATATTGACATAAGTATTATACAGAACATAAGATGAAGTTAGTTGATTACAGTGCAGCACTATTTCCACATAAAAAAACATACCTGGGGGAGAATCCAGCATTAAATTACAAGAAGTATACAGCACAGAAAAGCTGATTAATGGAAACAATTCCTTTATGGCTTTGTTCTGTTGTTGGATGTTCTTTAGCCAGACTGTCGTAGGGTTCATTCAACACAAGGCAAAATATGTCTGTGGCATAGAAAAGGTGAGATGATATAGTGATTTCTTTCTATTTTTCCCCTGATCTCTGTGTTTCATCAGTCTTTTCAGAGCTTGTATTGAAGTATACCAAGATGAATAAAATTTGTGACTAACTTTTTGAATTAATGCTTTTTTTCCCTTTCTTTTTGAGCTGCTTTTGCTAGGATGCCTGAGAGGGTTTGATAATCTGTCCTGATGAACAAACTGAGCTAAACCAGAGGATTTGAGCTCTGGCAGGAGCTGGGTGGAGCTGGGTGCTGTCACAGAGCTCCTGGAAGGCACAGGGAGCTGTTCAAGGCACTGTGAACATGCTGGGCATTATCTGGGATTTGCAGCTCTTTACTAGCAAAACTTTTTTAAAATTTTTTTTAAAAGAAGAAGACTCAGTTAAAACAAGAATAATTTGGTATTATTCTAGAAATACAAAGCTAAATAAGTTAAATCCTCCTTTAGTCTTGTGGATTTGGAAATTGGTTTTACATGCTTGTGTCTCATCCTGCCTGGATTAGTCTAACTCCCTTTTTCCAGATTTTGCCAGCGCTGCAGCCTCAGCAGTCGTGTGCAGATCACAGATTCCTGAGGAGGAACGAGGCTCATGGAGGGCTGGGTCTCTCTTCTGTCTCTCTCATTTCCTCCTGACTCAGTGTGTCTTGACATTAAAAAGGTTTCCCTGTGTGGGAAACAGTTAATCAGATCAGGATGAGTCACGGCAGGATTAAATGTTGGCGGTAGGATGGGATCCCTTCCCCTCAGTTAACGTAATTAAGACTGACATTAAAGCTCAAATTATCCTGTATCAAATGAGGTGAGTGAGAACCTCTTCAGTGACATTCCTGCCCAGTGCTGGCCCTGCCTTGCTGCCAGAGGATCCCCAAGGTGCCCTGGTGCTCCAGAGCTCTGGGTCTCCTTGGTGGAAGGTTCCTCTTGGCCCAGCTGGGCTTGCTGCCTCCTCAGTGTTGGCAAAACGAGCTGTGGAGCTTTTCCAGCAAGACTGTGGAGTTGTGTGTTCCAAATCTATAAATGCTTGGCTGCCTTTCCTCAGGGACCTTTCCTGCACTGCCTCAGGAAACCCCAGGGTTCTCCCCGGGCATCTCAGCTGAGCTGGGCACAGCAAAGGTGTGATGGCACCAGCATCTTCTGACTTCTCAGGGCTTCATGTCATCCTCCTTTGCTCACTGTTTGGTTTCTCCAGAACAGGTGAACCTCTGAGATCTGGTCCCGTTTGCATCCTCTTAGACAAGAGCAGCTGGCAGTCCTGCAGCATTTGTTAGCGCACACAGAATCACCAGGTTGGAAGAGACCTTCAAAATCACTGAGTCCAGCCCAGCCCTAACACCTCAGCTAGACCGTGGCACTCAGTGCCACATCCAGTCTTTTTAAACACATCCAGAGCACAGATGGATATTCTCTAAATGGTTTCCTTGCACACTTGCTCCAAATTTATATTATCCTCCAAAGAACTCAGAATGTTTGCACTGAATTTTGATTATTGAATAACCCAGTCTACCCCAAAAGAATTAACTTCAGCATTAGTTATATACTGGATCTCCTGGTACATAAAGACATTTTAACACTTTTTATTTATTGTGTGTTAGACACTGGTTGCTGGCTGCATTATATTATGTGACTCAGTTCAGCAGAGGTAGAAAACAGATTTATCTAAAGATGAGTGTTAAGTATTTGTTATGTGCTCTTGTGCCACTCATGGAGAGTGACTTTGGGACAAGAATGGTGATATTCCATCAGTAACTGAAGAGCTATTACTCCAAAAGAAAAAGAGTTTATTTTTCCAGGATGAGAGGAAAGCTATTTCATACACAGAGGGATGGCAATAATTGCAATAAGGTTTCCTGTAGCCATACACAAATAGTTTCAGGTTTTTATACCAGATTGTGATACAGGATGTAAATAGTGCTTCATAAAACTACTAAAAAGATAACTTAAAATGTGGGGCCATATCAAGAATTGCTGGGGCAGCTATTCCAGAAGCATCAAAAGTATATTGTAGTACTGTTTTTAATCCTTTAAAGAGATGACTTGATAGTAATAGAGAATTAGTGTTCCTTACCAGATAGCTAGGAGATGTCTTAATGGTTTTTATGGGGGTTTCTTTGTGTTATATTTACTTATATATTTTTGTTATATATTTACTTCTCCTCAGCTGTGAACATTATTGAAATTTGTCAGAAAACCTCTTATTTTATTTTGCCCACACCAGTGTTTGAAACCTTGGAAACACTGGTGTGTGCTCAAGATTGGTTTGCTGTTATTACAGCTGAGAGGGAGCTGATGGATCTCTGTTAGCACAGGCTTGAGACAGCATTTGAGCCACCCTGGGAATATGTGAGAATACAGGAAAATCAAATGTTTTTTACTTACAGCATTACTTCAACACTAGCTCTGTGAGAGAGCACATTTGCTAGATATGGAAAATCACAGTGAGTACTTGCTCACAAGTTTTATGAAATGGAGGAGTCCTGGTTTGATCTTGAAGGCAACGTAACAAAGTTTTCAGTCGCTTTTCCACATTTACCAGAAGAATTTCATACCCAGTGGAAATATTGTCTCTCACCAGCCTTGAATACATGCAAATGTTAAAGTACAGCATCACAAAATAGTTATCTCTTTAGCTGAAAGTCTGAATTTTCAGAGAAAGTTTAATTATATAGGGAAAATGAAGATGGAATGAAGGCAAGAAAAGCTCCTTGATGATATTCAATTTGCCTTTCAGAGTGTGTGTTCTATAATAATGTTTTGATTTAATCAAATTCATTATCTATATTTTATTTTTCCTTAAAAAAAGATCAAAAAGTCTAAACAAAAGAGAGGCATGAATTATTACACTAATATTATTATGCACTGGGAATCCAAAAGCCTGAGCTAATGCTGTTTAGACCCTTCTTTAAAGAAATAATCAAATACATTAAATTAATTTTTCCATGAATACCATGTGAAATTTTTCTCATTTTCTTATATTAGCAGATCTCAGCAGAAGGAATTAGTTGACTAAACATAGATTCAGCACTTCAGTAATTTAGTAATTCAGTAAATTACTATGGTTCCAGTCAGAAAGAACTCAAAAAAACCCTAATAAAAATAATTTGGAATTAAAATTATTTATAAGTATCATTTTTCAGCAATATGTTGACAGTCATGGAAGTGGAGCTGTGTTTCTTAGAGGAGGATAAAGCCACATGATGAACTAAGGCAAATTTTATCCTTTTTAAATGTTTCTGAACTGTACTTTCTGGTTTTGCCACTGAAACAGAGCTCCTCCAGTTTGCAACTCCCTTTGTAATGGTCTAGATGTATAACTAATTATTTAACTAATTAAGTCCTCTTTCAGATAATATTTAAAAAAATTTCATTATTCTTTTTTCAGGTTTCCTACTATGCGCTTATTTTCCTGAATTTTCCGGAATTGTTCTAAATTTGCAATTGTATAACTTAGCTCCTTTATTTAAATTTCCATTATTTATAGTAAAGAGTGGAAATATTTTAATATTTTGATTTTGTTAGGTGAGATATCTAGCATGTCTTTGCACATTTGAGGAAAATGGAATAACACACTTGGATTTCTTTTTTTTTTAACTCCTAAATAAATAAAATAATCCTTTTCTCAGAGACAAATCCCAGCAAGGTGGAGTTTGTTAAAGCATTGATAGGCACTTGTTTTTTTAAATCTTTTTTAAAAGAAGTACCTCTGTGCATCGGGGGACCAGAATAACTAAAGACCATGAATATATGGATTTTAAAAATGTGGTTTATCAGGTGTCTAGGCTGAGAGCTCTCTGGAGTGGTGAGTGATTTTATTTGCTCTCTATACAGTGGCTGGTGTTCTGGAGCCTTGAAATCAGATTCCTCTGTTGTGAGGCACTAAAATGCCAATAACCAGTAGTAACACAGCCTTTGTTGTCCTAAAAATTAATGCCTGCATGTGCAGCTTATGCTACTTAATTTTGAATGCAGCCTTTGCCATAAATGTACAAAATGAGAAAATTGTGAGCACAGAGTTGGAGAGAAGGTGAAGCTACTGCTGCTAAGGACACCTTAATTGTTGAAGTTCACGTTAAAAGGCTGAATATTCAGAATTGTATCAGACTGCAAACCCCCTAGAACACACTGGGTATGCCATTTAAAAATGATTGGGCACTTCAGTTTAATTTGCTTGAAGGTGAAGAGCTTATGAGACATATTTGAACCCAGAAATAATTCTGACAGCTAATTTTTACATGCATGAAGAAGTAGTTTTATAGTGGATACCTTGACTTTTAGTGCTGTTGAGCTGTCATAAAGGCCCTAATGATTTCTGACTTAATTACCTATCTGAACACTTAGGTTGATCTGCATTCAGTACCTTTAGAGATTCATGTCCGAGTACCAAATACTGGATGCAGTCTTTGGCTGTGAGACCTGCTTTGCTTTACCTCTCAGCCTGCACGGCTCTGCTGAGATCTAGCAGACAGATTCTGTTCTTGCTAGGAGTTTACATCTCGTTTAAGCCTCCACTCACACCTCCCTAATTTATAAATAAACTGCAGAAGCACGTTAGACCTCACTTGCTGCTTGTGTGAAATGCTTTGGGGCAACTGTTAGGAAAAGCCCATCTGTATGTGTAACAACACCCTCTGTGTGCCCATCACTGTGTTGGGTGAGTGGTTCCCAAAATGTTTTTGCATCCCTAGGAATCCACAGTGGGTTATTGAGGAGGAAAAGAGGAACAGTGAGTTCAGCAGTGCTGGACTGGAGAGATGCTGCAGCAGCAGAGCTGCTCTCCTCGTGCCTCTTCTGGGAAAGGGATGTCCTAGGCTGGCTTAAGAAACAAAAGTCTGGCCATATAGGATAGGGCAGGCTCATCCCTCCCTGGTTGTGGAAACAAAATGGTGAAGGAGTCATTAGTAGAAAATAGACTTGTTCTTCTCACTTGGTATAAACCTGTTGGTTTATAGTTGAGTTTAATAGTTAAGCAGTGTAAAATAAAAAAGCTTCAGCATCCACGGGTTTCAGACACGTTTATGAAGATTGTTACCCTTTGGCTACAGTTAATTCCATTTTAAATATGTTTATTTTCACTTAGAAAGTTCAGCTGGAGTTTGGATTGCTTCCCTGCTGAAGATAATTTGATTTCAGATTGCAGCAGTTTAGAAGTACATAGACAGAAGAAAAATTCTTCCATAAAAGCTGCACTGTATGTAAATCATCCTGTACAGGCAAAGAGTTTGGTGCTAAGATGCCACTTATGTGTTAAGAGTGAATGATTTATGGGTTTGAGATGATATTTTAGGATTCTGCTGCCCATGCCTGTTTTTTAATAGCTTGTGTGTCATCCAGCTGGCACATACTTGTGTCTGTGTGTGAAAGTCAATGTCTAAAGAACTTAATAAAACTGAATTTTCAGACAGAAGCATGTCGTAACATTACTGTTTTTTGTGTCAGACATGCTAAATCTCATCTCAGTTCTCCTTGGGTTGGCAGAAATGTCAGTCCCAGAGTGCACCGAGCCTGTTTGGGTATGATGCATTATTTGCTGATGCTGTTTTCTTGTTTACACAAGTGGATTTGCATGGCTTGGTGCTCCAAATATTGGACTACTGAAAACCACCTGCATCTGCTGAGGTATTGAGACTAAAGCTCTGGAGGCTGGCCAGGTTTCTGCAGTGCTTTTGCTTACGTGGTTGACAGTAACATCTGGTAACGCAGATGTTGAGTTCTGGAGAGCCATAATTATTCTGAGAGCAGGGAGAAGTTGTCACACATAGTTATTATCATGCTACTATCACAGGTATTAGTATCAAAGAGATCATTTTGTTCTTTGCTGACAGCATATGTTTTCTCAGCTTTGGAGATGTGCTAGTTTGATGCCGTGGAATGCGCAGAGTAAAAATTATCTTCGGGTTTTTAAGCAGTTTGAAGGTTAAAGAAGACCAAAGACACTGTAAATGCAAAATATTTTGTTTCTTCAGAACACCAGTTTCCCTGAAACTGTAATTGCTGCCAAAATATGTTTCACACTGTGCCCTGGAGCTCCTCATACATAAGTGGGATGAGGGAATAAGGGAAGTGCCTTAGCTCTGAGTATCCCAGGTGTGCTAGGGTTTTGGTTTTACTTTGGGTTGGTTTTGGGTTCTTCTGGGTTATTTGTAAGTTTGTGTTTTAAAACCCCAGACACATTTTCAGGCACAGGATTATTGGAAGGAATTAGACAGCTGAGATGTTGGGAATTTTTGTATTTACAGAGGTATTACAGAACTAATATTTGAATCTCTACTAGGAGAGAGATTTAAACTCTACTAACAGAATAATTCTTGAAAATTTAATTCAGTTGGTCAGCTTGATACCAGGAATTAATCTCTTTTTTTAAGACACACCTTTCATTGAAACAGCAAACAATTTATTGTTTTAATTCTTAAATTAAATTCTTAATGTATTGTTTTTACAGTAAATACTGAGTTTTTATCTAAAAGCTTTATATTTGAACATCTGCACATGAGGAACTGTGTATCTTGTTAAATCCCTCCAGTCAGTTTGATGCACAGTACAAAGTTTATGTTTGCAGTAGTGACATTTAAAAATCACTTAGCCAACACAAGTTTCTAATGTGGTTAGAAACAAAAGTTTACATGAGCCCAGTGAAACATGTTCAAAAATCTCTGTCCTATCTAGGACAAGTTTTTTTTTTTTTTAAATCTTACACTCGCATATGAGAGGTGTGAAAAGAATTTGAGTAAGAGGGACCAAATGAGTAGGAGTCCCAGGCTAAGAATGTGAAGAACCATAAAGTTCTCTTAATGTGTTATTCTATATAGTCTAAATCTGAAATTAGAAGAAATTTTATAATCTGTATTTATTGAGCATTAGAAATGGGTGGGTTTTTCTCTTTAAAACACAACTTTATCCATATTTGACTAAAAAGGAGGATTCTTTATTTGAATATCTGAAGTTACTTTAAATTGTTCTGGTATTTTCAAAAGTCATTAGCTCTCCTGTCAGTGTAGCTCTGCAAAGTGCTCAGGCAGCCCAGAGGAAGGTGAGATCACAACCAGGTCATCATGGAGTTGTATCTCACTTTGCCTTTTTGTGCTGCCCAGACGTTTGCTCTTTTCACTTCTGTTCTCAGTTCACATTTACATTGGAGGCTGTGCTTAGCCCTGGAAGAGCCCTGGGAACTGCTGACTGTGCTTGAGAATCACCAAAATAATGGAAGACTCTTTGTCCCCACCTTTATATTTATTTATATTTAGGTGGTTTAACCAAGCCCTCTCAGGTTCTTGCCTTTACACAGTAGTGCCTGTACGCTGCTCTGCTTTCTGCTGGCTTTGTGGTCCCCACACAGCCATTTCCTCCTTCACGTGCCACCATTTCCCAGGGTAAGTCATTTTTGTGGGTTCAAATTGACTTTGGTGGCAGCACTGAGTTATTTTGCCCCGTGTTGCATAGGAATGGTTGCCCTGAGACACGGATTTTGTAACTCTCAGATGGGGTTTGTTGGCACAACGAGCGTAAGCGATTTAGCGTCGTTTTCTGCCCTCTGGTTTTACTGCTGCTGGATGAAAAGGGCTGTTTGCTTTTATTCTCGTGTTTTATTTGTTGAGCACCGTGTCTTTGAACTGTACTCACACAGTGCACTAGGTCAGTGTTTAGTTTCAGATGCTTCTCAGTTTCCCTCGTGTAACTGCATCAGCCACTCGGGTCATTTTTGCATCTCCCACAGAATGTTTTTCCCAGGATTGTATAACTCTGTGTCACCAAGGGAATTCCCATGCCACCTTGCTAGATCACATGCCAACACCCTTCTGCCTTGGTCCTTCCAGGTGTTTTCTACCAGCTTTTTCTCCTGAAAGTGTGGTGGCCAACTCTCACTCCCTTCCAGAAGAAAACAATTACTTGTGGTCCTGCTGCTGGACATCTCCATGAGGAGCTGTGCTCCTGGGAAAATCTGATTATGAAAAGAACCCGAGCTCATGAGAGCTTTGTTCTGGCATGGCAATTAATGTCTTATTAACAACTTTCAAAGTAAAGTAGGAGCTCCTTCTTTGTAAACTTTTCTGTGTGTGCCAGACACAGAATGGTCATTTGAGAGCTGTTTTTAGAGTGGTTTTTGCCAGTCTTGCTGCAGCGGGTCTGCAAATTTATCAGTTAGCTTTCCTCAGGAGTATAATTGCCAGATGCTCTCTGATGCTCATTAAACTGGAATCAACATCCCTGTAAAATCCATAAAGATGGACTGCAATGCTGCCACTTCAAACAGGTAAACAAACCCTATTGTGACACTAAGAACTGCAGTGGTGGTTGCAGCACAGGAGGCATCTCCCTTGCAGTGGCCTTCTGTGGGGGAAAAGAACCCCAAACTAGTGAAGAAAAATTAACATTTCCAAGCTAACAATATTTTTTACCTACTTATATACTCATAACACTTCATACTTATATCACATTGATGATGCAGAATATTAAATTCCAGAAAATGTGAATTTATATTTTCAACAGCAGAAATATTGGATACAATGGTAAATACTGCACAGTGAGCATTAGTCTTGGTATTATGTGTAAGATAACAAAAGAATACTATATATTATATATAGTATTAGGTATATAATATTAGATATATTATTATATATTATATCTGTAATTTCTATTTCTGTTAAGGAGGGTGGATTCTGAGAGTATGATAGCATGGCAAGCTCTCTTCAAGACAATTTTTCAATTTCCTCATTGAAAAAATGTTCTGATTTCAGACAAAAATTGGCTAAGAATCTTAAAGCTTAAAATATAAGTTAAATTGTGTCAACAGAAAACACCTTTGAAATATTCTACTTTTCACATGAGAAATTAAGAAAATATTGAAATGTGTATTTCATAATTTAGCTATGCCAAATTTATAAAAGGCATGGACTGCAATCCTGTTAATTAATTAAAAGCAGCAACAGAAAGGCAAGAAGGTAAACAGGAGACCTTTTTAGCATCATCTGAGCTTTCCCAGTTAAGACTTAGCCCTGCTCCTGAAGATCAATAAACTTCACAGATCAGGCATGTAATTGAAACTGCCTCCTGTTCTGTGCCGGTGCCAAATGCAGGAGAGCATTCTCTGGGAACTCACAGTCAATAATTACAGCTCACCTAATGGTTGTATTATGCCTTGAGGTGTTTCTGACTCTTCTACAAAAAAAAAAAAATTGTTTTTTTCCTTTTTTTTTTTTTTTTGGTCAGGTAAATGAATATTTTTGTTAAGCACCTAAACACATAATTCCTTCTTAAATGTTGCTTCGCTGCTCTTTGCAATATTTTTATTAAAGTGGTAGGGGAAAGCTTTTATCCATCTTTTTTTTTTGTGATACTTTTGCATAAATGGGAGGTTTAATTGGGTGGAGAGGGCAAAAAGCACAAGTTTCTTGAGGTGGCAGATGTGACATCTCCTGGGCACGGGGCACCTGCAGTGGCCTTTGCACCATTTGCAGCAGCACTGACCAGGCCACTGGAAGCCTTGGAGATGCTTCCAGCACTGAAAACTTTTGGCCTCGTGTCACAAGGAAGTTTTGCCCCTTGTAGACTCCAGTATTGGTTTTCAGTCATGCAAAACCTTTTCATGTTTGTTGAATCTTTCAGAGCCAAAGCTGGAAGCTGTTGATCCATGTAGCTCTTGCAATTATTTCTTTCCAGAACTTCGTTATTTCAGGCTTTATTAATGATACTGGTGTAGCTATTTCCCTCTGCTTTCACGTGAATTGCAAATCATGTAGAACCATAATTTAATACAGAACTTTATTTAATGAAACAAACCTTTATTTTATCGCTGACCTGTACTGTGCTATTCCTTTAATAAGCAGCTGTTCCCTTTTGAATTTGTAGTGATTGGTTTATTACTGCTTATTTTAAAAAGACAGCAAATATGTCTTCATATTCCATTTAAATTCAGCTTAAATTCAAACAGATTACTTAAAAAGCAGATGAGAAGTTACTTCGTATTCAGCTCATGCAATGAGTGCACAAAGTCCAAGAGATTACTTTTGACAGAAATAACTGTTAGACGCTCATTTGAAATTTTCTTTAAACTATTTCCTTTTATCAATACACATCAGATTTTTGTGGATTTCAGAGTGACTTGATTTTACTTTTCAGTTGATAATGTACTTGCTAAACTACCTTTGGTGATCAATAAACCTGAAAATGGGAAATCTTTTCTCTCCTTTTCCTGCCTTTAGCCACATTGGCGTTACTAATTAAAACAAATTCTAACCAAAACAAAAGCACTTAGTTTTATGAATCAGCTGTATTCAGGTGAATAACTTGGAAAATTATCAGCAGAACACATGTATATTAATGAGTTGATGTGCTGTCATTGTAATATGGAAATTTGAAGTTAACATGGTGTGGATAAGACCTGGCTAGGTTGTTGCATATCCTCTTCCAGTCTTAATCCTTACCTCTTTGTGTGGGTGTACATAAGAGTATTATTTTCTTCTGGTTTTAGTGTTAACACCACTTTAAATGAGTACACTTATTTAAAACATTTTTAAAATTTTCTTTTTCCAATATCTGATCAGTGGTATTGGATGTGTCATATTGGTGGCTTTTGAAAATTACAGCCTTTGTGAAAGTTCTCTGAAATGCTTATTGCAGGCAACATTCTTGCTTTTCTCTGGAAGACCTCTTAGCCACCAGGAGGGTTTTGGTCGGTTTTTCCCTCCCTCCCCTGCTTCTTGACTGACTTCTGATGATGCTTTTGTGAACTTCATGGGCAACAAAACTAATTTTGTGCTGAATTGAGAGAGCCATGCTTTTTGAAACCTTTTGATGACATACTGATATCCTAAATTCTCAATTCACTCTCAGTTTACTCTGGAGCAATTATTAACATTTTTGATAGACTTTGTGAATTCAATGTGGGGTTTGGGGTGCTTTTTTTTTTTTTTTTTCCTCAGGTGTGTTTTTCAGTTTGTGTTCAAGTGATACTGAATTGAGATGAGGAGCACTGGAACTCACAGCTGTTGAAATGGTAACAGACGTTGATTGTTCAGCTCCTCTTGGATCTCCTGGGTTTGGAAGTTGGAGTATGGGTTTAGCTGGAGTGTCAGACAGGAAGACACTAATTGCCCCAAGTCCAGGAATGAGGACTGTGTGTGTCAGAGCTTTGATGTGATTGACCTTGATTTCCAGGTGATTCTGGGAGTGGAAACAATGGTTTTCCATTATTTTTCTGCTCAGGGAAAAGCTGATAGAGATTTTGAAAAATTACATTTTGGAGGGTTAAAGGGTGGTTAACACCTTTTTAATAATACTCAGTTGTTATTTCTGCTTCAGTTTTTGACTGAAATTGAGGCTTTTGCCCACCTTTTGAATCTGTACTGACTGACTCACACATTCTGACTCCATAAAATTCCCTGGGCTCATAATTTGTATTTAGTGGAAAGGTTACAATGGAAATCTTCATATAAAAGGAATAAAAGTTTTGTTTCTTCTGGCTGCAGAGTCCTTGGGCTTGCTCAGCTGCAGTTGTGTGTATCTGTGGTGGTGATATGCTGTCAGCACAGGTGTCATAAAAAGTGAGGCCAAACCTGTCAGACACACACATTGAGGATATATCTGCCTTTGAAACTATCAGTCTGGAGGAGGCTGATAAGACAACCAAAAGTAATCTTGAGTTGAGAAAAGAGAGAGAGAATAGCAGGATTTAAGCTGATAGGGGAGAGGTGAGGTAAGCAAGAAAGGAAAGCTTGGGGATGACAGGTTTTTACTGTTGGTGTTAATAAATAACATCCCACCTCAAACAGCAACATCTCTCCCTGGTAATCCCATAGTGGCATCCCTGGAGCCCATTCTACTCCTGTGTGGCCTTGTCCCTGTTGGTGGTTTTTTGTTCTGCTGGGAAGCAAGGAGTGGGAATTTGGGCCACCCCTCTTGCTGCCTCACCTTGGGTTGAGGCACATCTCTTCCCTGCCTTTCCAAAAGAAAGAGAATGCCAGAAGAAGGCTGATCATATCCTCAGCAGGCACCAGCATATGATGATGGTCAGGGAAACCAAACCATCGTTGGTGTCATGTCTTGGTCTGTCCCTGACTTGATTCAGACTGCCCAGCCCTGGAGCTGGGGGAGAGTTTGAGTCACAGCTGTAGGGACAGTGATATGTGTGAGCCCAGCACCAGGATCTCCAAACAGGATTTCCTTGGCTGCTTCCTTGCAGATCCTCAGCCTCCATCATGGCTTCGATGTGTGATCCTCACCTAAGGCATGTTTGGGGTTTTGGGCCGGGCATCAGATTGTTTTGTTTTACTTATTGATTTCTATATTTTCCTTCCTACTCCTTACTTAGTGCTCAGAGTGTTTCTCTTACATTTCCATTTACTGGGTAGTGATGAGTCACTGTCTAGTCCTGTCCTATCACACCTGTTAAAAAATTACACCTGTTTCTTGTAGATAAGGCAAGAAACAAATTACTCTGGGGTGCCTTTCTCTGACACTTCATTTGTCTTCCAGACTGTGCAAGGGTAGTTACCTTCATGCCAAAATTAATTATGGGCAACTCTGGAATTCTTAATCTCTCAGAAGCAACAGGAGAAGAAAACATTTTATTCAGTTCCAAAGACTGGGTGAATAAGAAAGAGATGGGAGTTTTCCAGACATAAATAGAAAATTTCTCACTCCTATTTTCAGCTGATTCTGAGTTCTCACTGAAGTTGTAATAATTTTTGCTTTCATCAAAATTGCTTTCCTGTGTCTTAAATTAGCAGGAACATGCTGTAGCAGATGGCTGAAGAGTTAAACTGTTTTCCCTGTTTCTGCAGTAACAATGCTTACAGCAGAACTGTACACTCCTTCGCTTGCCCTCTGTTTCAAAAAAGCAATGCCTTTTGAAAGAATAAATCTTGCATTGGCTGGCTATCATCTCCTAATCTAAAGACTGTAACTGGTAACTACATAAATTACTGTTATATTCTCAGCACAGTTTCAATTGAATGACTTTATTCCTCATAAAACCACTGCTGTATGGCATTTCCACCAGGAACGGCGTGCGAGGGACCGCTCGCTGTGTCCTCGTGCTGCTGGCCCAAATACTCCTCCAGTCTCGGTGCAGGCAGTAACTTTAAACTGTATTTATTTGTTTGGAATGAGTCGAGAGCCGCAGGAAGGGTTGTGGCTTTCTCTGCTCATTCCCCTGCGAGTGCCACATGATGTGCCCTCCATCTGGTGGCAGGAGTACAGTGGGAAAGAGAAGGACTGAGAATGCATTTACAGAGAGAAGTAAAAGCCTTTCTCTGACTGTTGATTTAACAAGGTAATATCCTTGCAGTCAGAAATTAAATTGTTAGCCTAGGGGTTTTCCAGAATAGGCTTGTTTAGAATAGTTTTCTTTACATTATAGCCAGGGAGAGAGGTTTATCCATCTCTTATTGTATCCTTTTCCTCCCCTCAGTGTAAATCAAAGGAGGGTTTGGCTCAGGGTTTGCAGTGCTCCAGACCCCTTTGGTTTTCTCCTCTCTTTACAGAAACACAGCTCCTGTGGTGTGTCATGCAGCAGCTATCCAGAAGGCATGAGGTGTAGGGGAATAAAACATTATTCCAAATACTGCTTTTATTTTCACTGAGCTCACACGCCTGGACCTGAGGAGTTTGGCCATTCCTGGCAGCATCCAAAGCCTTGTGTGTATTAAATGTGTTCTTGTCTCTGTGCTCTGAGCTGCCAGCAGGAAAGGGACCCCAAAGGCAGCAGAGCTGGCTGGCAGTGAGTGACAGTGGCACTGCTGCTGGCACCCTGCAGTGCTGCTGCTCATCACTGGCAAGAAGCAGACCAAACACACACGGGACCACGTCCCTGTGTGACTGTCTCACCACCTTAGCTTTTGTTTTTATTACTGCACTAAGCAGTATTGTCAACACCACAAGGCAAAATGATTCATCTGCTTTCTATTGTTACTTGCTCAAGCAGTGAAAGTAATTATATCTAAATAGGAATACTTTTTAATTTGTTATCTGACTGCTGAGTGTTCTTGGTTCATTTCTGTTACATTCTCCTTTGTAATCCTAACAGCTAAAATATTTTTTAATAGAAGCTGAAAATCTGACATTGTTACAGTATTCCAGGAGCTAAGACTTGAGACTAAATGCAAAACAGATTTGCATGGCTGGAAACTTCTTATTTGTTGCTGTAGGCACTTCTATAGGAATTTGGGAATAAAGCTGGGGGAAAAGGCTCCACTGTGAACCATGCATGACATTTCAAGTGCTATTTGCTTGTCTGAGTAATATCCTATAAAAATCTTGCTGATAGTTGGTCACATTACATGGATATGCCTAAAATGAGAGCTGGTAATACACAATGAGGTCTTGGCAGCATGTTGTGCCTCTTGCTTTCTCTCCTCTTCTCCAGCTTCTGTTTCTGAAATTGCTTTAAGCTGTATTTTATATGTTTGAAGCACTGACTGGACCTTTTGTGGGGATGTACTAAAATTGTGCTCAGTATTGTAAGGAATAAAAGCATTGATACAATCAAGGATCCCAAAACCCTTCTGAATGTTTCAGTTACCACTTCTTCCTAAGTGGGCCTGGATTAGGAGATGGAAAAAAAATACAGCGTTAAAATTCTTGTGTTGTTGATAGTCTCCCACCCTCAAAAATAAGAAATTACATGTTGACTCCTTGTGATTATATGTGTGATGCCACATTAACAATGCACTCCTTAGCTGACAACTGCAACCTTTCATTTTATTAATGTTTCTAATGATACAGTTGGCAGGAATTATCTGATAATGCAACCTGTTATAATATGAAATCCTTGATTGGGTGTGGGTAATCAGATTAAGTTCACCTGTTGGTGTATTTCAGGCTCTTTAAAACTTTTTCTGTAAGTGGCTTCAAAAACTATGGTTTTGAGTGTATATATATATATATTTTTTTTTTTTTTTTTTTTTTTGTTATGTAAGCAAGATGTCTAAGAATTCAGTAGTTGTCTATTGAGGGAGGCTACTTAGAAGAAAATATTTTCTACATCAGCAATCCATCTGATTTGGGAATGTAGGCAAAATACTGGTTAGGTTGCTTAATAGAATTTTGTACAATAATGGACTGTAAATATATATTTTGGTAGAAAATAGTGTCTCTGAATTGATCACTTCCTGTGAGTACTGCAAAAGAATTACAGTTGGTTTTGCATTAGAACATTTTTGAAGCATATGGCAGTGATGCAGTAATTTCTGGAAGCATTTGATGGGGTTTTGTACTGTGAATGTCTCTGTCACATTATGCAACTGATGAGTGTGAAGATAGCATGTAAAATGGCTTTGATTAATTTAAACTTTACCCTTTGTGTGGTACCATAACTTTGGGGACTTCAATACAGGGGCACAGCTTTGCTCTGTAATTAACCCAGAGAGACAGAGTTCAATGTATGGGAGGTGATCCTGTAATTTTGTCATGTTAGGAGCTTACATTAAGTTTCTGACCTTGTCATATACTGGAATTTTTTCTTTTTTTTTTTAATTTGATTTCTTGTTTTTAATACATTTTTACTGAAAACTCCTCTGTAATCATCTAAGAGCAGCTGAAAAGCTGTTGTGGGTCTCTCTGCCAGGCTGTGGTGAGGGAGGCTGGAGCAGCCTGGGCTAGCTGAGTCTCCTGGGGTTTGTGCTGCAGCTGGCAGGAGACAAGTGCAGCTGCAGCTACAAGTGTTCAGGGGCAGAGAAAGCAGGTTGTGTTCCAAACATCTTGCTGCCATCAAGGGTTGCACTGAAGTCTTCTGGTGTTCTGCAATCTGCCTTAAACAGGAAAATAGCAGCAGCAGATGATGCAGGTGTCAGGCTCCTTCCAGTCCCAGCAGCTGATGCTGTGTGCACACACGTGTGCATGGATTACCAGTTATTCCTGGGGGTTTATATATATTCTGTATATCTTCCTGACTTCTGAACTAAGAAAATGCAGTTTTTACAATTCTACGTTCATATAAGAGACCTGCACATTAATAAGAAGAAAAGTAGGTATTTTCCTCTTGCAGTCAGTCTGGTTTGGGGTTTCTCCTTAGTCTGGCAGCATGTGCAAACCTGTATGTTAACAGCCATTATTTCATGCATCATTGTTCTGGAATACAAGTGGATGGAAACAGGGTGCCTTTGACTGCCTTTAAATACAGTTTTTGCCTTTTCATTTGCCAATGCAGATGTATCTGTGTATTTTAAAAGCAGATCTTGGCTATTGGAAGCTGATTCAATTTTAGGATATCATCTACTTCATTACACACAGACCACTTGGTCTCCTTTCGTGTCGTCTCCTGGCTATTTACTGAGTTTTTAACCTGGTTATAGGAGTCTTGCAGTTTATTTTATCTTATTAATAGCACTGCTTTACAAAGGTCAGGCCCATTCAGCTAGAAGGTTTTGATGTGCTGGTTTCATTTCAGGAAACAGAATAGCCACTGCCTGCTGTGGGTGCCTGAAAAATGCTGGAAGAGGACTCGTGCTGGATTACAATTAGTTTTAGGGAGCAGACTTGCTGCACAAAAATATTCTTCTATCCAGTGGATTAGCTCAATTAAAAAATATCTAATGTTTAAATTGTGTAAATAATCCCCCCAGACTGTTCTGGATGAGGTGAGTTTACTATTCCATCAGCAGAGGTGAACAAACAGGAATTTTCAGATGGAGGCAGAGGGGTAGGGAAGGGCTTGGGACAAGGATTCCTCGAGGTGGGTGAGTTTTTTTGGGTGGGTTTGCAGTATTGATAAGGAGCAGATATTGGAAGGCAGAGCATTTGGGCTCTTGAGACTTAGGGCTGAGACCTGAGTGGGCAGAAGAGGATGAACCATTTGGGGACTGTCTTGTCCTTAGTAATGCCTGATGCTCTGGACTTGCCATGGGAAGTGTCCCATGGGAAAATGTTCTAGCCGAGGAGGAAATAACCTCAACTGGACTTAAGTCTTTATTAAAACTCCTACGTAGGTGACCTAATTCTCAGTGCTCATCATTTTTAATTCAAGATTTTATTTATTTATATGTCTAAATATGGATCTGAGATTCTAATGTTAACATCCATTTAAAAAAGTAAAAAGAAATCTTGGCTGTGGCTAATGTGATTAATTCAGTCTTTCCAGTTGCTGAGAGGTAGACTAAATGCATAGCTAGAGAGGGTAATTTTGTTGATGATTTAAGAAATTCATCCTAGCAATGTAGTGTATAGTAAGCTATAAAGCTGTTGTTGTCTTCATATAAATGTGTCATTAAATCACATTTCTTAATATTAGTGTCCAAGGTGAACAGAAGATGATGCAGAGCAAGATTATTCTCATTTTCCATTTCTCAGCTCTCTAAATGTTCACATCTGCCTTTGTAACAGAATTGTACAAAATCTTACAATGACTTCCCCCCCCCAAAAAAAAAACCAAACCCTAACAATCCAAACCTTAAATAAGCTGATATTTGTTCCTTCAAAAGAAAGGTGCTTCATGTATTGCACATGAAGACTATAAGTAATATTGTTAGATAAAATTTAGGACCTAATTATTGATGTAGAAAAAGATTTTACCCAAATTATACAAATTTGTACCTCGTGCTAGCCTAGAGAGCAAACCTATGGGCACAGACTGCCAAGTCACCTCAAGTGACATCACTTTTATCTAAAACTTTAAAATCTGAGTACAAGGTGGGAAAACACTTCCAGCAGCTAGGCTATTCCTCTCCCCACTCACCATCTGGATATTGTGAGTAAATTATTTTTATCAGCCAATGCTTCTGGAGGGTTTCTCTTGTGATATGCAGGATGAAAGGCTGGGGGAGGCATACGTGGTCCAGCTCCCCTGTCAAGTTGAATTCTTTATTTCTTTCTCCACTCAAGGTGTGTTTGGCTCATCAGTCATTTTTTCAGTCCCAAGGCTCAAATGCATTTTGTTATTTGTTTGCTGATCCTGTCAGCTTAGCACACAGAGGAGTTATAGGGGAATAGGGGGCTGGAGCTGACAAGGGACATTTCAGGAGTGAAATGTGCTAATGCAGGAGAGCAGATGTGAAGCCATCAAAGGCTGGGGTAACCAAAGGACAGTTTGCGGTGAGAAGGGGAGGATGGTGAGGAGAAGTGGTAGAAAAGCTCCCATGAATGGAAAAAAACCTGTGTGACATGAGGTGACCCTCCTTCACGCCCACATCCCAAAGCAAATCACAAAACCTCAGAAAGAAGAGAAGGTACAGGCAGGGTTTGACAGAATTCACATAGCAGAGTTCACTGAGAAAACTGCAGAAGTAAACTTTATCCTAATTCACAGTGACCGGCACATATTTGAGTGACTGGAGCCTTTTTGTGCTCCCTCTGTGTGTACCCAGACTCTGCATTGATACAGCATTTCCACTGATTGCTAAGGAAATTTGCTGTTTCAAACAGTCTGTAGAAAAGATGATCCCACGTGCAATTCCAAAGAGAGGTCTTTTCACTTTCCTAAATCCTGTTGGTGCTCTGGAAGATATTGCTTACATAAATATCTCAGCTAATATTGTATTTTGTTGACAAAACTATTAACTTCACCAAAAATATGCTTAGCATCTTCCCTTGGTGCTCTCTGTTACAATGATTTAAAAAAAAAAAAGTTTCTAAAGCTTAACCACATGTGATACTTGTTTTAATTGGAGATCAGCTTTAATAAAATCCACTATTTGTTTCATTCAGTATTGCATGCACTTCCAAATTGTATTTTCTTCAGTAGCAAGGCTCACAATAATGCACTTCTCTTCCTTTTTGCCTTTTAACATACCCCAAGTTGCTCAGCTCTCATAGTGATTGTTGCTTGTAGAGTGAAGTTTGAATGCAAAGTAGTTTGCAGAAGCATCTAACCAAAATTCAGAAGCGAATGCTGTCCTAGTTGTCCTTGTGTCTGCTCTGTAAGAAACTGAAGGAGTTGATCTACATTTAGGCATCTATATTTTGGTTTAAAAAGAGCTTCCTTGCTTATGGTTTTAATTGTGGTTGGGGCAGAGCTTGCACTTTCTGCAGGGGTGAGGTGTGTTGGCTCTGTGGCAGTGGAGTTCTGGACACTGCTTGTGGGAAGGTTTTCAGCAGCAGAAATTGTGCAGAAAGAAAAGCCTGCAGTGATTCTTCATTAAACAGAACAACTACTGCAAAATAACATCCACCTATGGATTTGCACTTGTGCAATTCCAGTCAGTTCATTAAAGTAAATGTGTGCAAAATCCGTAAGTGGCTGTTTCAGTGGCTGCTCCAAGAAATGCACAGGAATTGTTGAGTCTTTCACTGTCCTGTTTTTTCTCTTTCTGGCAGAATTCTGCCTGCAGTGAAAGTGCCAGTGAACAGGCACAATAATGGGCTGTAGACCTGGACCACTTTGGGAGTGAGTTGAAGGAGAAGTTGAAGAAGGGACACAATATCCATTAGGCTGCAGTGAAACACTCACTGGGTTCCTGCATTTACTAAGTATGGTGGATTTGTTTTCTGAAGGTTTCCAATAAAACAGAAAAATTCAATTTATCTTCAGTTTTCCCAAAACACAGACTTAACAGATACCTCTGTTGTAGTGCCTATTGCTCCAGGTATAGCTACAATTTTTCAATTATTTTTTCCTTTCATACAGTTTCGATTGTGGATACACTGGAAAAGTTCTGGTTTGACGTTTTCTTTGTCCTCCGCTTAAAAAATCTGATGCTGCTCTGATTCAGCTTGATTGAATATATTTAGACTTTGAACCCTTTACTATTTTTTTCATTGTGATATTTATCCTTTTTTATATGCCAATATCATATGTGTTAATGTCACAGATTTTTAAGAAGCATGGGGGTGAAATGTTGTGTCTGCACAGTCCACATGGGTAGTTTGTTACCAAGAATATGAGTAGTCATGTCATGCTAATAACAAATAGACCATCTGCCTCCCACAATTCCTCCAGCTACTTGATAGTTTAATAGATAACTTTGTCTTCACAGCAGATATAAGAAGCAGTGCAGCTTGGCCACGAGAATATTTTTTTCTGCAGGAGAGATAGCTTGACTGTGTTCTGTATATGGGTACCCAGTAAAAACCTGCTCAGCTGATGAATCTCTGAATTCTGTTTTGTGTCCTCATGTCTGTCTGTGACTTCCTTAACACACCACACCAAGAGCAAACTCAGACTCATATCTGCAGAAAGTGAGACAAAAGAAAAATGTACGGAAGTGTTCTGGTGTTATATAACAATTCTGCTTTTATTTAATTTTTCCGCTCCAGAGATTTAATTGACCTTTTGACTAGAGCACTTTTACTGTCTAGCAACAGCCACCCCACTCTGGCCTTTGGGTTGAACCATCATGGCACTACAGCATCCATCTGTCCTGGCACTGAACAGTTCAGGTGATTCTACAACAAATTGTGCTGAATTCGGGACATTTTTCAACCTGGATTCCAATTCCTGAACATCTGCATATTGCTGTTGGTCTTTTCTTTGTGCTCTGTTCACTTAAAAACAGGCTTTGAAATTTTTGTTAGATCATAAGAGAGGCTGAAATTGAGTTAGGCTAGGTATTACTCCCTGAAACCAGCACCTGCTGTTTTGGGAACATTTTGTGGGGTTTATTTTATTTTCAGCTAGAGAAGGGCCAGAGGTCTGAGGCAAGTCTGCAATGGACAAGGAAATGTAGATAAATAGATGGCTTTGGGGGAAGTGAGGTACTCTGGGACATGCCAGTGTCAACAGGGAATGTTGCATCCAAAATGTGCCAAAGGAGGAGGAGGAGAAGGAGCAGGTCAGGTCCCCTTCCTATCACTTCTCTAGAAATCTCTGCCCTGTGGCACCTACATTTTGCCATGTGCACCCAAGTGTTAGAAGTGTGCCCCTCAGGGGTGTGTGGAATTTGCTGCTGGGAAGAGATGACGTGGGCAGATCAACCTTAGAAGGGACAGAAAGGAACTTTTTGTGTGGACCTGAAGTGGACTGTGCAGATGATTATTTGCTGTGCTGAGAGCAAACCTATTGGATTTTCATTGCAAATGCAGTGATGATTTTGGAATCCAAACCTCTGATCAGTCCCACATTTGACATCAGTAAAGTCTTAGAAGTGACCAAGCAAATACTTTGAATTTTGCCTGCTTTAAAAAGTTTATGCTTCTAGTGTCCACACTGGTGTACAGTGAAATCTGGTGTGGGGCAGATAGAACAATTCTGGAAGTCTAGCATTTAAGCTTAGTTGTCTTTTTGGGAACTTTTTAGTTTGGAGTGGAGGGCAGGTGGATGCATTTTTAAGAGTGGATTCTCAGCACTTTGACAGTCTGACCTGTTTTATACAGTTCATGGAGGTGTATTCAGGACATTCCCTCTTGAAGCAAATGAGTGATGGAATGATGAGGCCCCTTTGAGGTCAGCAGAGCTGAAGGAGTCGATGAACTTACTGCAGAGGTAGAGTTGAAATCAAAATAAAGGACAGCAGAAGGATAATAATTGAGTTTTATGGAGGCAGACAGTAATTGGATACTAATCCTTCATTTTCAGTGCAAATGGCATATTCAGAATGGCCTTTCCTTGGACTTCTGCTTCAAGAGGAGTGGGGACAGGCTGGAAAGGGGCCAAAAGAGGTGAGGGAGGGCAGTTGGAGATTTTGGGAGCAGTAGCTCTTAGGAAATGGATGAAAAGACTGAAGAAATTTGATTTTAAGGCAAGATCAGTGTAGGAAAGGCCATGAGAGCAATCCTTATGTATGTAAAAACTTGAAGAGAGAAAAGGATTAGTCTGTTCTCAACATGAGTGGGGGAAAGGAGGAAATGCAGTGTGTCTAAGTACAGCAGGGTGATTATTTAGGATGGACAAGAGGTTTATATCTTTGGAAAAGGGCAGGAAAACAAATGCCTGGAGTGGCAGTGGGGTGAGCTGAGCCTGCCTCAAACCAAATGATCTCCTGTGGCCTCTTCCCAAGCCTGTCTTTATAAGATTTTATGCTTGCTCCTTTGGAGAGAGCTTTTAGTTTATCCACAAGCAGTTGGATTTGTGGTGCAGTGTAAATAACTCCAGGACAGTGTTTTGGTTATCAGTGCTGATTTCCTCAGCTGTATATTAGAACTGAAGGGTCACTTGGAAGCTGTCAGTGTTTTGAGATAAAAACAAATGCATCTGAAACACAGTTCAGCTGGTGAGATGGAGATTATCAGAACTAAGCCATGTGATATGGCATTTGTGATAACACTCTGCTTACATAAGCATGTGGAGATGGTATTTTACCCTTCTTTTTTTTTTTTCTTTTAATCTGCAGTTTTCATTTTAACCAATATGTGCTACAGAACTTTTAAATATTTTTATAAAATATCCAAGCTGACATATCAGCTAGTAATCTTTGCAGTTTTATTATAATTGTATTGGTAAATTAACATATGCTGATAAGAAAATGAGGCTGATAACAGGAAGGTTACATGGCATCATCTTGTGGCTGTCTTAGATTTTCCTGTATATAAGGTTAACCTCTTGAAATTCCTGTGAAAATCTTTAAATTCATTAAAGAAATTAAAGTTTTTTATATTCTTTTCAAATTCTAAAAATTAAACATTTATTTGGGGATTTATCTAATTCAAAATAATCCTCAATCTTTAAATAATAGGTAGCTTTTCTAAGCTGTGCTAAGTTGTTGTGGTTTTGGTTAATATTTGTTTGTTTGTTTTGTGGGATTTTTTGTTTGTTTTGTGGTTTTTTAATTGGGTTTTGTGGCTTTGTTTTTTTTTTTGTTTTTGTTTTTTTTTTTTTTTTTAATTTTTGGGTTAGCATGGCCTGTTTAATTCCTCATTGTCCCTTGAGAACTGGGGTATTATTTAAAAGTTAAATCATACAGTTCCAATAAAGATGTCCAATGCCATCAGAATGACACATTGAGTGTAATTACTTTAGAGTTCACAGTGTAATCTAATGATTGGCAATTGAAAGGAATAAAATATTGCCAGCTGAGCAGTATTGAGATTTTTTCTTTTTTCATCTGCAGATTTCCTGTATAAAAAGCAAGGTTTCAAGGGTTTTTTTTTTTTTTGATCAATAGGTTTTGTGTATAGAAAAAAGAACCATCCAGTGCTATTCACATCCACACAGAAATGGTCTCTTGCTGGAAGTAAACCTAATTGTCTCCGACAGTAAAAGGAACCACTTGGACTTGATTATGCAGCTGGTCACATTTTATTGAGGCACTGACATATTCCCTGTGGTCTGGGAAGAAAAGAAGATTATGTGGTTGTGAAGTTTTGCTGGGTCAGTGCTCTGCCAGTGAATGCAGGGTTATATGCAAACATTTCAAGGTGAGGGATTGTCTTTTTCCCCGTCCTCCTTCCGCTGTGGCTCGACATCGCCCTCAGCGCTGTAACCTGCTGCAAAATGCAGGGCACAGCTGCTTGCAGCTGCTGCTCCCCTTGCATTAGGAGAAATTAGAGTAAAACCCTTCATTAAATAATTAGATTTATAAGCTTTGGATAAAATTATCTATCTCCTTTGCTGTATATAAAACAGAGGGTAAGATATCCTTGCATGCCCAAAATAAAGGTTTAGGTTAAAGCATGCAGCTTGTTTAAAATGGTTTAGATGGAATTGTACAAAGGTACAGTTTGTGATGTTGTGCATGCACACAGTCCTCTGTACCATAGAGGAAAACCTGTCTCTTGTGACTGAAATTCAGCAACTGTGAAAGTTAATAAGAAAACTGTAGTTATGGGCGTGTAACTGATTGTGAAAGATAATGGCATAATTTCAAGAGATGATCTTTCAAACAAGAGTTCCTTTAATAATAAAAAAAGAGGTTTCCTGTGTAGATATATTCATTGTGTACATACTTTGAGAGAACTTTTTTTTACCAACACCTCATCTGTTGAAAGCCATTTATCGTAGTAAATAGAATAAATGTGTGGGGAGTAGATCAGTCCAGTTTGTGGTAAGCATTTGAAGTTTTGTGTTAGCGAGAAGCAAGGTCTCCTTGCTTTGCTAAAAGGAAAGTGTGTCATTCTTGTAAGCAAAGGGAACAGTGGAACGTGGCAGTGACCTTCTTTAGCGCTGAAGTACACAATGTAAAAGTTGTTTTCTCTCTCTTCTTTCTGTGGAATTTAGTCTTAGGATCTTGAAATAGTCCATTTAAAGGAACTGGAGCTGTCATTCTCCATGTTATGGATTCTGTGGTTAATTTATGTCCCAGATTGAGAAGCAAGGTTTATTCTATTACCATCTGTGTAGCAGTTGTCATCTGTTAAGTGAGCAGTTTTTCCTTATCTCTTCCACAACCAATCCTCTCTCAGAGGAGACATCTGCTGATAATGGGCTATTGAATGTCACTGTATGGCTGATAAGAACTAGAACATCCCACTGGGAGATGCTCCACCCACAGGGAGGAGCCAAGAATTCCTACCTGGATATAATCTTGAGTTTCTGGAACACCAGTTTAGCTTTTCCTGCACTGGAGGAACAGCTGCCTCTTCCACTGCAGGAAGACTACAGCCCTTTTTTACAAGATCACTGCTCCTAACAGAACTCCACCTGACACTCCAGAAGGACTGCAGCCATAATTCCCAACTGGACTGTGGCCAGCACCCTGACTAACAGGGTGTCAGGTTGTGTTCTGACTCTGTCAGTGTTGTTTTGGTTCACTGTATTGTTTATCTTATTTTTATTTTCTTCTCTAATAAAGAAGTATTATTCCTGCTCCCATATTTTAGCCTGAGAGCCCCCCTTAATTTCAAATTCATAACAATTCGGAAGGAAGGGGTCTACATTTTTCCATTGCAGGGGAGGCTCCTGCCTTCCTTAGCAGACACTTGTCTTTCCAAACCAAGACAATTTACTATTCTTAAAGTGGGTAGTGATAACCATCTGTGGTTTGTTGGTTTTATTTGGTTTTTATTTGCTTGTTTCTTTGATAACTGAAGCCACAAGTGTAAATAGCCAATCTCATTTCTGCTCCCAGCTCTGTCTCTGCCTACCTGTCCCCCTTTGAGTGATTTGCTTTTCTCATATTGGCCCTCTGATGTTCTGAAGTATTTGGAAGATTTGGATGCTGGCTAAATGTCACATAACTGACATCCAGATCTCTTAAAAAGCTTTAGAAAGCTCACCTATGGCCAGTTCATGACTTTGCAATGCTTAGTGTAGGGGAACAAAGAATTGGTTGTTTTCCAATAAACTGTGGAGTCAGACAGTGAGAGAATGAGTCATTTTTCAATGCCTTCCACCATCTGCCTTGAATGCAAGTTTGGCTTGCATCAAGATGCTGAAAAGTGAGATTTGAACTGTCCCCATGAGTTTTATTTAAAAGGTATAAAGGGCATTTGACTGATGTGATGGGTAGGAGCAATAAACTTGGTAGTCCTGAAGTGCAAAAACATAAATGTACAAAATAGCTAAGCTTGGGAGCCAGCAGGGGCTGAGATCTGAGACTGTGCTTCAATCCCATGGCAAAGAACTCCTCAGGAAAATGAGAGGTTTGCCCTGGAGCAGTTCTGCATGAATTTATACTACGACAGGAGAAGATACATATGGTCAGGTACCCCTGTGAAAGTCTAATACTCAGGTGGACTTGAACACAGTGCAAAAATGCTCTAAAGTTTTGTTTAAAAGTATTTCTTGGTTTTTCTCATAGTACGACTTTCTAAAGAGAGAGCTTATGACACTTTTACTGGAAATACCTGAAAGCCACAGTACACATAATGGTTTTTTTTTTAAATTAAAATTACAAAGTGTTGGTTTTTTTCTAGAGAACTGCACAACCAAATCTAGAGCTGGCATTCTGTTTGCTGGCATTCTCTTTTCTGACATTCCATATTTTTTTGATTTTGTGAATTGAATTTATTCTGTCTGTGAGAAGTAAAAGCTGACATAAATCACAGTCCTTTTTGTTAAAAGCATGAATTGTACTTCTTTATGTTAAACTTGTTAAAATGCATATTGTAAAATATGTAAAATCTGTGGTGCAGCTCTGTAAATATTCCCTTAGATAGCAAAAGCAGTAGGCTGTTACCCAAGAATGAGCAGAGGTTAATCGTTGTTTTTATTATTATTATTATTGTTAGAAATATGCCCAGAGTATCCAGAATGTATGAAGACTGATGGTAGATGTGACAGAGGACATTTCATAGATCAGCTTTCTGCAGCAGATGCTGGTGACCTTGCAATGTAACCTGAAGAACCTGAGGTGCTTCAGGATCCTGTGTGCACCTCTTTGCACTGTGAACATGTTTCTCTCACCTCTTGATAAATATTTATCCTCTCTTGTACCTGAATTCATGAATTTCTATATTTTGGGAGCAGCAAATTTGTGGCCATCAGTTCAGACCATGGGAAATCCAACCAGGCAGGTTGGAGACCAGCCCAGTGGAGTGCCCTAATTAACAGGAACATGTAATTAAAATTGAAGCAGATGTGGCTTGGGCAGGTGGTATTTCCTGAGCATTTCCTGTGTGTGCACACTGTGTGTGATGGACACAAATAACTCCTCTTTCTGCAAGTGTGGGAAATGCTGGTGCATCTGCTGAGCAGTTGGTGTGCGCAGTCCACAGCTCAGCTCTCAATGGACTGAAACGAGCTCTGAAATCCTCAACATATGAAAACATCTTTAAAACTCAGCCTGGACAAAGTTTGAGGTCTTAAAAAAAATGATATTTGCATGAGAGGCTATAAATGTAATAACCCTATGTGATGAATTTCCTGCATTCTTTTGTGATTATCTGCTACTAGTTACTGTTGGAGCATCATGTTAGACAAGAGAGCACTTTGGTCTGATGCAGCTTTACAAAATACCAGCAGTCATTGCAACTCACAGGATCTGAGAACAGCTACTCAGCTGAAAATCAATCTGTAAAAGTTCCAAAATGGCATTTGTTGTTAGCTCCTATCTGAAATTACAGTAGTTGCTTTATAAACAATTTCGGTGAACTGGAAGAAAACAGTGGATATTTACTATCAAAATATGGGAATAAGGCAGTTAAACTCTGCAAAAGTGGAATTCAGCTTATTTTTTCTTACTAGGCTAGGAAGTGTAGGCCAGTTCCCAATACTCAGTACAGGTGGTAAATTTGAAAAGAAAAAAACTAACCAAACCAAGCACACTTGAAGTTTTACGTATTTGCGGGGAATTTTTGTCCCTGTAGAATTTTCAGATTGAATCTGTAGAATCCTTCTGCAATTCCAATTTTTTTTTCATGCAGTTTTATAACAATTTAACAGGATTATCTAAGAAGTAATTGTGTTATACAGTTAAATTATTCCATCCCTTGGTTGTTAGAGTGACCCGTTGTGATTTTTCAGTATCTGTTGAGTGGTGTTTCAGTGTCCCAGCTGGCTTATTTGCAATATCTTGTTCTCTCCTTTGGCAAACTGTGTCAAAAAGTGCTCTTGTAGCAAATGGCTTTCCATCAAGGCACGGCAGGTCTGTGTTCCCCATGGTTACCAAACTGAAAATGAAATTTGTATATTTTGTGTGTGTGTTCATTTATCTTTTATAATCGTCTGGTGAAGAATAGCCTTTTGATACTGCAGAGGCTGCAGAACTCCTGGCTTTATTACAGATAAATTTTCAACATCTTTAAAATTCTTCTAGGTTTAGGACTTTGAATCTTCTGCGGAGGTGATTTTTCATCACATCAAAGTGGGAAATCTCTACCTTATTCAAGTGAAGTAGGGTGAACTGGGTTTTAAGTGCAATTTTACCTTTTTTTTTTTTTCTGAGTTCAGGAACTGAGCCTTTTGAGATGGAGGAGAATGCTCAAGAACTGAGTTTATGTCCTGTTCTGATATACATTAGTTCCATACTGATCTGTATTAGAAAAGATCAGGAATGTATGCAAATCTCTGAGAGCATCCTATAAAGGTACAGGAGTATTCAGACTGGCATTTTTACATTTATTAGTGTTGATTTTGACTTGAGACCAAATCTTCAGCCTGTGGTGGCTCCACTTCACTGGATTATGTAAATTTACAGCAACAGAGATGTGCCCATAAACTTTGTGGTTATTCCCATGAACCTGGAAAAAAATGCCTGAATAGTTTATTTTTAATGTGACCAGTGGGAGTCAAAAATTTGGCTGAAGTTATCAGAGGCAGGGCTGTAAATGGAAATTGGCAATTGCATTGGTATTGGTTTCTTCTGAGCATGCAGCTGCTTGGGGAACTGAGAACATCCCCACCCCGAGGGGCTGCTCCTCCCCACTGCTGAAATCCTACTGCTGGGAGTCCCTGAGCCCTGCCAGTTCTAGGAAGTAAATAATCTGAGCATTTGAAAATAAGGACTGTGAATTGTTGATATTCTTCCAGGCTGAACTGCCAAATTTGACACTTTTCTAATTTTGACTGGGTTTAGGAAATACTGGTTTTGCGTATTTTATTTGTTATGCAATTAGTATGTGAACACAATAATGAGTTCAATTACCTCTGACTTTTAAGTTCATGCAGTCAGCATCAAAGCCAAATGCAAGTCAGCTGTTGTAATAAATCTGGAAAAAAAATCTTTCTGGTGGTGTTCATAAGATTTATTCAGATTTATCAAAGTAGTCTAATATGTGCTGATTTATTGTAAAATAATGTATGCTTGTAATTTGCAATTTGATTTTAACATACTATAAAGACATTATAGAGTAAATAGTGAGTGGGATCATTTCTATAACTTAATCAGATATGTTGTCACAAAAGTTTCAAAGACATGTTGATTTAATTATGAAGTGGAAAATAACTTCTATTAGTAAGGATAATAAGCAAATTGTGTCTTCCTTATTGTATCTTATTGTATCTTCCTCTTATTGTATCTTCCTCTTTCAATGCTTAATTCTTTTTATTGTGACTGAATACTTCTGATTACAATGTGCCATAACCCTATTGGCCTGGGTAAGTTCCTTTAATTATTTATTCTATTAATATTTCTATCACCTGAGGGAAATGCAGATATTCCATTAATGATGATGTTAATCAAACAACTTTCTGTATTTCTGCACTGCCCAAGTTTATGTCATTACATTAGCAGGCACAGGAGATGAAATTGGAAACTTGTAATATACTGCAGATTGGATTAAGTCATCTGTGTGGTGTAGACTGCTTGAAGACTTATTTTAGATAATTTAAAAACATTAAATCTGCAAGACAGTTATTGTTCCTGACAGTATTCCTGAAGTCCCAACATAAGGCCAGTGTTGTAAAGATTTTGAACTTTGTCTGTGAACAGCCTCACGGGAGCAATGCAGCCTGCAATACAACATATTGCTTCGGACAAATGTATTTTATAAAAACCACATTTATACAAAATACGTTTGTTCTAAGAAAGTTTTGCCTGTTGGAATAATCATTCTGCCCATGTAATGTGATGATGGCAATTAGGCATTTCAATGGAGTATGTTATTTTTGAGCCATTTCTAGGTGTAAAGGGTGTCATAATTTTACTCTTTGTCCTTTTAAGGCCTTGATGTTGTCTAGGCAGTAAATGTTCATTTTTCAAATGTTCAACCACAAGATGGGTGGAGAAGGGAGCCCTTGTGCTTGACTTCCATCATAAGCTTTGCTTGTTGGGGCTCTCCTGGGGGCAGTGCAAACCCTTCTGGAAGTAGTGCCAGTACCTTTAGCCAGGAGCTTCCCACCTGCAACACTGGATATTGCAGGGGTATCTGGAAAGAACCCGTGGGATACTCAGATTCGTATTGCATTCTTAAAAATGTTATACATTATTCAACTGTTTATTTTTGATGTGTGCAAGACAGCCAGGGTGTTTTTTGAGGGACCTTAAAGCAGTTAGGTTTAGTGGCCTTTTTGTGAATAGGAGGTTGTGGCCAAGACTTTCAGGCAGTGTCAGTATCTCTGTGCTTGGAAATAATGCATCTGTGATCCTTAATTTTCTTTTCAGTCCTGAGAGCTTCACAGACACACAAAAACCCCCAAAAAAACCCAACTTCACAGAATTCAGCAATTATTCCACAAGTTTTTTATGCTGAACGTGGTTAGTTCTTTTTATTTGAGTAAGGAATTTTATTTCTGTCCTTCTTTGCTCATGTGACTGCTTGCCTGCATAAGTAGGGGAAGCCTTCAGTTGCTCCTTCAGCAAGCCCATCCTCTGGAGTTATCATGGCAATAGTTTCAACATCTGGAATCCTTTGGCATGTGCTGGGGAGGAGGGTGGTCCTTTGGTCCCTTCGTCCTTCCCTGTCCAGCCAATGTTGAAGGTGATGCAAGCCCAGACCAGCCTGAGTTCTCATTGGTCCATCAGTAGATACTGCCAAAATAATTCCCATGTTTGCCTTTTATGCTGGCCAAGCTGGTAGCTCAGGTAATCCTTCAGTGCAGGCAGGAAATGTGAAGAGCTTCCTGACCAGTGAGTGCATCATTTGGGAGAGCAGTTCCATTCTGCTTAGTAAATTTGCTTTCCTTGATGAATTTAAGCCAAACGTGTGATTATAACTATATAATTTTAACTAATTTCCAGGATCGTGCCCTGCCTGACATCTTTGAGATGTTACTTCAGATTGGATTCTTCATGTTTAAAGATTGATTAAATTATGCTATTTTAGAAATTTGATAAGCAAATGATGTGAACATTTTAAAACAGTTATTGTGATATTTCTGTAGGATTCTTTATTTAATTTGTATATGTTTCCTAGACATACATTTTTTAAATTTTTATTTCCTAAAAAGCAGTTGCCTTTTGTCTCATACTTGGTAAGAAAATATTTCCAAAAAATGAAAGTTGTATGGATTTTTTGCATATTTGATGTTAGGTTTTTAATAAAGCCATGCACTGATGCATACTAAGGTATAAGAGTCCTGATGGGAAATAAGCTAAACCTGTGTTTACTTGTGTTTTTTTGTTTTTTTTTTTTTCCCAGAGATTTGTTAGAGTTCCCCAGAGAAGATGATGCAGAGCTTGCGATGAAAATCCTGGGTCAGTGGCGTTCCCAAGGCCTGGAAGATGTCCGGCTGGTGAATTACTCCGTTCTGCTTGACCTGCCAGGCCCTTCTTCAAACACAGTAACTCTGCAAAACAGCGGGGAATGCTTTTATCCAAGTGGACAGCGCTGCAGCAGAGACCCCAAAACACTTGACAGCCAAGACCTCCTGTACTCATACGCAGCTTATTCTGCCAAAGGAACTCTTGAGGTAACGTGGCCATTTGTCTCTGTCACTTGGGGTGGAATAGTTAGGAAATAGCAGCTTTTTGCTGAACCTGACTGGAAAAGTACACATAGAATCACAGGATTATTTAGGTAGGAAAAGACCTCTAAGATCATCAAATCCCATTGAAAATATGCTGAGGTGCCCAGCCTTAAAATAAGCACATTTATGTGAATTATGATGTGGCCAATTGTACTTATCTTAATTAACCTTTCAACCTAATATATATGAATACTTCATAGGAGATAGATAGAGATATACACTCACATATATCTATATGAGTCTCATTACATAATATCTGTAATTTTTTGTTAAGTATCTGTGTTTATGAATTGGCACATTTTGCTTGTGTGTAAAAAATGTGGAAGCTGTGTCTAGAGTTCCACTTTATCCTTGCTGATGTATGAGTACTACTGGTTTGAGGGATGCTTGTAGGAAGGATAAAACGAGGCTGGTGGGAGTGCTGGGCTAATACCTGGAGCCTCTGAATTATGGCTGTGGATCTCACATAGTTTCTTCTGTGACAATTCAGTTGACGCATCTCCTCTGTTTCCTCTTGAAAACACCGATTTGTAGTTTTATCTTACTGCAGTTACTCTAGGATGTTTTATCAGAAAAAAGATTCTACCTATTTGGATTTGTTACTTGCCAAGTGAAATAAGATCTTGGATTATCTTGTTTTTTCCTGTATACTGTCTTCACTGTCTGTTTTTCTTTAGCTTCTGACTAATTTTTTTGAGAGCTCACAAAGGGGCTATCATTTCTGTTTACCTTCCTAGCTGAGATAGTGTAAATCTTTTAAAAAATATTTCTGAAATATAAAAATTGCAATTTCACTGCTAATTGCATTATTGTTGTTTTCCTCCTTTTGAAGATATCACATTACTCCACTGATGCTGGGGGATTTCTATCTTGGTTTCTGTCCTGTTTAAAAGACATGTTAGTTCATGGCTTAGAGCACTTACAGACTATAAAGGAACATATTGTGAGCATCTTAATATTTAAACATGCCTACTTTCCATGCTGAGTCTTGTCAGCCTTGTTCTGGGGCTCTGTCCACTTCAAATTAGTTGCTGAGAAGCAAAATGAAACAGGCAAGAAGAGGTCCTAACTCGCATGATACATGCTTTAACTTTTCCATGTACTAATGAATGTGGTTGCCTTCTCGTATCACTTAAAAACTCCATATTTAATATTATTTTCTCATTGTAACTTAGTAAGAGTAACTGTAATCAGAGAGAGGAATGGTTGTGACCTTTGAGGTTTTATTTCATGAATGTCAATGCGGTGCTAAGAAATTCATCAGATTGAAGGAAATCCAATGTTCCGGGAAAAACTGCTGCTGTTATTCCCAGCAGCACGTGTTCCACTCTCCATTATGTTCCAGGGCAGTTTTCTCTTATGAGTTCAGCAAAAATGGGGACCATACAAACTGTCCTCATTACAGGGGCTGGACCTTGGCTTTGGCAAAACTCCAACCTTGCACTGGAGCCAAAGAATGACTCTCTGCATGGCTGTACAGTCAGTTCTTTGAGATACCTCAGCACCCTTATGAAACTTGAGATGTGTTCTTCTGTTCCTCAAGAAGTCTCCCTGAAATGTCCCTAGATCCAGAGGTTTTGCCTAAAAGGGAAATTTTCCTATTTGTTTAGGCTACAGGTAAGTAGGTAGTGAGCTGACCTTTCTGACTTTCAATCCTACACACTAATCTCTACTATTTAAACTAATGGGAGTAGAAAAACTTTAAATGAGAAGTAGCAGGTGGTGGCTGTTGCTGGGCTCAGCCATCAGAAAGGGACTTGATTGCTTGCAGCGGAACTACAAGTCGCATATTTTGGATATCCTGCAGTGGTTTGTGATTGCAAAATCATGAGGATTTTCCTGTGAACAGGTATTTTTATAACAGCTACTCATAACCTGAATAATTTTCTTTCAAATGCGGCACATCCTTAGCAGAAAATTCCTATTATGTGTCACTTAATCAGGCTAAATTGCTAATACTGCCTCGATGCTGCTGCTTCATTGTATCTCATTTGTCTGTTTGGTTTGCTAGAAGTTGAAGCAAATAAAACCATTAAGCTATTGCAGTCTGGCTACCAGCAGAGCTACAGCTCCACTTTGATGTTGACAAGGTTATTTGTAGAACAGCAAGACTCATTTTCTTTGACCACCTGTCATGTCCATTCATCATATGGCCATTGTATATGAGCCATCCAATTTGTGCTTTCTGGTAACAGTCTAAACAGCATTTGTGAGTAAAAATGTGAGCATTTGTGATCTGAAATCTACTTCAAAAACCTACTTAGTGCCATTGTGATGGATGGTGCACTTTACTACTTCTCTATATTTCATCGGGCTGTGAAAAGGTGACAGTGTTTACCCATCACAGTGACAGGCAGGGCAGCTTACAGTTCTGGAGAGGGCTGTCGAGTCAGTTTTGAAATAGATATTGCAGCAGTTATGTAAATAATATATTGTAGACTAGGTCAGCCTAAGGAAAGAATGACATACCTGAAATATATTTTTATTAAAACTTAAATATCAGCCACCTTTATAGAGCTTAAACCTTTTGTTTGCCTGATAAAAACAGGAAAACTGCTCTGGCCAACAGAGTGCACATATAAATGGAAATTACATTGCTTCAAATTTATGCATTAAAGCAAAATGCATTGTCAGGCAGTATCCAGCCAGTCTCCAAGTGAGGGTGGTGTGGTGAATCCGAATGTGCTGCTCCTGTCTCCTGGAGCTTTGGGATCCAGGAGCTGTGGGGGTGTTCTGTCCCTGGGGAACATCAGCAGGAGCTGATGAGGAGGGGCTGTGAACCCTCAAAATCTGGTGGCCCCCTTCAGTTCCACTCTGGTAAATGGTGTCAGTAGCCCATGTGTGACAGGGGTGGTGATCCCTGAGTGCACCAAAAGAGAAGCAGGGCTGTATTTGGGTTTGCAGGAGCCTGGGTGGCACTCGGGGCACTGGACATGTGGTTTCAATCAGTTCTGCCGAGTGCAGGAGCTTCTGGAACAAACATATGTCCACAATGTTTGTCTGCTCCCTCCACTGTTTCTTTGGCAACTGGAAACAGTCCTAGCAGATGTAATTGTTAGTGTGTGGGAATAACATTCAAGGACAGCCTAATTAAAGAAAATGTAAATGGTATTTGCTTTGTATTCATGCATTTTCTGAAATTATGTTTGTGTGACCTGAAGTTTTCCTCACTTTCCTTTCACCTTCAGTTTATTCACTCTTTACTTTACAGAAGTGTTAAGGAGCTTTTGACAATCCTAAGTCTGCTTTCATACTTTGAACTGAGGTACTTGGTGTCCTCTGCTATATGGCTCTGTTTGTTTTGGAATAATGCACCAAGTCCCTGTTGGTTCCTTTGCTGCCCCTCTTTTCTGGTTTGCAGTTTTTTCTCAGCAAGCCTAGGAAATGTCATATTTCTTTCCTGGCTCTTTCATATCCTGAAAGGATTGTGCTGGTTCAGGAGCCAGGAGAGGATGCAAGAGTAGAAGTTCTTGAAAAGGAGATGCACATGCAGGCAGGGATTATGTGAGGGTTTATGGACAGAAATTAATTGTGCTCATTTCCAAGGCAGTTCTCCCAACACCTGACTACGTCTATTTTGTATTTTGGCCGCTGCTCTGTCCCTGTGCCCTGACTGCTTTGACTCCTTGCTGTGTCACCTCGCTTCCCTGCCATCATGCACGTTCCCAGCTCCTGCTGATTTCTCTGCTGCAGCATCTGCTGATCTGGGGCATTTGTACTGCCCATCAGCCAGGGGTGTCTTTGCTGAGTTTTGGAGGGGCTGCAGGGAGCAGACAAGTGGGAATGCTGCCTGCCTACCCCTACCCACACCATGCAGAAGAGATCCTCTGCATCTGCTGGTCACGTCTCAGTCTGCTCCGGTTCGTTTGTTTTGGTGACATTTTCTCAGCTAAATGAGAACCCACCGCAGAGATTAATGCAACCTGAAGCAATCTGGGATGTACAAGCCCATCTGTTAAGCTCACTCAGTCATCTTCCCACTATTCTTCAATCTTGGCAAGAGGGGAATGAGGGAAGCAGGACTCTGATTTTGATCTTCTTTCACAAGGAGGGGAGTTTGCTCACTTCTTATCCAATATCCCATTTTCCTATTGCTGGCTTTAGGTGTCTCCTTTCCCCACCCATCCCCTTTTTTCCCAGGTTATTTGGAGGAAGATGGAAGTCTTCTTCTCTACTGCCTGTTCCTCTAACCTTTCCCACTCTCTACTCAGGATTGCAGCCCTGATTGCTGCCACTGCTGGCAGCTCTCTTTATTTCCAGCTCTGCACCAAAAGGTCTGGAGTTCCTCTGGAGGGGACAGTGCATCAGGAAGTCCTTGACCCCAAAGCTTGCTTTCATTTGATTCGGTTTCATTGTGCTGGAAATGTGATTAGTGCACTCTTATTATCTTTTCTCTTCCCTCCAGCTAATCAGTGGTAATTTCCTTAACAATATTTCAGAATTAAGATTGGTGTCAGCGGGTTGGTTTTAGAAAATTTTCAAATCTTCCCAGGTTATTTTTATCCCCAGGCAGAATTTCTAAATGAGCCTTCTGCAGCGTGCTCACTCGCACATCTTGAATTCCAAAGGCTGAGAGTGTGTTTAATTTAGATTAAATAATCACAGCATCTCTTCCTAAGTCTTTCAGTCATTTTTGATGGCACATTGGTGCAAAGTACCAAGCTAGAGGGAATCTTGATACATGTGTGCATTTAATTCTTTTAGGCATGCCAAATTTAGTTCATTATTATCTTTATTAACATTTTTAAAGATTTCCTCTCTGAAGAGACATGCACTAGCTAAAATGAATCCCTAGCAACTGAAATCTGTTTTGCAGATGGTTGGGGCTATAGGTTGAATAACACATACACACAAATGAGAAGAATCATGTGATTTTTGGTAACATTTAGAAGTTTTAGTGCAGCTTTATTTATCTTTTATTTATAGAAGAGTTTCTCCGAAACCTCTTCCACAAATAATCATAATTTAGAACACTGCTCTGCATACCAAGTAGGCACAGCAATTTTTCAAGACAATCTCACTAAGAATATGGATTTTAGAATAGACTTGACCTTTAAGCAGAAAACAACATTCAGCATTAACTACAGCATATCTGCCACTCCATTATAATTACATATAGAAAGCTGTGAAATGCAATGTGAAGGTTATATAATTTAAATTGCAGGCAAGGACTCCAAAAGCGATCACTGAAGAGATGTCCTGCAGAACATCCTGTCAGTTTTCTGGCATATATCACATAACCATTAATAAATACAGTTGTACAGTTCCCTAAAAATAATAGTAGTTCATCATGCACAAAGCCCAGATTAATATTGCTGGAAGATTTTTGTGTCATTGAAGGCAGGGTTTCAAAGATGCAAATGCTGCTGCTGCAGAGCATTTTGCTCTTTTATAATTGCAAGTCAATGCTGTCCTGATGTTTTACTAATAAAATGTTAATAATGGCATTTTAGTAATCGAGCCATTAATAATAAATGAGATTTTTTGAATTATAAAAAAGCAAAAGGTGAGGCATCTTGGTATCTCAAGACATAACAGATCACTGAGCACTTCCATGCCATTGCACAGAATCAGCTGAAGGCATTTCTTAGTAAAGCCTCTGTACAATATTAGGGAGGGAGCAATGTTGAACCATAACAATTATTTATATTCCAACTACATGGTAAAAACTAAAGGGTGCAAACCCCGGGGGCTTGGGAAGAGTCTTTGGTAACTGTTTTAGGTTTTAGTGCAAGCAGAATTCCTATTGAAATAAATGAGAATTATATTATTTCTAAGCAGAGTTAACTTTGCTAGCAGTCAGAGTGAGAGAGAATAACAGTGAAATTTGTGCAATTGCATAGGTCTCCAAGGAATATTTTTGCCTTTAATCTTTGGGGTATAATCAGGGCCACTGAGTTGCCATCACCTCTGCAGTTCAGTGGGTACCTGGGTTGGTGCCCACCCCGTCAGGCTTTTTTCCACCCTCACTCTTTATTAATGGTGTTTGGTTCAAACCTGACTACAAATGGACTCAAGTGGAAACCTTTCTGCCCAATCCCAAGTCATGTTTTCTTAGGTAGTGCCATCTTCCCTCTCTCTCTGTAACTTCTTCTTCACCTTCTTAGTAAATGTGAACCTACCAATAACATACCTGTGCTTTCTTCTCTGTCTCAGTTTGTCACGGCAAAATTCTACTCAGAGGAGGAATTTTCAAGTAAAATGCTCCTTGTGCTGTGAACTCTTGGGATTGGGTTTTAGGGATCTTTTTCTTTTAAATTTCTCCAGTATTCTGGAGGTTTAAAACCGCCTCAAAGGAATCCTGCTTACGCTGAAAAAAGCAAAAATTTCCTTCAACAGAGGGACCATTAAGGAAATACGAGCTTTTAAAAAATTGCTACTATGAGAAAAACATAATAAGAAACAACTACAACTCATAGGAGAACAAAATATTTTTGTATTTATATAGTACTCAATCCTTGTCCCTAAAACTACTTACATAACTTTATTGTTTAAAAATATGTAGTTTCATGCATGAACAATAAAGAGCTACTGAAAATGCTGCTCAGTTCTCTGATAGTTATGAGTGACTGTAAAATACAATATTGATTAAACTATTGCTGCTTCTCGTTTTTTTAAGTTTGTTTTTCAGGAAGAGAAGCAAGTCCTAAAATCTCTTCAGGAACATTAGCAATAGAAAAGCAGCTGTAGTTGAAGGCAGATTGCATTTTACTGAGCATGAACTTTGTGTGTCTGGGAGCATGGCACAGGGCTCTGACCCTGGCAGTCTCTGGCATTAGGCATCCATGAGGATATGGGTTACAATTGCTGTAATAAAATTGTTTTTTAAAAGGCAAAAAACCCACTCTGATGCCATACTTCACTTGATTATTTTTTAAATTGGAGGGGAAAAAAAATTTAAATAATCGTGGTGTCTAAATAATCGTGCATTAGAGGTGGCAGCTGAAAAAAATCAGCAGCAGGTATTTTAATTTTCAATGCAGTGTGATAAATCTTACCAGTTAAAGTGTTTTATCAGCAGTGTTTTATCTTAGCAGTTCTCTCTACCTACCAGTACAACTGCTATAGTCAGCATTGGACAACATTTTGTCAGAATCTTAAAAATTACTTTCTTCTAATGTAATAATATGAGTTGATTTTATGCTTTTTGTGGGAGCCTCTGTTTCATTGTTGAAATATTTTAAATATTTTGCAATGAAAGTATCACTCAAATTCCAAAACAAGTCTGAAGATTTCTTATCTCTGTGGTAGAATGTAGGGATATAAAGTCCAAATAACTTCTAAGGTGAGCACATGAAGGAGTGGAAATAAGTTCTTACTAAAAAAAAAAAAAATAGCATAAGGATCCTTGAGAGGTTTTAAATGTAACCTAAACTAAGGATAAAGCTGTCATTAAAGCTGTCAAAGAATAATTTGGTGAGAACTGCAGCTGATTTCTTTGTTAAAAATCTTTCGTATTAAAGAGCAAAGGATGTAGCTCTAGAGAGTGCTTTGAGGAATGCTCTAAACTTGGACACAGCTTTGGTAGTAGGAAAGACCAAATAAAGAAGAACACCACTCTTAGAGTAAACTCTTTGAAGCAAGTAACTTTTGAAACCTTTCAGAGCAGAATGGAAAAAAAAAAAAAGTGCTGCTGTGATATACCTGGTTGAAAATATACATATAAGAACTGAATTCTTAAAAGTGTAAAAAATAATAAAAAGCTAAGGGAAGAAAAAATTTAAAAAATAAAAAAGAGCCAGCCTGTAGCCATTGGCAAGTGCAAATTTGGTATCCAGGTGCTGTTGGCAGAAGTGCATTGACTGTGTGTGGAAACTGTCAAAATGCCAGAGCCCCTTCACTGGCTGGACTAAAATGTCCTGAGAAGAAGCTTTTGTTCAGAAAATCCCTTTTAAATCTGTTTGGAAATACAGCATTTAAGCATTTACCTACCAACAGCAATCCCAGGAGAGAAGTGTCTATTTTAAAATAAATAAATAAAAAATACTGCAAAGTAAATAAAGCTGAAAACACATTGGTCTTCTCTCTTAGACATCCTTAGGATTTTATTCTGTCTGATGTGCTGTCTCTCCCACTAAATAGAAATAAATCTCATGTCTAACCTCCTGAAATGAATATTAGTTACAGTGTTTATTTCATTAATTAAGAGAGCCTTCATGTGAATTAATTCTGGGCTATATCAGTTTTATTCTCACAATTATTTCTGCAGTTCAAAGGCAAGGTGCCTCATCAATCCCCAGGTTGTGACTGGCCCCAGAGCAGGCGTGTGTGTGAGAAAGAAGGTGCTTCAAGGCATTTATCTTCCTTCCACTGAATGATGTTACCATGCAGAGTTAGTGCTGTCTGCTGCAAGATTCATTGCTCACCCTGGTGCCCTGGAGGGGCAGAGGGTGAATAAGGATGGAGGAGGTCTGGCAGTGCCTACAGCTAAGGGACAGCAAAGCTGCTAAATAAATATGCAAGAAAGCTCCTGCTGCCTTCTCATCCAAGAGGGATGCATCTCCTGCTGCAGGTCAGTGCTTGCCAGGCACCATCTTGACTGGGGAAGATTTTAAGGAATGAATTAGTAGGAAAATTCTAGAAATTTTACATTGCTGGGAAAAGAATTTATGCATCAGTTTCCTAACAAAACATTTTGTTCAAGAAAATTTTGTCATGTTTTTGTCCATGTTGCCCTTTTACTGCTAAATCTCGTATGTCTTGAGGCTGAAGTAGAACATTATAATCATGTAAGTCATAAACTGAAATCTAGGATGAAAAACTGTATCAGTATAGACTGTATTTGGCTCAGGTTTTTGAGGATAATACCAACTCTTTGAATTGAGATCTTTCCCTGATGATCTAACTGCTGCTGTAGGGTTGCTCTGCCTGAAGTAAACTTTCACAGCTGTTCCATTTTCTCTGCAGACTGTGTAAATAACTTGTTGACAATATTCGTGGAGTAGGTACCAAAAATGTGGAGGTAATTGAAGAAATATGGAGGGGAACCCCTGAGCAGAAGTTAAAAGCAGTGGACATTGCTAATGGTGACTGCTGTGTGTTCTTTGTGTACTGAATTGAGTCTCTTGTGTTTATTAAAGTCCAGGAAAGGCACCAGTGACTGCAGGAAGATGGATCATTAGGGAAATCTGTGCTTGAATCAGAATTTATGAGAGCACACACTGAGCTCCCTGTTTCTAGTTTCTTTTTGTTGATTGTTCAGGATCCAGGGCAGGAAGGATCAGAAGAGGTGGAGAGAGAGGGAATTGAGCAGAGATTTCTGTGGTAACTGATAGTTCTCTAACCATGTCCCTGACTGCTTTTATTGGGAATTGAGCCATCAAATGGTGTAACTACAATAACACTGAGTGCTTCTGCACTGCTGTGAGAGAGGCTGACCTGAATTCCAGGCTGTGTGGAAGATGAGGGATGCTCTGTCCAGCTCCAGAGCTCTGGATGGGCTGCACTGATGGCAAAACTTTTGCTTTAAGCAGTAAAATCAATTCTGTGATGTCAGGGCAGGTTGCTCTTTCCTCCCATCAAGCTGTCCAGATTCCATAGTCTTTTCAGACTTCCCCATATGTTATAGATGATGTAAAACTTTTCCCATCTTTTCTTTTGAGATGCCACTGTACAAGATGAGTGGTTTACTGGGAAACCCTCTAAAAAGAATTGAATTCTGTCCTTTGCATGGGATTTCCTCTTTTTCTCCAGGTTTTTTCCATTCCTGCTGTGAAAGCACATAAACCAAGTTCACTAATTGCTATGGGGTTTCTGCCCACACTTAAGAGATGAATGCTCAACATATCTCTGAGAAATTTGGCACAGGTAAGGAGAACCTTCACCCTAATCTTTGGAAACACTTGTGATAAAGGTGAACTACTAATTTTGCTATAGGCAAAATTTTCAAAATGAAGGTTAGCTGTCTCTGAAAGAAAAGCCAAATGGTGCTGCCATGTAAAACCTTTACATTTCTGGGCAGTGTAGGATGCACATCAACTCCAAAACCTTGAGTGTTCTTTTAAAAGCAAAATTTGAAAGCCTGAAACAGAAAAGAACATTTTCTTCCCTTCAATTTTATTATCTGTGAGACATGAATGACACATTACATGTTTCTTGTGAAATAAGTCTGCTTCTAAAATGTTAGCTGGTTGAAAACCAGAAAAATATTCTTGTTTAATCACAGAGGTGAGCTGTTCTCAGGAACAGCTATATTTCTATATCTAGATGTTTGTCCTGGTCAATCATTTGGACCATTTGAATTTGATATTACTCAGGCACATTTCTTGGTTTTTATTGGAGTCCTTTTCTTGTCATCTGAATATATTTTTAGAACTTATTTTTCCCCAGTCCTTTATCTACAGATGTAATTTAGAGACCTATAAATCTGTGCAATGACTCAAAACAACAGAATTCACAGGAGATGGAAAAGATGTCATTTTCCTTTTCACAACTGCATATTTGCTTCTGAAAATTGTTTGCTCAAATGCTGCTTTAACACTCAGATTTGTGTTTGCATCATTACATGGTTGGCCATCTCCCTGATTATGTTGAAGTGGATGATGTTGGGCCAAGAAAGGGCTGTGTAAGTACTTTGTGAAAGATCATTTGTTGTAATATAGAAAATAAGAGTTCTCCCCAACAGTTTTGAAAGTTTGAGTGTTCTCTTGATGCAGTGGATGACCTCCTCTTGTACATATGAATGAATATTTTCCTATTTGAGGTGGATGTCTGTTTTATTGTTCTATATGTCTGGAATGTCCCTTTGGTCACTTTGTGTCCCCTGTCCTGGCTGGTCACCTCCCAGGCACTCCCAGCTTAGTTGGAGCAGGGAAAGCAGAAAAGGCCTTGGCTCTGTGCAAGCCCTGCTCAGTAATAACAAAAATCTCCATTATTACCCCTGTGTTCAGCACAAATCCAAAACACAGCCCCATAACAGCACTGTGAAGAAAATTAATTGTACCCCAGCCAAGACCAGCACAGTTCTGAGTCATGAATTCCAGCTTGGAAGACTGAAAATGGTAGGCTGTTTTCTGGACATTTTGTTTTGATGCAGCCAAAGTGACTCAGTTGGACAAAGCTGAAACACCTGTTTCTAATGAATTAAAATATCAAATGCATTCCAAGTTACAAAATGGAATATTTTGATTTTGCTTAGATTCTAAAGCACATGTAGTGTGTCAGTGCAGTTGTACACGTTCTGTTTGTGGTGGTGTTTGCATTCACAGGATGTTCTTATGAACTGATATTTCAGACAGGAGATGATTTTACTTCTCTGGGCATGTGGGTATAGCTCCTAGAGCTCTCCTGAGCCTCTGAGCAGGTGGAGAGAGCTACCCCAGCTCAGTCTGGTCCCTCTCCTGCCCAGCTGAGGTGGATCCATCCCTGCCACAGCTTTCCTGCAGAGCCTGGGTGTGATAAAGTGATTTTAGACACCTTCTGTGAGCTCCAAGCTTCTTCTCTAAAGGCTTAATGCCTGTAGCTACTCTGGGAGGGAATGCCTGGTTTTAATCCAGTGTGATATAAATGACTGAGGGAGGACATTTACAGCCTCTGGGAGTCTTGTGTTCATTCCCTGTGTTTCACAGAAGCCAAGGAAATTTTCACCAAGCCTTGAGAATTTGCTGAGTTCAGACACAATGGGAATGGATTCTGACATAAACCCCTTTCCCTGAAAATTTTAAGGCGAAGTTTAAATCGCACCATTATAATTTCCTGTGTACATATGTAGCTTATGATTTATTTTTTTAAGATACTGCATCACAGCTGAGTAATTCTGTTTTGTTTAGTTTATCCTCAGTCTATGTAATTTGTAAATGTATATTTGCATGAATAATTACCTCTGAATAAGCTAAACCAAGCAGGCTGGCAAATACAGATTACTCTTTTTTCTTGGGAGTATGAGTGTATGAGCAATGTGACTTTATGCTTTAGAGACTGATGCTACAAAATAGCCTTGCAGTTAACTCCTAAAAAGGGGAGGGATATAAATAACATTAAACACATACAAGAAGGGATAATTAGGATTTAAAATTTTGTCACTAGTGAAGTGACAACCAGCACTGCTTAATGAAAGTTTAAAATAATATTTCTGATAGTATTTTAGGCATCTAAGGGTCTCGTGTCCTTCAGTTTTTTGTAACAAAAGGCATTGTTCTTAGAGATTCCAAAATAAGTAAACGTCAGTTTAAGGTGTCTGAAAAGAACAATGTTTTATGTCAAAAACTTGAAAAGCTATGTTTGTATGTATTGTGTAAAATAGAGTAAGAAAGTTAGAAAGAAAACTGAAAATATTAAGAAAACCTACCCTAATATGTTGTTTGGATATCTTGCTGGACATCATGAGTTAAATAATATTCAAATACAAGTTTTGCCTTTTGGGAAACACAAAGAATATGATTGGGGACAGAGTTGGGGGTTATGAAAATTAAAATAAGGAAAATATAAAGTGGAAAAAAAAAAAAAAGAGAACTGAGTTGTAGCAGTTCAGATTTATTTGGGGCTCTGTAACCATAAAATACAGAAGAGCTCTTTTCTGTAGGCTATAAAAAGGCTTCGATCTTGATTCAGTCTCCCTCAGAGTTGATAGGAAAAAAGTCTTGCAATAAACTGTAAGAAGCAGGGAAGCAAACAAGTTTAACCTCAGTGTCTTTCCAAAAATGGTTCTGCAACAGCAAAGGGAACCTGTGGGAGCAGCTGCAGGAGAGCCCTGCAGGGTGATGGGGACAGGAGGGACCAGGGGAAGGCTGAACATGGAATGTGTCTGTGACTGACCTCTCTGCAAGGCCAAGCTCCGTCCAGCTGAGGTTAAGGGACATCTCTTTTTTCTCTTGTTTTGGTATAAATTGCAGCTTTAGCTGTCACTGTAATGCAGTGTGCAATTTTATGCAATGAAACCTAGACACAAGAACCCTTTCTTGACTGTAAGCTGGCACTGTGAGTCATACTGCATTGAAATGCTCCAGAATTCTGCTGTAGGAGCAGAAATATTGAAGCAAAGAAATGAAAGCCTCTATAGAGTAAAGTGCTAGCAACCATTAAGAAAAGATGTCATGAATCTGTTTGAGGAGCAGGGCTTGTAGGTAAAACACAAAGCAAGCCTGAAGTTCTCTGATTTAAATCGTCCCTGACATTGTTGGTCAGAAGCACCTCTTAGTCTTGTAACAGAGAAAAATCATCTTCAGTTAATCCAGATATATAATTATTTACTTTTGGGGCTCACACAGTCTCTGTCACTTTCTTGCCTGGAACCAAGCAAGAAAACTCTGCCAGTTTTCTTGCCTAGAACCAAGATGAAGGAAAAACGTTGAAAGACAACTTTGGATATTAACATTTCTGTAGAAATAGAGTAAGTATATAAAAGATAGTTATGGATGGGTATTTTGTCTCTGGTGTGCTCAGCAGGACCCTGGTGGTGGCAATCACAGCTGTGGCTCCCTGATTATTGAAGGATGCTTTTGGCTGGAATGGGAACAGCTCTGGTCAGAAAATGTAGCAGAGTTTACACCAACAAAGGATTTGGCACAGCTCCCTTATCTCCCCTTCTCTTTCTTCCTTTTCTATAATTTTAAAGATCAGCTAGTTTTATATTTGCAGCTTTTTTCACGTTTGTTGATGTCCAGCTTTGATCTACAACCAGCTTGAGTTTACTTTTATGCTCTGCTGAATGCTGCCTTCAGCCTCAATTTCAGAGCTGTGCAAATAAATTATAGCGATGTGTTTAATTAAAGTTCGTCTCATGTCCTGATTGCAGACTGTTGCCTTCTCAGATACAATTTGCAAATATATTTTGGAGTTTTATTTTAGGCAGGATGACTAGTTGAAGGTTATTTAATTGTGATTGATTGTGCATGGGATGTTTCTGCTGCCTTTATTTTGTGAACAACCTGAAAATAGTAGCTGAATGTTGAAGGACAAATGAAGGGCATTGGCCTGGATGGAAGGAGGGGATGTAGTGAGTCTGAACAGTCACAGAAGTGAGGGTTGATGCTTCTAGAATTACATGAGTGCTTTTTGGAGAAATTGTCTTAATTCTAAGGAATGAACAATATTTATTAACATTAAATATTTAGTTTTCTTCAATACTTGGAGTTTCTTTAGGGAATCTATTTTTGCATCTATTTTGTTTTGGTGGGTAGGCAGGAATTGTGAATATGAAAATATGAGGCATGACTGTGTCATTTTTATATCTACAGCTTCCCCAGGCCTGAGATCCCCCCATTGCTTGTGCAGAATCTCTTCATTAATATGGGTCAGGAGCTTGGTATTTGATAAAATTCATTCATCATTTGAGATTACTGAACTGTGACACTACCAACAGGTAGCATGAAGAGGGGAAAACTTTTCACCACAGCCATTCTGTGGTGAAAATTTCACTTCACCACAGCCATGCTGCTTTGGGTTTGTTTTCTGCCAAGGTTTTAAGAGCTCAGTTTAAAAGCTGATTCCTTATCTGCACTGGCTGCATCCTCATTTTGGTGGTTAGAAACATCCCTTCTTGGGATGGGAAACATCTCATCCCCACCTTTGGGTTTTGTGTTGGGTTTCTTAGTTTTTTTTTTCCCCTCTGTGGTTTCTTCCCTGGGTCTTTTTGCTGCCTAGTGGGTAAATCAGCCACAATCTGCTCAGGCAGTGTGTTGGACACAGATGTATAATGCTGTTATTAAATCCTTCTCCTCAGTCAAGTGGACTGATGAGAATGTAGTAAGACAAACATATTTCTGTTATTATTTTCAACCTATTTGTCTTATTTTTTAAAATTGCCTCAGAATTCGCAAGAAAGCAAGGTTTAAAAATAGCATCCAGCATCTTCAAGATCCCAGCTGCCACCTGCTTCATATGGTTATTCATATTTTTCCTTTGCAAGACCTATTTTCCTCTGTGTCCTCCATGACTGGATGAAGTATACTCTTTCATTCTGTTTCATTTTGGAGATAAGTAGAAGAAATTAGGATAAAAATCCCTGACTGTCTTGATTGTGGCATTTTCAGAGTATTTGTCTTTGCTGTTTCGGGGGAGGGATTCTGTTAGAATTTTTGAGATAGGATGTTTACAACTCACTGAGCATCATCTTGGGACTTAGAAAACTAATAAGTCGCATAAGATAAAATAATTACTTTTCCTAAAAATGTTTGTTTTATTACCTATCCCTACTTAATTTCATGCATGGGGGAATACTACTGAACTCCACAATGCACATCACAATTTGCTCCTAAATAGTCATATCTTTCAAACAGCAAAGCTTGAAATGATTTGAGGAGTAAGTACCTAATTCAGATGGATAAAACAACTCATTCTTTAGCAGTTTCCCAGTTTTAGGGTAAGAGGATTTACTGTGGCATAGCTAAACCAAGTAGACAAGTGCTCTTTTTCGGCACCTGATAAAAGGATGAGTCCTCTTTTGTTTCTGAGCAGAATTATCCTACCACAGGAAAGAAGTTTATCAAATATGGGTAGTTGGGGGTGGGGTGTTTTACTTTTAAAAAAGCTGGTATGTGTAAAATGAGGATTATGTCATGTTGTAAGCATTTCTAAAAACAGAAAAGAGAAATAATAGGAAATTTAATCTTTATTCATTTTTGGAGGTATTAGAAATGTTGTGACTAAAACAGGCCTTCATGCATCATAAATAGTCTGTCAGCTTCTGAATGGATTATTAGGAAGATAGAAGGTCTGGATTCAATAGGATTCTTCACCATTATTTTGAAATTGTATTTTTTCTAAATTTAATTTTATATTAGAAGTTAGTGTCCCAATTAGTTGAGCCCCAGTCCACTAAATAAAACCAAAACTGACTTCTCTGAGCTAGTATTGCTGTACTGTATTTAATGAGATTTCATTAATACTGCAAAGCATTTTGCTTTTTATTACAAATTTTACTTAAGTGTTCAGGTGCAGAATAGAGGAAGGGGTAAGAATAATTTGCATAACTGTTTTCATAATTTAATGCATACCTATTACTTTCTGGATTGTATTGCCAAAATGTTACGACTTTGTTCTGAACTCTCCCAGTGAATTATTGACTTCCTTTGGCCAGAGATGAGCCACATGTAGTTTTAGTTAAGAGAAGATTTAATTAAATTTTTGTTTGTCGTTTTAGCTGGAGTTAGAGGTGATATAAGCTGTGCAGACCTCTGGGTGCTAGGCTATACATGCTGTTTCCAGAATGTGACAACCTCTGAGCTTTAGTATATCTATATTTCATGTGGAAGATGTGTGATGAAAGCCCATGAAATTCTGTTCTATCCCACCCATCTGCTCTTTCATTGTGCAATTTCTTACACGTACTCTCAACGTATGAATGTACTTAATAGCTTTGGTGTTGGGGCTAACTTTTAAAATTTGAAGCAAAGCACATGGTTTGCAGAGTATTTGGGGCAGCAGGGAGTCAACTTCTGTTTTCCACATAATTAAAAAATGAGCTGTGCTTTTGCAGGGCCTCCTGTTCTGCCCCTCTTGTTGAGCATGTGTTTCCTGGGAAAGACCAGTGAGCTTCCCTTGAAAATGCAGTTTGCATCCATAAATTAACTAAGAACATCCAAGGGCAGTTGCTAAACGCTTTAATAATTGTGCAAACATGTAGTTTTGTTGTTTACAGAGCAGTGGGTAGCACCCTGGAGAAGCAGAGAGCCAAAGGGATGTGCAGAGCAGCAGCACATGAATGTAGATGGGCAGGGAGCTCATTTCCACACGGGCATCCTGGAGAAGCAAATGATCTTCATGATCTCCATGCTTGGGTATTGATTTTGCCTCAGGAAAAGTCAGTGTGCTTTCTCTCATACAAATAATGACAGCCCTGATTTTTGCTTTGGAGAATGGGTGAGGAAGGCATTGGGTCCAAAGGAATCAGATAAAGGAATCCCTAGAAATCAACCTAGATATCACCTCCCATAACCTTTCAAGACATAAGACTTCTGACACACTAATAACCATTTTATCTTATGACATATGTGTAGGTACAAATTAAAATAAAGATAAGAGCTACAGAAACCAGTAAAAAATTTATGAACTTAAGCACCCTGGTTAAATACCCTTTCTGTATCTGAGGTTGATTCTTTAAAACTGGAGGCATGACATTAGGTAAAACATAAAATACCTATCCCTAGCATGAAATCTTCACTTGAATTTATCCTGCTTTTCAAATACTGTGGCCATGCAAGAAAATAATTATATTGGCTAAATAGTTTTCTAGTTCTTTAGATATGAAACCCCCAATTTATTTCAGAAGAAGCAGTGTGAAGTGTGAGCTTTCCTGTTCTACATTTCATTATTTGGTATTAAATCTGATGTTTGCCTGTTCAGAAGTGCCTTATAACTTTGGTTGGCCTTTCCACATACTTGGTTTGTACAGCACTGATGACATATTGCAGACTTGGAAACTTTTCTGAAAAATTCAGAATAATTTAATCAGACAGGAATCTTGGCAAAGTTTTTGTATGGTTTCAACTTGAATGTTGAGATGCAAACTCACACAGATACAGTTTTTTAAGGGTAAATACTTTCCTAAAATACCCATGTTCAGGAATCTACTAAAATTTCACACCTCCTACACATCCAGAACAACTGTTGCTAGAATTTAAACAGTTTGTGTAGGGATACCCAAAATCAGAACTGTTGCCTTTGGCAATGAATCCATACTTAAGTTACAAAACTGAACTTAAAGAGAAAACTTTTCCTTCTTGTACTGCTCCTCTGATTTTAACACTGATGTAATATTCTTGTGTCTTCTTGTACTTGTGTTTTATGTGAGCACTGGTACGGATTTAGAGGATCCAGAATGTCCTCAGTGATGTCCTGAGAGCTCCATAACATTCTAAAATAGTAATGTACAAGACTGATTATCCTCTTACTTTGTTTTCACCAGAATTTATTGCTACGAATGAGTGAGAAAAATGCCCTTGGTCATTCTTAAATTATATATTTAAAAAAATACTTGAGAACTCATCTTGAAATATTTTTACATTACTGTCAGTGCTTGACATTTAATAATAACTTAGAACTTGTTCTATATTTTCTTCCAGAGTCCTAAGAGAAGAGCTGAAAATCTTCATGTTCTAAACACTTTTAGATCGAAGTGACTCTTAAATAATTTGAAAAATATGTATAAATATAAAAGTATACAGAGCATAGTCTATTATCACTGTAGTTATCTGAGCATAATGCTTCAATAACTGATGGATTAAAAGAAAATACTGCAGTAGTTAGGTAAGATTGCTCAGGAGTCACAAAATAAAACTGTGTATTGGTGGAGTTTGTGTTACCTGTGTATTTTCTGAAGTGACCAGTAAAATCACTTATTCCCTGAAATACTTTACAAGACTGATTATTTTTAAGAATATAAACAGAAGTGAATTAGTATCCTTTACACAATTTTAAATAAATTCCTGTAGCTGATGAGGGGAATTTCTTATCAGAATCAGCATCTCTTATAACCACTGGGGAAAAAAGGGGGAGGAGTAGTTTATAATAGCTTATAAATTATGAATTAAAACTGCAAAAAAATTATCTGTCAGATTGAACTTTCAAGGTCTTTGCTATTACAGATGTTGCTGATTAGAAGTTGGGGTAAGTCAATTGCAGGACTCTGCTCAGTAGCTTGTGCAAACAACTTTGTTTCCATGCAAGGAGCACCTTCAGAGATGTGTGGTTGTAGCTGTAGCCTGAATTTTGTCTCCTTTTTGCAGGCAGAGCTTGTTGATGTCCAGTATGGGACCATGGATGACCTGATCCGGATTCAAGCTGTCACAAACGTGACCAAAAAAATTGCACTTTTGAAGCTTGGACAATCACCTTTGCTTTATAAGGTTAGTTACACATCAGCTGAATTATTCCTTTGGCGGGTTGTGGTTTGTTTGTTTGTTTGCATTTTTTGGGTTTTTTTGGTTTTTTGGTGTGTGTTTTTTGTTTGTTGTTGTTTGTTGCGGGGTTTTTTGGGTTCTTTTCAGTTTCAAAATAACAAAACCAAAGAGTTTCCCATTTTCCCCAGTAAGTCTGAACTTATTGACACTCAGATTCTTCCTCAATGCTCACCACTGTCACTCTGCAGTGCCATTTATGTATTAGAGTTGTTTATTTTGCTGCACATCTTGCAGTGCCCCAGCACTCTGCTGTATGTTTTCTGGGTGTACTAGAAGCCTTTTGACAAACAAAGAAATCACTGAGAAAACTAATAAAGCAGAGGGGATTGTGTCTGGAGAGGGTATACATGGGTGCATGTGTATCCATCCTCTCCAACCCCAGCTCTGGCAGAGAGCACAAAGCAGGAGCTCACTAATCCACTTTTGCACTAAACATAATAAACCACTCAACATATTAAACCACATTTAAACTCTAAACATCCAGTAACTGCCTTCTGCTGCAAATATCTTATAAACAAAATCACTGGTTTGACTTTCAGAAAATACAGAAAGTATAGTAGCTCAGTAAATGCTTAAACAATTCATTCCCAATTCACAAAAGCAATTATAAAAGAGCAGGGACTCCAGATCTTGCAGTTAAGTAAATCAGGACCTGCTCTGTTGGCCATAGAAAGCCCAGCCAGGACTTCAATACCGACTCAGAAAATAACTGCTTAATGTTTTTTTTTTCTATAGGAATAAGATTTGTCTCAATAAAAATGCCATTTTCAACTGAGTAGGTTTAGCTGTTTATTTAAATTATTTAGATGCAATTTAATTATGCCTGTGAAAGGTCAGTTGTCATTGCTGGGACTCGGTTGTTGCCCATCATTTCCAGCAATAGATCTGATCCTGCATCCCTCTGCTGACAAAGCCAATGAAACAGCAATCAGGGCTCATAAAGCAGGGATTTGATAAAGATGTAAAGTTTGCTGTAGCAGCACTGTCTGTGAGATGGACTTTTTAGCAATTTGTGTTCCTGTGAACACTCACTGTGTCTGAATTACCCAGCAGCCTGAAGGAGAAGAGAAAACCAGAAAGTGTTGAGGACAAGGCACATCTCAGGAGCTTTTTGTGTGGGCTGGCTGTAACCTGGTCCCAAAGATGTGCTGTTTAGTGGCTGAGGTGCATTAGCTGCATTTCTGGTGCCCCAAAAGGATCAGTTTTGCACGTTCAGAGTGTGTTATACAGCACAAACCGAAGTGTAGTGTGATCAGGAGACTGACTCCAGTGTGTGCTCAGGTTCTGAGGTGAAATTACAACCACACAAACCTACTTTCCATGTTCTCCTCACAGAAGGTTTACCCTTTTTCTTGAGGCTCTAAACGACCCTTTTTTAAAATACAATTTGTGTAAAAGAATATAATTATTTTTTAGAATATAATTTGTGTATCTTTGGCAGTGAAATAATTGTAAGCTTTACTTTGCTCGTGACTATCAGTAAAGGTGTAAAAAGATTATCAGAAGCAGATTCTCCTTTCCTAAGGAATATTTGATGTGAAATATTGCCTTAAACTGCAAGTCCTGCTGGTTTAAATGAGCCCAGTATCTCTCTGCTGAATCCACTCTTTGTATCTTTTTTCCCCCACTAATGTTTATGTTTCTGTACTTACTGAGTCTCACATTTCTGTTTCAGCTGATACTTCCCTCTCCCTATATTCTCCTTATCTCTGCCTTCCATGTGCTTGGTTTTACATCACATTAAAACAGAGCACTGGTTCATAAGAGAGTTGTGGCTATATAAACATCTATACTTAGTGGGTTTCTTTCCACTTTTTGTATTTAACTTGTATTTTTCATGTCTTTATTTCCTTTAATTTTTTCATTGTTATTATTTTATATTATGCAAGTATCTCACTCTGGATTGGAGTCTTATTATTATAGACCCTGCACTGAGGTTCCATCTTCATAACAGTTTCTAATTATGTCTCTATTTTTCATTTGTATCTCCCTTGCACATTTATGCTTTTTGTCTTTCTCTCCTTACTGTTGTTTTTCATGTGGTTTTTTTTTCTGTTTTCCCCTTTTGTGTATTTAATTTGTCTTTTAAAAAAATGTTTCTCTGTTCTTTCTCTCTATACTGAGTTCTTTGGAAAAAAACTGAAAGAAGTAATAAACTACTGCTGGCAGAAAAAAATCACCATGAAAACTGAACAACATTTCTTTTGTCTTTACATCATATTAAGAGAAAGGATGTGCTGGTAGAAAAGAACTTCATGTTCAAGGGGCTAATTTACAGAAATGAGTCCAAGTGATGGAAATTTGAATATTTGGAAAAATAGTTGTATAAATGACAGTATTTTTGCAGTGTAGATTTAGTTTATGAAGATTGGATAAGGTAAAAAATTGGGGGAGGATTAAAGTTGAAAATAATTTGGAGCTTCTACTTTCAGTCTTTCAGACTGTGCCCATCTCTCATATCTTTAGACACTGAAAACAACAGAATTCAGAGCTTGGAGTAATTTGAAATTTGAATGTACAGGGAATTTGGAGTAGGCAGAAAAGCCTGAAGTTAATGTGCTGTTAAAATATTCAGTTTAGTCTTAAACATGAGTAATTCTGATTAAATTTCTTAAGGTTCATAAATTTAAGCTGCTTTGTGAGAACAAGATTTGCAGAAATCTGACCTGGAGTTATTTTTGTAATTGGATATTATTTTCAGATTTCACTGGGAGTGTTGTGTTTCTGTTCCACTGGATCAGTGGTTTCTGGTCAGGGGGAGTGAGAGGGGCAGCAGCCGTGGCAGTGGCACCTGTCCAGAGCCACAGAGACACATCCTGATCCCTTAGGCTGGACTTTTCCAACCAAAGAATGTGTTACCTCAGCCACACCATAAATTACAGCTATAAAGAGAAAGAACATGGATCTGCCTTTATAGCAGGGTATCTGCTATTGCAGCATTAGACCCAAAACAAAATAAAAAAAAAAACAAGTGGTTTACATTGCAGTGATTAAAGAAAAAAAAAAAAGAGATTAAAAAGTGCTATGTATTTTATATATATATTTTATATATATATATAAAATATCAGAGTGGAGCAGGGGTTTGAGAGGGTTTTTACCATTGTTAGGGCACTAAGATCAGTTAGTGAGCAAGACTCTATTATAGATTAATGTAAAAAGTGAGGGAATAAGAATGGTAGAAATGCTTCAAGGAGCAAGCAAGAGTATTGCAAAGGCAGAATCCTTTTCAAATGCAGCTGAAAGGTTCAGGAATTTACTATGCCCAGCACCTGGAGTGGCAATTTCCTACAGCAAGACAGAGTGAGGCAGTGGGCTGAGCTGTGGGGCACCTGGGAAGCACTCATGGGACACGGAACTTGGCATAACCAAGTCTTTTTGGTCTCATTAACCACAATAATTCACAGTGCTGGAAAACTGACAGAACGAAAAAATTCTAACTGTTTCAACAAGTCCTGAAGGGATCTTGTGACTAGTCTGAGACACTTTTAAGATCTGGATTGCTGCTGAATAAAGAGGGAGCTGGATTTAAAAAGAGTTTTCTTAAGCAGGGAGCTGGAATTAGACAAATGTAGAAGAGAAGTGAGGCAAAACTTCTGCAGGGAATTGACATAAAAAAACCACATTTTCTCACACCTTGAGATTGAAGGTGACTGTCTCCTGGTGTCCTGGCTAGAAGGAAAATTTGTGTTTTGGTAGAACTCTGCTTATTGGGGTCACTGGTGAGGCTGAGTGGCCTCCTGATGTCCTTGAACCAGGAGGATCTATAAAAGTGGCTGCTGAAAAATGGTGAAGTTTATTACCAGTGATTAAACAAATCACTCATGTGGTGTAGAGAACCTTCTTGAGAAAGAGCACCTTGAGTTGCCCACCGTGTTTGTAGACAAGATATTTTAATAGTGTGAAATGTGTGGTGGCAGAAAGATTGGGAAAACACCTTGGTGGCACCCAGCTCCTGTGCCCTAGAGCACATCTGAGTGTGTGCCACTGCTCTGAGCATGTTAAAAAAACAAAGGAGGCTTTTCTCAGGGAGAATTGCACAGTGGTTTCAATATCCAGCCTCTGGAAATGTCATTAACAGATTCATTTTTTGAAAAATGTTGTGCGTCTTGATCATGATTTAATCTTTAGGGGTTGCAATTCGTGAAAAAGCCATCATTTTTGTCCTAAATTAACTTTTAATAGAGTAACAAAAGCCCTGAAGGCCAAACCACTTCATCTTTAAAATGTTCACATATTAACATTTTTTCCACATCCATTAAATGAAGATGTTGTTCTACTGTGTAAATATCTTTATTTATTTTAATAACTTAGTGCCTTCATAAATATTCATAAAATTGCTTTTTAACTGTCATAAAGTTTGGGAGTCTGGAGGCCTGGATGTTTATGCAGAGGTTGTTGGCAGGCCCTTAAAGATAAGGTTTCGCTAAATAGAAAATATTAAAGATTTCCAGAATAAAGGTAATTTGCAAAGAGGCTTCAATTTTAATAACTGTGTTAATTTTAAATAAGTTTACTTTGGAAAAAGTAATTTCACTTTTCTACAATGTCTACATTGTTTATTTCCTTCCCTCTGGTACTTTTTATGGCTAGGAAATACAGTTGTGAAGATGACAGTTTACATTGTAAATCTCCATTTAACAAGGACCCTCCCTTTCCTTCCATTCCTTCCTCCATCCCTAGAGATACACAAATATATGTGTGCATGTTTATATACATAGACACAGCGTGTGCATATAAAAATTTACACATAAAAAACATGGTAAAAACCCAAACATTTTAAGGGGAACATAAACACTTGATATGCATTTCATTATTAAGCACACTGGGGTTTTGGTTGGGGCTTTTTGTAACCTTTTCTTGGACGGTAGAATTTTTTCCAAGACTCCTAAAGTCTTTATATACACACATTTCCCTATATGAGTGCTATGAGACTTTTAATGATATTATATCCCTTCCTAAAGCCCTCCTCAAAAAGTCCAGCCACAGATATAGGCAGTATAAATAAAAATTATAGAAACATGTAAAACTATACCTGGGGATCTGGATCTGAGGGGATTATCTAGTAACATCCACTAGTCGTTATAGCATCCTGTTTTTCAGATTTTCTAATTTACCATCCTCTTAAAATCTCAGCTCAGCTCCCAAAATTGAGTTTCTTTTGATAGTCCAAAGTGAATTGAGGTTGATTCATTCAAATTGTTGTGCAGAGTTTGCTAAGTAGCCAGTTTATATTTGTACAGGGTGTGCTAGTTCTTATTTTGTCTTGAAGGAAGCACTTGTGACTTTGTGATCCTTTTTCCTTAGCCTGTGTCTCCCCTGAATTTATCAGAGATTCTCTCCTTTGAGTTAGTTGCTTTTATTCTTTATCCTTTTTCTCTTCCCCCAAAGACTAGATTTAGTGTTCTCATGTTCTTAACCTTCCCCTTCCTCAAACAGCCTCTTTAATCTGTGAGTTATCACACAGTCTAAGGGATGGACCCTTTGCATTTCTTCTCTACTTCCTATGTAAGCAAATTCTACCTAGGTCTTCAAAAATCTGCACTATAATAATAATGATAACAAAAAGTTGTTTATATAATTGAGGTTTCACACTCATCAGTCCTGTGTTTTGAATGATTCTTTCTGAATCTCTTTCTGATTCTTGATTCATGGAATCCTGCAGAAGCTATTTTGCTCTTTAATGAATACTGAAAAATTTTATGTTTGTTTCAAAGAAAGACCATTGGCCTACCTTCATCAGAAAGTGAGACATTTGAGAGATTGGTAGACACAGTTCTCAGTTATATTCCTCTTGCTCTGAGTGATAGCAATGCTTTTATGTTCCTATTGAACAGAAGAAACAAACCATAATAGTTAGAGAAGCCTGGAGACACCCTGCCTCCATATCATAAATCTGATCTGGGTTTGGTGGACTAAGAAATGCACCCCAGCCCACTGAGGAAATGTACCAGAGCTAAAAAAATCAAGTCTCTCTGCACAGATTTATGACCTAATGCTTCATCCTGAAGTAATATTTTAATTCTTTATTGGTAAACTTAGTTTAAACACAGCTGGGTAAAAAACAAATGGAACGTACCAATTGTGATACATTTTGCCCTCAGTGTGGGAAAAAAAAATCAAGAAGTCCTACTGACTTGGGAAATCTGTAGCTGATAACTAAAAAAGCAGTCAAATAGAAAGTCACAAAAGTGGTTTTGTATTCCTGATTGGAACCAAGTCACACTGAGCTCCTGTGTTCAGTTCCTAGAAGGCTTTTAGCATCCACGATAATTTTTAGCTGAGCACGTCAGTTTTCCTCCAACTTCATCCAGCATTTGAAGGATGATGTACTGTGACCTGTGCCACCTAAAAGTGAAACAGTGCCAGTGCAGTTATAAATCCAATCTGTATCTGTCCACATGAGTATGAAATAGTTGACAAAAATTTGCTCTCCTATCCCCTTAGTCAAGTGCACTGCAGTAAATTAAAGAGGGAATTCTCAGTCCACTTTTTACAGTAGAAATGGGAAAAAGTGATTTGCCCTTGCAAGCAGTAAAAAGAATATAAGGGGTGGGGTAGGAGAAAAGCAATTGATGTCTGGAAGGAAGCATAATTACAGTGAAACTTGTCAATATTCTCGAGTAATTAACATTTTGTGTGCACCAGTAAAGGGACTTCTGGTTATTAATCATTTCCTTTTTGCTTACAAACCCCTGGATTTGATTGCGTGGAAGGAGAGATGTGCTATTAGCAGAGTAAACAAGGGGAAATGTAAGTTAATGACCAAAAGTAGGTATTGATTATTCTGCATTTCTGATGCCACACAATTTTCCCTGAATGTTTTGAGAAGGCACTGCTGGTGTTCTCAACTGTAGTTCCTATTCTCTTTCTCTTCTATATCAATACAGAAATTTCTGAAGTCCTGCTGGTGAATCAAACACTGAATTCTTCCCGATTTCATTCGGTGCATAGTCCTGTTCTCTTCAGTAACCCTAAACGCTTTTATTTCTCTTGGGGAAGTGATTCTAAATATTCATATACTCAATTGGCTGTTTAATTGCACATTTGCTGCATGTATTGAATGTATCCTTTGAAAAATTAGTCCAGCTCCCATAATGGATTTCTTTTTCCTGAGGGGAAAGTGTTAGAGGAGATCTCCTCCTTTTAGTGCAATAAACCTGAGTGAGACACTAAGTGGCTTCCATTCAGACATGGACAATGGCTGAGCTGTCATAAAGAATTCATTGTGGAGTCTTCTGAAGCCCTTGTCTGATTTTAGAGGTGTGAAACTCAAGCATAATTTTCTATTTTATCAAGCCTTTAAAAAGTGAGTAGTGAATGCAGTTATCCAATTTACCAAGTGAGCGCTATGTCCTGATCAATGGTGCAAAGTCAAGTGAAATGGATTTGCTGTGAGGCAACTGTTCTGAAGCAGAGCTGAGCAAAGATGTCCATTGCCTCAGCTTGTACCCAAAATCCACACATGATCAGCTACTTGTGTGCAGGGCAATGGGCAACACCACTTGTTCTTTCCTTCAGAAAATCCAAACCTTTCTAATTTGCTCGTTCTGCAGATGGACTGGTCAGACTTCTGCTTGTGGTCTTGGCCCTTCTTTTGTTGCTTGTGTAGGGAATTATATTTTCCTACCCAAGATGTGAATTGAGCTGGTCTTTTGCATTAGTTGAGCTTGGATTTCACAAAAGGGCCACTGACAGACAAATTATCTGAGCCTTTTCCCAGCTCTTGTGTTTCCAGCACATTTCAACACCAGCTGAGAAAGGAGGAAAACAAAATGGAAGATCCATGGGCTTGGAGTAGGGATGGGGGGTGAATATGTATAATCTCATCCTGCCAGGACAGATCTACCTGACTTTTGGTGATTTTCAAAGTGTCAGCCACTGGACTGGGTGAAGCAATGCCGGAGATCTTCAGAACTTCCCCCTCCAACAGCTTTGCAGAGGAGAGGCAGAGACCAGCATGGTACATCCTGCTTATATTTGATATTTTCTGGAAGAGTGATCAGAGGAAAAGGTCACCTTTTTCAGGCAGCAAGTGTTATATAAGTACTGCCCTCATTCTGTAGAGGGTTTGACTTGCATGGCATGTTCTAAAGTAGCTGCTGGTTCCTTATTTTATTAAGAAGTTATTATTCTTCTCTGACATTTTATGCTCTTTTAAGTCTTTTCTCCTCGTTTCAGAATGCTTCATAGTTATCAGTTTATTTACATATCTGTGAACTGAGAAACTGGTTTGAAAGGTAACAAAAGTCACTATTCTTGAATATTTATGTAAAACATAGTTTAGGAAATTATACAAGTAAACAGTTCTATTCCTAGAATCAGTATTTCATTTGATAAACCAGAATGTCACAGATTACTCAATTCAAGAATAATTTTCATGCCTTGTGGCTTTTCAGGATATCCAGACCTTTGTTTGAGTTTTGCATTGGTTCTATGTGGCTTTAGAGACTCAACTCTGAGAATTTGTTCACAAAATCAACAGTTGTGATTTCTGCATGAAAATCTGAATTCTACCTTTTCAACTACACCTGTAATTTGCCACATGATCAGAACTTTGAGTAGAAACATGGACTTGCTAAATGCTGAGATCCAACCTTTTGATTTGCATCCGTGGAAGCAGGGATATATATTTATATTTTACATTTATAATAAGCAGCTATGGATAATTTTTATTATTTTCCCTGGGATTACTTGAATTGCTCCTTTCAGATTGTCTGTAGCTGAATTTTGTGGACCATAGATGGTTAAAATATGTAACTGCATGTCCTCCCTGGAGTGGGAAGAGGTGGCTTTTAGCATTATATTTTTTAATTTTCTCTTTGACTGCATAATGCCATGGAACACCAAAGTCAAAATTTCACTCTTAGCTATTTGGGTCTCTTGATGCATGTGCATGAATTTGAAAAGGAAAACACCAAGTCCATCATTACGAATATAATTGGCACCCTCTTTGCAAGTACAGCAATAGCCACTTGGAATATTTTGTTTCGATTGCCAAAACATTAAACTAACCTTCTGTGCAGAACGCAATTCTACCACAGCGAACATATTTTCACTTAACAGGAGAAGATTTCAATATGAGAACTCAGACATTTTCATTTCCTCTTTACATCTCAGTGAATAATTCACAAACAGCATGTGCAACAAAGTTAGACTGTTGTTTTCTCTTGATCTAAACCTAGCAAAATGGCAGCTTCCTTTGTAAGTTATCCTGCTACATTCTCATGTTTTTAAGTGAGTTCAGTTTTTGTATTTGGCTTCTGGGGTTTTTCTTTGTGCTTTTTTTGTTTTATTTTAGTATTGCACATATTCTTCTGAGAGCAATTCTCCATATTTGGAGTTGTGCTCATTCATGGTAATTGATTGTTTTGTTGTTTTTTGGGTTTTTTTTGGTTGTTTGTTTGTTTGTTTTTTTAAAGTATTGATTGGGATGCTTTTTGATACATAGAATCAATCAGGGTTGTTGCAAATAAAAAGATTCTTGAACTTCCTTATGGTCATTGGGAAAGAAAACAAAAATCACATGATCACAGTCACTGGAACCTTAAGGAAAAAATGTTGGGCACTACTTTCCTTGATTGACTTAAGGTGCAATTTTTCATTGTTTGTTTCAAGTAACTCGTTCAATTTTTCATTATTTGTTTCAAATTTCACATCACTTGTACTTTTAGATTTCTTCAAAAAAATCAGTCTCTTCATCAGATAAAACACCCAAATTCTCACAAAGCTGCCCAGGGAAGCCTTGTAATTGTGAATAACCACAGAATGTGCAAGGGCTGAGATCTGTCAGGGCAGCTCAGTTATGTGTAGATACAGGTAATATTTTAGGTGGAGGACAGAGTGTTTGCACTTTGTGAAGGCTGGAGGAGTGCCTGCACTGACAGTTGAACCTGTTATTTATCTTTTCCCACTGTCAGTTATTATGCAGACACAAGAATTGTTAGCACAGAGTCTTAGAGGTGACCTTGAGGTGACCTAGAGAGACCTCCCTTTCAATAAGATGGAAGCATATATTTCACTTCTGAGTCAATCTTGGTTTTCCCTGGAGTGGGAATTGACTATATTGCCTCTTATATCAGTATTCAGTTATATGTGATGGGTTTATGTTATAAAATGTCCACTGGGGAACTGACCTGACAACTCATTTCAGTCAGGCCTCCACTGTAATCTCAGAGGAAAAATGATAACATTTAATCCACTTAACCACCTGGGCATGTCCCATTCCTGTTCCTCATATTACGGAGTATAAGAAAAAAAGACAAGCCCAAATCTGCTGGTTCAGGCCATTCCTGGATTACAGGCTGAAGAAATTTTTATGAGACATTAGAGTTTAATTAGTCTGGAGCATCTGCGTAGAAATTATTGTCACCTACCGTGGTAAGGTGCTGCAATGTTCCTTAAAAAGGAGATACAAGGAAGGCATTTGGAATCTATTAGGAGAGCTGGGATCTGGCCTCCTCTTCCTGTATTAGAATAGTCCCATTCCAAGCAAAATGTATTTTTTCTTGGTATTGAATTCCTGAGAGGAGTCCAAGTATATTATTGGCACTGTGCTTCACACCTGACATTAGTGGAAGCATCTTTAAAAGATGACATTTGCTCTGTTCAGGAAAGTGGGGTTGGAAATGTGATACAGTATGTGATAAAAGTACAGTAGTTTTCATTACAGAGTATTTAATTTAAATTTTGTTCCTTTTCAGTGTAGGGTTATTCATTAAAAAAAAAAAAAAACTAAATTAGGAAAGGTTAAGATGTTAGTATTTAAAAAAATAGTATGTGAATCTATCGTACACAGAAATCTATTTCGCTGTGACATTTGTACATACAATAGAATCTGTTTGCAAATGCCTTTTGTTTTCATATATCCTCATATCTAATTGAAACTTTCCTGATGAAATTTGAGGCATTTTCCTCTCATCCAGCCACTTATTACTTGAGAGAGGAGACCAACAAATAAAGGTCAGAAAGCCTGACTTTGAGTTTCTTACCAATTAAGGGTTATTGACATTGAGGGTGTTACTTTGGTGTAAAGCTAAAGTTAAATGCAGGCTTAGGCACGAGGATTTTAGTAACTGCCAATTTTCTAAACAGAATGGATAGAGATGCATTTTCCATTACTAAATGATGCAAAAGCAAGTTTGCCCTGTAACCCTGAGCTGCTTTCCTTTTCACCTTTTTAGTTAGAAGAGATAGTAAGTACAAAATTAGGCACCACTGTCAGTCGACAAAGAGAAGAAATTAATGGCTGAGAACAGAAATTTCTGTTTGTGGTTTGTTTTTTTTTTTTTTTTTCACTCTGTCTCTTTTGCAAACTTATTGCAAGATAAAATGTTAGTTCTGAACTTCGAAATATGCCCTGGTTTTCTATAGATTTCTTGGGCTAAACACCAGGGCCTGTGATTGTGGTCGTCATTCAGTGTCACACCATTTATTCATTACCTGGTCCTGTAGCGTAACTTGGTGTTGAGATGGAGCTTTTATTTGGGTTTTTAAGTTGGAGGCTTTTGGTTTGGCATTTGTTAGGTTTTGTGTTTTCAGTTTGTTTTTTTTCTTTTCCCCCAGAGTGAAGTTGTATATTCTTTAAAGACTTTTTCTGCAAGTTCTGTCTTAGGAGTTACAGTGGTGTAACAGATGTTGATTGATCATGAGTTTTATTGTATTTCTTTTTCATTCATCTTATAACTGCAGTATTCTGTTTGTCATTTAGAAAGTTTAGTGGAGCTCTAGGAGCTGTAAGTGGTGCTAAATCTTTTCTGTGGGCCCATCAGAGGGAACTGTGTTTTTAATGTACAAGGTTTCAAAAGATATTTTCTTTTGGTCTTTCCTTTCCTTCCCCAAAAAATTGTCAGAGAAAGCTAAAAATAATGTGCTGTCAATGACCTAGTTGAGAAGAGTGACAGAGCAAAGGTTTTACTACCACATCTTTCTTAACCACCCTTGTATGACCTTGTTTTGTTATGAGGGTCCTCCTTTCCTAATCACCACATGAAAAAAATCTTAGTGACAGCAAGTTGGACCTATTTTTCACATTTTATATTTTTCACTTTATTTTTTAAGACAGGAGAAGGACATAATTTTGGATTGATGTTTTGGAACTAATTGTAGACTGATGTTACTGAAGAGGAGCTGGGGTTGTTGGTTTTTTTCCCCCCTAACTGCTGGTGAATGAATGACTTTGTAGTGCTTTGTGACTGCCAAACTAATCCAGCTGCCTTCCCTCTTCTCATCAAGTGCTTCAACCTTGGACCTCCTTCATGTAGCTCCTTCTACTATTTCATTTTGGTGAAATGGGCTATTTAGTAGGTCACAGGAGGAGGCAGAGCTCTGTTTTACTGATGTGCTGAGTGGGAAGCAGTGAAAAAGAAAGGACCTGGGAAGACACAAAAGCTGCACATGTTGGCTTTTTCAGCTGTTGTGTCTTTTGTGTAGATTGCCCACAGTTGTGCTGCACCAGAGTTATATATTAAGTGGTGCTTCAGTTTATTACATATTCCACTTTAAACCTTGATGTTCAGTAGGAAATATGCATTCATGATATGTTCTGTGTAGCGCACTTCATGGATAAGTTCTTGTAGGAAAAAATTCTAGTTTCTGAAATGTCAGTGAGGAAACACAATCAAGTCTAGCCTAATTTTTAATTTTGGAATTTCTAGGGGAGCTTAGGAGCAGAAATCAGTACTGATAATTTATAAAGGACTTTATTGCTAAGGTTTGTAATAACTTCTTTAATATTTATAGTTCTTGAAATGACTTCATGCACTAGGGCACATTCTTTATGATCATTTCTTTTATCACTCCTAGTTTGTGACTGTTTTTCTAATAAGGAAGATAAATAAGTTCATTCTGAGTATTGATTTACTTAAAGCCATGCTAACCAAGTAGTTAAACGCTGCTCTTTTCCATAAATGAAGCTAAAATATTAATTAACCAATTAATAATATTCACTTTTCCTAGTTGATATGTAGATATGCCCGAGGCTTATGTATAGCACACTCTGTATCTTAATATGTTCTACTTGGAAACATAAAATTAAATAAGATGTAAATTTAAAAATACATAGCAAAGTTATGCAGTCTCAAAAGACACTGTTATATTACATCCAGGGCATTATTTTAAAAGCATGAAACCTGGATGCGATGTAATAGACCAGAAAGGAGTTGAGCAGGGAGTACTTTTTGTACTTAACAAAATCCAAAGCAAAACACTAAAATTTTTCAGTACTAGTAATTGGTTAAGAACTGTAAGAATAATAAAATAAGTGAAGAGGTATTGGTTTTGCACAGGTTGAAGGAAGCTGTTGTTTTAACAATCTAACAATTGGGGCAGCAAATGTGCCTTAATTGCAAATCTCTGTCTGATTGCTCTGTGGGTTCTGAGAGAATCTGCTGATGTCTTGGTGGATCCCATACAACAGCTACACCTTGGAGCTAGAAAAGTCATAATCCTGCTTTTATCTTTGAGACAGAAGGATGTCTTGGGCTGTTTTCTTTTCAACACTGCTGATTTCATTTCAACACTGCTAACTTCCAGTGTTGGTACTGGAAAGTATTCCAGGTACCCTGAGGTTATTTACATTTTAGTTGAGAAAAGATTGTAGAGAGATTGAAAGGTTATGAGTTTACACTGCATATGAGGCACAGTGAGGGGTGTTTATACAAATCAGGTATTGCCCTTGCTCTCTGCTCATCTTCTCCCTTATTCTTGCTGATATTTCGAGGGGGGTTGGAATGAGAGGAGCTTTAAGGTCCCTCCTGAGCCAAACCATTCTGTGATCCCATGACTGGGATATCTCCAGCCTGCTGCTGGAGCCCAGAGTGAGCACAAAAAGATTGCAGAGAGTTGAGAGCCCCCTGAGGCTGGGAGCAGGTGGCCCAAATGTTTGTGGTGAGCAGAGTGGCTGCAGGCACAGTGGAACTACAGCCACCTCCCCAGGGTGGCTGCTGCTTTTTTGTGTTTTTTTTGTTCCCTGCACAAAATTTCAGGAAGCTGAAATTGCAGCTTTCTGGGGGAGGTGCCCTGTGCTGGGTGCATGGTTTGAAAATCAGATCTTGTTGATCTTAATTTCTCTAGTGGTAGGAAAATAAGTAAATAAGAAAAAAAAAATAAAAATTAAGGGGACGTTGGTAGATTTGACTTTGGTCTGTGACTCTGTTGGCAGTTCAGTGGATTTTGGATTAAGAGTTGGGTAGAATGCATAAAATCCAACAAAGGGACTAATCAGTTTATTCTTGATGATTTAGCAAGATTATAATTATATCTTTGTGTAATTGTTTTTTGTATGATGGATCTTCAGCTTTATTCTCTCTGTAATAGAGTCTAAACATAGACTGGAATAACCATAAACATAATCAGAAACAACAGTTTCAGTGGGAACAGGGAAATGCTATTGGCTTTCTGGAGGTTGCTCATCTGGACATTCATACAGCCTGTTTCTTTTTAATGTTTACTGAATATTTAATGATACTTATTATGCACACAGTGTTCCTCTACATGCTTATTTAGAAGTGAGTAGTATTTCCTGAAGACGTAGGAATGCAATAGCAATACAAAAGGCTTTGTATTATATACTCATCAAATAATGGAGCTCTTTTTTTCTGGACTGTAAGCAATTCAATTATTTTGTTTCTGAAATAAATTAAGTAAAGCTTATTGAGTCCAATCAGCCCTTGTTTCTGGGGAATTGTAGTTCAATTTCATTTTTAATTAGATTGAACATTGTGAATTTCTTAGCAGTGGTAAGCAAGATCTGGCAATAAAATATGCACTCAATTTGTATTAAAAGTTGCTGAAATCTAGTACAGGGAACTGGCAGTATATCTGGCTTATGTTTAATTGTCCAAATATCCTATTGTGAAAAATTCCATTTTTAAAAACTGCTGATGTGTTACAAATTACTTTTCTTTGATAAAACTGTATAGAAGATGTGCAGGCAGCAAACAGAGGAAAATGTATGGGAGAGAACATTCAGTTCTTGATAAGCTCAATACCATGTGTAGGATCAGGGTGTTAAAATTTTTTTTCTGTGCAAGGATTACAGAATTAAACCAAGATGATTTTTGGTTTGGAGGGGAAGTCTCCAAAGGTTTTTCCTCTACTGCCACAGCTGTCCACAGGTCAGTGTGTGGATTTCCAGTAAAACCAGCTCACAACAAGCTTGTGACCAGTGTTCATTGAGAAGTCTACTGTCCTTGGATAGCACTTACCTGACAGAGGAATGTACTTAAAAATATAATGGATGGTAAACTGATGTGCAAAGTACTCTGACTCATCACTGCCATACAGCCCCATTGCTCAGTGGCAGATTTTTGTGATTAACATTGTAAAGTGTCTTCCCCTTCCCTTCTGCTTTTCTTCCCACAGTCTGTAGGACATCCAAGAAATACAAAAGGAGACTGTCTCTTCCCTAAAAATAATTTTCTAGATAATTAAAAAAAGGGAAAAGTTTTGAAGATTGAGAATTGTGAAAGCCAGTTTTAGTTTGAAAAGTGATTACAGAAAATGTCTTTAAAATATCTTAGATATGCTTGTCAGATTCTTTCCACGAATAAATGCACTTCATGTTATCATTTCTCTGGTAGTAACTACATCAAAGTCTTAAGCTGATGATACAGAGCAACTCTTTGATTTTGTATTGTTCCTATATATGTCACTGTATGGCAGGAATAGTTTGATAAATTCCATTGCAATATGTTTTCCCCCTTCTAAGACCTTTATAGCAATAGCCTGCCATTTATGAAACAACTGTGTATGCATTTATAGCTGTTGGAAGTTTTATGCAGCTTAATCCCTTTCCCGGCCCTGTTTGTTCAATATAACAATGATGCCATTCCTCAGGCAAGGACAGTGTTTGAGCTGGAAAGAAAAGATGTGTTTCTTTTTATGGTTCCCATTAAACTGGCTGCATCCTCCATCCCTTTTACAGCCTTAGCATAGAGCCTTGAGGGTTGATCAGCAAAAGGCAAAACCTCTTCACACAGAATTTTGCCACCAAATTCCTTTGAACATCCCTCGATCTTTGTGATGCGGAATTCTGGAGCCTGATTAAACATCAAGGGCAATATTCAAAATACAAGGTGAAACCAAACCTTATTTTGTTGAAAACTTGCAATTTGGAAGGGTGGTCTATAGATGAAGATATGTGTATTTAAATGGGTTTTTTCCACCTTGAGTTTTGTTCGTGTTACCAAGCCCCTTCCAAATGCTCTGTATTACAGTAGGTAATTGAGAGGATAGCAGCATCTGATTATACCCACAGCATCTTAATCTTACTTTTCTACCCAGTCTGCTACAGACATAAAAAGATGTCTCAGTGAGATCTTTTAACAGTTTAAATGTACCTTTGCTCTTGCTTCATAATTGTACATACTGCCAATTAGTCAAATGAGATGGGAGATCCTTTTAGAGCATCATGGTTTTAATTGGGACTTCAGTAGAAAAGAGTAATTAATAACTGTTAACCTGTCCAGTAAAGCTGTGTCTCAGATTAATGAACCATGTCTTTTGCACATTGCACTATGAATTTAAAAATGCAGCAGTTAAAAACTGATTACTGTTATTTGTCTAATTAATGCTGATCATTGCACTGAAGTATAATGACAATAGATTTTTCATACTTTAATATATCTGATTTTACTCCAAATAATATGTGTTAGGTGCAAACATGTATTTTTTCATGTATTTTTGATATACAATTTTTTTTTACTGATTAGTTTTTCTTTATTTTTGTTTCCATGCTCCGTATCTATTAGGGCCTTGAATATAAAATTCTGCATGCATTTTTCTGAAGTTTACCTGGAAGAGACAGAGAAAAAGGATCACAATTATATAGAGACAGCATATAAACAAGATATTGTTTCGTATTTTATGAATGTGCTATGTGCATGGTTTGCTTTGTTAGCACTGACTGGATTTGTAATAAACAGTGAGATTGAGAATCTGCCTATGGGAAGAGGAAGACTTTTGGCCTGAAGTTACAAAGAGGAAGTTGTATTGTATGATCCCAAATTAACTTTGCTATCAGTAGCTGACACGTAAAGGCCTTTGTTGTCTAATGAACTGTGATGTCATTAACACTTATTGTGTAAAATACAATCTTTGCAATTCTGTGTGCAGCTTTAAGGAGATTTTAGTAGTGTAGGCTGCCATTTTAAGTGTTAAAAAAAAAATCTCCCTAAGACACTTCAAGTGCTTGTAGCTGAAGCATGTTTTATCTGTTTATTTAGGGTTCTTTTACTTTACCAGACACAGACATATTTTTGATACAGAAAAACCTTCAAACATCTCTGAGAAGTTTCAGTGAGCAGCCTAATATTATCTATTAGTGTGATTATCTGAACAGGAGTGAGGATACACTTTCAACAGTGTGAAATCCATTCACATAAATGACTTCTGAAGATGAGAACTACATTTTTAGGCACTTTTAACTTCAGACATCAAGGTGTACTTAAAGGGCTTTTTGAAATGTAGACTTTTAAAATATACTAGCATAGTACATGATATATAATGAGATAGAAGAGAACTCTTAAATACTGTTGTGAAGCTAATTTATATTGTTTTATTTACTATTGTGTAAGGATAGAAAGTCTGAAACCATGTGTAATAGAGTTGAAAGCAAAATTAGATCAGATAAGAAAATGCCACTGAATTTGTATTGACCCTAATGACAGTAGGGAACCTATAATAAAATTAAGATCTGGATAATTTTTTTTTCCAGCACTAAAATTTGATTTGAAATTCTCTCTACAAATGGTGGAATGTGTTGGGAAGTTGCTGTATTTTAAATCAAATTTTCCAGACACATTGTTAGTGCTACTTGTTTTGAGTAAGAATGGAATCTTCCATGATGGCAAAGTCACTTGCTATATAGAATTGTAAGCCAATGTATCTTGTACTGAAATGCTTTATCTTAAATAATGTATGAGTCAATAAAAGAACAGGTTGTTCTATGGATTAGTGAACAGGTTTTTCACAGCTCTGTTTCCTGAGGCAGAATTCTGTGGTGTCAAAAATCTGTGGACAAGTTTCTGAATTCCTTTACATCTGTCACTCTGTCTCTTGATCTCTTCCATGTTTTTTTCCCATTCCATTAAAGAATAAGCTCTTCAGTTTTTATTAATGCCTTCTCAGTCATGTATTAACAGCATCTTCCTCTTGTCTGCTCAGTGTCCCATTTTCATTAGGCTTGCAGGGAATATACTGAGATACTTCCTCCTGTGAAATAAGTTTTCTGTGCCAACTACAGTGGCTCAGTCATTTCTGTGGATTGGGACACATAAATGGACAAGCTTAGAAAGTGGACTTAGGCAATATTGGTCAGTAATAGGGCTGGTGTTGTACCTCATAAAGCACAAACTGCACAGCTGTAAAACACCATGAGGGGGAGAACTGTGTGTACAGT